>NC_057801.1:630079019-630449041 GCF_018294505.1 Triticum aestivum
CTTCCACCCCAATCAACTGCATGAAAGCTTTCCACTTGACTGACAGCAACTTGCCATTTGTCATCCAAGTCAGAGTCCTGTCCTCATTGGTCCCAAGGTGAACCGTGGCATAGAATTGGGCCACAATATCAGCATCATAGTCCTTGTTGAATTGCATGATCCCGAGAATGTTCAGCTGAGTGCACATCTGAAGAGCTTCACCAAAGTAGTCAGGATCATTCTCCATATGCTCGGTGTCGATGGAGTGCATGTTGACATAGAGATTCTTCTTGGCTTTGAGGACATCAAAATAGATGGCAAACTGGAACCTGTTCCAGAACAGATGGTTGACCAAAGTGGGATCTTGGTCGACCTCATACGGGTTGCGGCGGCGCCTTGCCCAGAACTCCTTGGGCGGCATTTCTGGCATGGTTTTGCTTTGCTTTGGCTTGACCCCAGGCTTCTTCTGCAGTTGGGGAGGAGGTGGAGCACTAGAAGATCCTCCGGCAGGCTCAGTGGGTTCAGTGGTGCGGTAGCGCTTGGACGTGGCGCGTCCGAGATTGACACGACGAGCCTGATGCTCAGGGACCTCATCACCTGGAACCACACACAAGAACACACAAGCAACCAGAAAGCACGAGTAAGACACAAAACACGAGCAAAAAGATCACTGAAAGGTAGAAGTAGAGTGGAATTTGGTAGAGAGCGGTAGTACCGCGACCAGATAGCGGTAGTACCGCCACGAGAGGTAGTACCGCTCCACAGGGAGCGGTAGTACCGCTCCAAGCGGTAGTACCGCCCTGGAGAGGGCGGTAGTACCGCTCGTGGTGGGGAAACAGCAGTTTCCTACTACCGTGGTCAGATCCGGCACTACCATCCTACCAAATTCAAAAATACTCCAACCAAACATCAATCCAAACTGCCTAGAAGCATTCTCCATCCTACTCAAGCCTAGATTTGACCAAAAATCTAAATATGCAACCGCTACTGCCCCTAAGATGCTAGATTGGAAACCTAGACAAAAAGAACAAGAGAACGGGGGCAATACCGGCATCCGTGGCAAGAGGACAAGGTGGGGATCGTCTCAACTGAAGGGAATGGAGAGGGACGGCCCGGAGAGGGAGATCCGCCGGAGCCCTCCCGCGATGCCGGTTGCTGGAGAGAGAGAGAGGAACAGGCGAGGGGGCGAGCGAATGGGTATGGGGGAGAAGAAACTCCCCCTGCCCCGATATAACCCCCGCCCGCGCCTCTCAGCGGTAGTACCGCGCTGGAGGGCAGTAGTACCGCTTGGAGCGGTAGAACCGCTCGCCAGCGGCGGTAGTACCGCCAGCAACCAAAAAATGCTTCTAGATAAACAACAAAAAAATGCAAACACACCGAGAAGAACGGGAAGGCAAAGACAAGAGAAAGACCAACAAGACAACACACACGAAACAACGAACCGGAACCCACTCCTTCAAAGCAAACAACAAAAATAAGAGCAAGCTCAGGCCTCTCTCAAGAGAGGGCGGTGGCCGGAGCCACCTATGTTTGAGTCAATTGGTATGGCACCGCGAAGAATTATCCTTGGGCCCATGACCAAAACTCGTCTTTGAAGCACAAGTACCATCAAAAATGGCTAATGTGAAAGAGTTGATCGTTTTATGCATAATGGGGGGAGGGAGAGTTCATTGAGAGAACAACACTCCCCCTATGTCCATGCCTACACCTAAACTAGACAACAAATTGAGTGTGGTGGGGGGTGCACGGGTTCAAGTCACATTGCTCAAATCAATGATATTTAGCTCATGCCTTAACTCGCGAAATCTTGCTTCATCCAAGGGCTTCGTGAAAATATCTGCAAGGTTATCATGAGTGTTGACATACTTGAGCTCGATCTCCCCTCGCCTAATGTGATCCCGGATGAAGTGATACCGAATCTCAATGTGCTTCGTCTTGAAGTGTTGCACCGGGTTGAGAGAAATCTTGATGGCACTTTCATTATCACACCAAAGAGGCACTTTGTCACAAATGACACCGTACTCCTTTAAAGTTTGCCTCATCCATGGGAGTTGAGCACAACAACTACCGGCCGCCACATACTCCGCTTTGGTGGACGAGAGAGACACACAACTTTGCTTCTTGGAAGACCAACTTACCAAAGAGCAACCAAGAAATTGGCATCCTCCGAAAGTGGACTTCCTATCCACTGTGTCTCCCGCCCAATCTGAATCCGAGAAGCCTTCAAGCTTGAAGTTTGCTCCTCTTGGGTACCATAAGCCAAAGTTTGAGGTATGAGCCAAATATCGAAAGATTCGCTTGACCGCCACAAAGTGACTTTCCTTTGGTGCGGCTTGAAAACGTGCACACATCCCCACACTCAACATGATATCCGGTCTAGATGCACAAAGGTAAAGCAAGGAGCCAATCATGGAGCGATATACCTTTTGATCCACCGCTTTACCATTGGGATCGATGTCAAGTTGGCACTTGGTAGGCATTGGTGTAGTAGCCGGTTTGACATCACTTAGCTTGAATCTTTTAAGCATGTCTTGAGTGTATTTGGCTTGGTTGATGAAGGTTCCTTCTCTTCTTTGTTTGATGTCAAAACCAAGGAAGAACTTCAACTCTCCCATTGAAGACATCTTAAACTTGGAGGTCATGAGAGCGGCAAATTCCTCATTGAAAGCTTTGTTAGGAGAACCAAAGATAATATCATCAACATATAGTTGGCATACAAACAACTCCCCGTTGACCTTCTTAGTAAAAAGAGTGGGATCGATTTGTCCTACTTCAAATCCACGATCTTGTAGCAACTCGGTAAGGTGGTCATACCACGCACGTGGGGCTTGTTTAAGGCCATAGAGTGCCTTATAGATTTGATACACATGATCCGGGAAGTAGGGGTCCTCGAACCCAGGGGGTTGCTTGACATAAACCAACTCATTAATAGGACCATTAAGAAAAGCACTTTTCACATCCATTTGTTGCAACTTAAAGTTGTGATGAGAAGCATAGGCAATCAACAAACGTATGGATTCAAGACGAGCAACGGGAGCAAAGGTTTCACCGTAGTCGATACCCTCGACTTGGGAGTAGCCTTGTGCTACCAATCTGGCCTTGTTGCGAACGATGTTCCCATGAGCATCTTGCTTGTTCTTGAAGATCCACTTGGTTCCAATGACATTGTGGTTCCCCGATGGCCTTGGCACCAATCTCCGAACTTTGTTGTACTCGAAGTTGTTGAGTTCTTCATGCATGGCATTAAGCCAATCCGAGTCTTCGAGCGCCTCATAGACCTTTTGGGGTTCAACACAAGAGACAAATGCGTGATGTTCACAATAGTTTGCTAATTGTCTATGAGTGCTTACCCCCTTTCTTAGGCTTCCAAATACATTTTCCATGAGATGGCCTTGAGTGGTGAGCTTGGAAGCAATCTTCGTGGCACGACGCTCTAATTCCTCCTCGGATGTGGAGGGAGGGTTGACTTGATCATCTTGAGCGCCGTCTTGAGCTTGTTCTTGATCTTGAGCTTGTCCTTGAGCTTGAGTTTGCTCTTGATCTTGAACTTGCTCGAGGGGGAGAACTTGACCTTGGGCATCATTTAGAGGTTCACCATCATCTTGAGGTTGATCTTGCCCTTGGTCTTGTTCACAAGGTTGAGGGCCTTCACTTTGTTCTTCGGAAGCGTGTGGGTCTTGATGAGGTGATGGCTCTACTTGAGTAGAGCATTGTCCTTCTCCTTCAGCCACAAGGGGTTCCTCAATGGGTAGGATTTGACCAATACCCATTCTTCTTATGGCTTGGGGAGGAATTTCATCACCTACATCACAAGTACCACTTTGCTCCACTTGGGAGCCGTTATTTTCATCAAACTCCACGTTACACGTCTCCTCAATGAGTCCGGAAAGAAGTATACAAGGGGTGCGTAGTTGGTATATGTACGGTATAGACCTTTCTTTGTGAATAGCTAGTTCAGTTACAAGGGTGTACTTGTTGAGAACACGGTAAGCATGAGAGTTTGTAGCATAACCAACAAATATGCCCTCATGAGCTCTAGCTTCAAATTTACACAAACGACGCCTTTCTTGAGAATGAAACACTTACACCCGAACACCCGGAAGTACTTGAGATTGGGCTTGTTCCCGGTGAGTATCTCATACGGAGTCTTGTTCAAGCCTTTGCGGAGATAGAGCCGATTGGATGCATGACAAGCTGTGTTGATGGCTTCGGCCCAGAAGTTGTATGGAGACTTGAACTCCGCCATCATGGTCCTTGCTGCATCCATCAACGTCCGGTTCTTCCTCTCCGCAACACCATTTTGTTGAGGGGTATATGGTGCGGAATATTGGTGCTTGATCCCTTCATCACTAAGAAACTCATCCAAGGTGTAGTTCTTGAACTCGGTGTCGTTATCACTTCTTATTGTCAAGATCTTTGCATTGTGTTGATGTTGAGCTTCATTTGCAAAGTCGATGACGGTATGTTGAGTCTCACTCTTCCTCTTGAAGAAGTATACCCAAGTGTATCTTGAATAATCATCCACAATCACCAAGCAATACTTTCTCCCTCCAAGACTATCAAAAGATGGAGGCCCGAAGAGATCCATGTGAACGAGCTCCAAGGGTCTCTTCGAGTAGATGATGGTTGAAGGAGGGTGAGCCTTTTCATGAAGCTTTCCTTCGATACAAGCACTGCAAGCACGATCTTTGGCAAAGCTAACATTTGTTAGTCCACGAACATGGTCCCCCTTGAGAAGACTTTGCAAAGATCTCATATTGACGTGGGCTAAACGGCGATGCCAAAGCCATCCCACATCAACTTTAGCCATTAGGCATGTCGCGGTCTTAGTGGGTTGCTCCGAGAAGTTAACCACATAGAGACCGTTCTCGACATGCCCAACAAAGGCTACTTTAAGAGTCTTGCTCCACAAGAGGGCCACGGTATCAATATCAAAGAAGGTGGCAAAACCCATGAGTGCGAGTTGATGAACGGAAAGTAAATTGAACGCAAGGGACTCCACAAGCATGACTTTCTCGATTGTTAGATCATGAGAAATGACAACCTTGCCAAGACCCAATACCTTAGAATAAACCTGGGCAAACGTCGGGCCGGGCCGGGTTTCGGGCCGGGCTTGTAAAAGCCCGACCTTCATTTCTCAAGCCCAAGCCCGGCCCGAAGCCCGAAATACTCCATATTTTCAAGCCCGAGCCCGGCCCGAAGTCAAGCCTGAAGCCCGAAAGCCCGGCCCGAATGCTATTTTCTAGTACGCGCATGTGCAAGCCCGGCCCGAAGTCCGAAAGCCCGGCCTGAAATACGGGAAAATTGAAGCCCGAGCCCGGCCCGAACTATCTTTCGGGCTGCAAAACAAAGCCCGAGCCCGGCCCGAATGTCAAGCCCGGCCCGGCCCGGCCCGGGTTTTTCGGGCCGGGCTCGGGCCGGGTCGTCGGGCCGGGCTGCCCATGCCCGGGTTTACCTTAGAATGTGAGGCATCACCCCATTCGACATTGGTGGGCATAGATGGGATATTGTGCACGTCCACCACCAAGTCCTTGCTCCCGGTCATATGATTTGTTGCTCCACTATCGAGCAACCATGATCCCCCACCGGAAGCAAACACCTACAAGAGATCAATGCTTGGTTTTAGGTACCCATTGAGTAATGGGTCCTTTGATGTTAGTAACAAGGGTCTTAGGAACCCAAATAGACCATTCAATGTACTCATAAGGAGAACCAACAAATTTAGCATAAACATGTCCATCACTAGCACGGCACAACACATAAGAGGGGTTAAAATCGCTGGCTTTGTTGGGAGAGATGGCGTTGCACTCTTTGGCTTCATTGTTCTTCCCATTGTTCTTCTTCTCCTTAGGAGCACCTTCTCCCTCCTTCACAAAGGTTTGCGTGAGCGGAGGAGGTCGATTGGTCTTTCTCTTCTTCTCCTTGTTCTTCTTCTTGTTCTTGGACTTGGGTGCGAACCCAACTCCCTCCTTTCCCACAACTTCCTTTTGATTGCTCAAAAGGTCATTTAGGTTCTTCTCGCCTTGTATGCATGACACAAGACCTTTCTCGAGTTGTTCCTTCAAATTGGCATTTTCCTCCACAAGATGCACATGCTCACAACATGGGTTAGTAGCATTTGCATTATCAATTAAGACCATGTGAGGAAATGTGGCCTTTTCCTTAGTTAGCTTAACTTGGAGTTGAGCATGAGACTCCTTGAGGGTGGCATGAGCACTTTTCAAGACCTTGTGGGCCTTGTCAAGTACATCAAACTCCTCCGTGAGTCTACCATGATCAACCCCAAGTTTAGCCTTCTCAGAAGCTAGAGCACGAGACACAACAAGAGCATGATCAAGATCTTTCTTTAGTTTAGCATGACCATCGTTGTGTGACTCCTCAAGAGCCAAACGATGCTCACGCTCTTCCTCGAGAGCATTAGAGAGATCCAATATCTCATCGGCATAGTCACGACTATGACTTTCCATCTTAGTGATGGTTTCTTCATGAGCCTCGATCATGTCATTGGCTTCACCAAGTTGTTCCAAGAGAGCAACGAAATGCTTCTTGGATTTGCCCTTGAGCTTACTCATGAAGGACTCAAATTCATTGATCTCCTCATTAGACCCCTTACCATTATCAAAGTCATCCGTTGAAGGAGGGTTAGGAATAATGGTGGTTTTGATGTTGGGGGTTACCTTGTTGGTGGCCTTAGCCATGAGGCACTTGGCGGTGATGTTCTCGTTAGGTGCATCGAATAGAGACACCCGAGGAGTTGAGACAATGGCAACGGATGCCATGGCAGTTGTTTCACCATCTTCATCATCATCGTCATCCTCACGGTATTCTTCTTGAACCACCAACCCGCGAGAGGGAGTCTTCTTGGTGAAGTTGTTCTTGTTGGGGAAGGACTTGGCTTTGTCTTTTCGAATGAACTTGCCACCATTGTCTTCCCGCTTCTCGTATGGACAATCCGCAACGAAATGACTGACATTTCCATAGTTGAAACAAGTTCTAACTCATTGCTTCCCTTTGAGGCCACTTGAGTTGTTCTTGTTGAAGTTGGGTCTTGTAGTCTTCTTACTCCAAAACTGTCTTGAGGCAAGAGCCATGTGCTCATGATAATCATACTTCGTGTCCTCGGGGTTGCTCTCCTCATCTTCCTCTTCTTCTTCTTCTTCCACACTAACCTTGGCCTTCAAGGCAAGATTGGGCTTCTTTGCCCTTTGGGAACGGAGCACCGCATTGTCGGTGGTCTTATCCAAGATGTTCATTGCAACAAACTCTTCCAACACTTCACTAGAGGTCATGGAGTGGAAGTCCGGTCTTTGGCGAATTACGGAGGACATGGCCTTGTTGTAGGGCATCATGGCCTTGAGGAACTTGTGCTTGATCCAGTTGTCATCCGTGTCCTTACTCCCATGATCTCGGAGTGCGACCGCAAGTTTGGTCACTCTTCGAAAGAGCTCACGAGGTTCTTCATCCTCTTTCATTGCAAACTCATCGGCTTCATCTTGCACCACTTCATAGTTGGAGCATTGAATGCTAGCACTTCCTCTATACATACGCTCGACACACTTCCATGCTTCTTTAGCCATGACATGAGGTCGAAGATGAGGGAGATCTTCGGGAAGGATAGCATCTTGGATGATGAAGAGAGCACTCTCATTGAATTGATTGTACACTTCTTCGCGAGGGGTGAAGTTGCTTGGATCATGAGGATAGAAACCTTCTTCAATAATTCTCCAAAGGTTAGTATTCACATGTTTTAAATGACGCTTGAAGCGATAAACCCAAGAATCATAATCTTCATTTTTCACATATTTAGGAGGAGGACCGGCATGATTCAAATGAGTAGAGGGGATCGGTCCTCTATACACCGGGGGTTCCACATGGGCAAAGATGCCGGTGCCATTTGTACCACTAGTAGAAGGACTCTTTTCATTGTTAGCTTCCCCCTTATCGGAGTTAGCATCCATCACCTTGTTAGTGGGATCACCCACTTTCATTGGTGAGGTAGATAGTTTAAGTCCCTCTAGAAATTCAGTAAACATGCTTTTAACCTCGGCCGTCATGGAGGTTTTCAATGTGTCTAAAGCCACATTGAATTCCTCACGTGAGACCGAGGTTCCGCCTTCGGCCGAAGACAACATGGGATTCACACCGGAGTGTTCCTCCACACCGTCGTTGACGTCAACCATACTCTTCGGACGGCAAAGTCCTTAATAAGGAGACGAGGCTCTGATACCAATTGAAAGGATCGATATGGTTGACTAGACGGGGGGTGAATAGGCAACTAACAATTTTTAAGCTTTTCTTTACCAAATTAAACTTTGCAACAAAATAGGTTGTCTAGATGTGCAACTAGGTGAGCAACCTATATCATGCAATAACAACTAGCACACAAGCAAGCAAGGATGTAACAACAAGTAGGCTTGCAAAAGTAAAGGCACGAAATAACCAAGAGTGGAGCCGGTGGAGACGAGGATGTGTTACCGGAGTTCCTTCCTTTTAAGGGGAAGTACGTCTCCATTAGAGCGGTGTGGAGGCACAATGCTCCCCAAGAAGCCACTAGGGCCACCGTATTCTACTCACGCCCTCACACAATGCGAGATGCCATGATTCCACTACTGGTGCCCTTGAAGGCGGTGACCGAACCTTTACACGCAAGGTTGGGGCAATCTCCACAACAATCGGAGGCTCCCAACAACAACAACAACAACAACAACACGAAGCTTCACCACAATGGAGTATGGCTTCAAGGTGACCTCAACCGTCTAGGGTGCTCAACACCCAAGAGTAACAAGATCCGCAAGGGATAAGTGGGGGGAATCAAATTTCTCTTGGTGGAAGTGTAGATCTGGGCCCTCTCAACCAATCCCGAGCAAATCAACAAGTTTGATTGGCTAGGGAGAGAGATCGGGTGAAAATGGAGCTTTGAGCAACAATGGAGCTTTGGGGGAAAGAGGTAGGTCAACTTGGAAGAAGAAGACCCCTTTATATAGTGGGGGAACACATCCAACCGTTACCCCACTAAGCAGCCCCGCACAGGGCGGTACTACCACTAGGGAAGGGCGGTACTACCGCTGAGAGCGGTACTACCGCTCCCTACCTAGCAGTACTACCGCGCTGAAGAGGAAGTCAGGCCACTGGCCCCAGAGCGGTACTACCGCGGGAGTAGGAGCGGTACTACCACTTCTACTACCACTTCTAGTGCCGCAAAACCCGACACAAGAAAACACCGTCTCGAATCGAGGCGGCAGTAGGCGCGGTACTACGCGGTACTACGGCCGAAGCCCGCGAGCGGTACTACCGCTCTGTGGAGCGGTACTACCGCTTAGTGGAGCGGTACTACCGCTGGGGGGGCTTCGGCAGTACTACCGCTGTAGACCGCGGTACTACCGCTGGCACAGGGTGAAGCAGGTACGGAAGAGAAGTGCAGCACCAAAGATGCGAAAGGAAGACGACGGGTGTGATAAGGATGTGTACGTGTTGATTCCACCCTAGTCTTACCAAAGAGGATCCCCTCTTAATAGTACGGTGACTCCTACGAAACTAGTCCACCAACAACGAAACGGAGGAGCTACACCGTCTTGAATAAAACACAGAGGGGAGGAAATCGTCTCGTGCCAATGGATGATTCTCTGAAAGAACTTAACGCACACGATTAGTCCGCAAAAGCATTGTCATCAATCACCAAAACCACTATGGGATAAATATGCCCTTACACTTGGCGATACGGATATGTAGATCTCCTCCTATTGTAACCGATTCTGTGTAACCCTAGCCCTCTCTGGTGTCTATATAAACCAGAGGGTTTTAGTTCGTAGGACGAACAACAATCATACCATAGGCTAGCTTCTAGGGTTTAGCCTCTCTGATCTCATGGTAGATCTACTCTTGTACTACCCATATCATCAATATTAATCAAGCAGGAGTAGGGTTTTACCTCCATCGAGAGGGCCCGAACCTGGGTAAAAACATCGTGTCCCTTGTCTCCTGTTACCATCCGCCTAGACACACAGTTCGGGACCCCCTACCTGAGATCCGCCGGTTTTGACACTGACATTGGTGCTTTCATTGAGAGTTCCTCTGTGTCGTCACCTTTAGGCCCGATGGCTTCTTCGATCATCAACAATGACATGGTCTAGGGTGAGACTTTTCTCCCGGTACAGATCTTCGTATTCAGCGGCTTTGCACTGCGGGCCAATTCACTTGGCCATCTGGAGCAGATCGAAAGCTACACCCGTGGCCATCAGGTCAGATTTGGAAGTTTGAACTATACGGCTGGCATCCGCAGAGACTTGATCTTCGACGGATTCGAGCCACAGCCGAGCGCGCCGCACTGTCACGATGGGCATGATCTAGCTCTGCCGTCGGACAGTGCCCAAAGGGCCGCTTAGGTGTCCGCTCCGACCCTTAGCTCGGAACCGACTGCGCCGATCGAGGACGGGTGGCTGGACACCGCCTCGGGGGCTGCAATCTCTACAGTGATCGAGCCGAACACCAGTCTTGTCCTTCACGAAGCTTGTGACTCCAAGGTGCCAGACTCCTTTTCGGACTCCAAATCTTCCACACCCCTTCCGATCGAACCCAATTGGGCTCCGATCATGGAGTTCACCGTCGCGAACATCTTTCAGCACTCGCCCTTTGGCGACATCCTGAATTCACTAAAGTCTCTCTCTTTATCAGGAGAGCCCTGGCCGGACTATGATCAGCAAGGTTGGGATGCGGATGACGAAGAAATTCGAAGCCCACCCGCCACCCGCTTCGTAGCCACTATCGATGATTTAACCGACATGCTCGACTTCGACTCCGAAGACATCGACGGTATGGACGCCAACAAAGGAGATGACCAAGAACCAGCACCTATAGGGCACTGGAAAGCCACCTCGTCATATGACATATACATGGTGGACACCCCAAAAGAAGGGGATGGTGATGGAACAACGGAGGATGGTCCCTCCAAGAAATAGCCTAAGCATCGGCGTCAGCGGCGCCGCTCTAAATCCCGCCAAAGCAAAAATAACGATTCCGGCATCGGAGACAATAACACCCCGGACAGTGCCGAAGACTACCCCCTCCAGCAGGATTCATCGCAGGAGGATGGAGAAGCCAGCCCTCATGAGAGAGCGGCAGACGGAGAGGTCGAGGACGATAATTACATGCCTCCCTCCGAAGATGAAGCAAGCCTCGACGACGAAGAATTTGTCATGCCTGAGGACCCCGTCGAACAAGAGCATTTCAAACGCAGGCTTATGGCCACGGCAAGCAGCCTCAAGAAAAAATAGCAGCAGCTTAGAGCTGACCAAGACTTGCTAGCCGACAGATGGACTGAAGTCCTCGCTGCCGAAGAGTACAAACTCGAATGCCCCTCCAAGAGCTACCCAAAGCGCAGGCTGCTACCCCAATTAGAGGAGGAAGCAACTAAACCTACATCACCAGCGTATGATGCGGCCGACCGGCCACCCCGTGGCCACGACAGAGAGGCCTTTCGACCATCGACTCAAGCCGCACCCCGGCGCCGCTCAAAAAGTACCAAGGCACGGGGAAACGCGCCAGACCTGCAAGACATATTGGAGGATAAGGAAAGGCAAACAAGATCGATCTACGGATTGCGTGGGCGCCCCACGACACGTGATGATAACCGTCACGCCGGATATGGCAAATACGGCCAGGCTGAACACAACAGACAAAGCTCATCCGAGCTACGTCGTGATATAGCCCAGTACAGAGGCGCCGCACACCCACTATGCTTCACAGAAGAAGTAATGGATCATCAAATCCCCGAGGGTTTTAAACCCGTAAACATCGAATCATACGATGGCACAAAAGATCCTGTGGTATGGATCGAGGATTATCTCCTTCATATCCATATGGCCCGCGGTGATGATCTACACGCTATCAAATACCTCCCACTCAAGCTTAAAGGACCATCTCGGCATTGGCTTAACAGCTTGCCAGCAGAGTCAATTGGTTGCTGGGAGGACCTGGAATCCGCATTCCTTGACAATTTCCAGGGCACCTATGTGCGACCACCAGACGCCGATGACCTAAGACACATAATTCAGCAGCCAGAAGAATCGGCCAGACAATTCTGGACACGGTTCCTAACCTAGAAAAAATCAAATAGTCGACTGTCCGAACGCAGAGGCCCTCGTTGCCTTCAAGTATAACATCCAAGACGAATGGCTGGCCCGGCACCTAGGACAGGAAAAGCCGAAATCCATGGGAGCCCTCACGACACTCATGACCCGCTTTTGCGCGGGAGAAGACAGCTGGCTAGCTCATAGCAATAACATGACCAAGAACCCTGGTAATTCGGATACCAAGGATAACAATGGCAGGTCGCGTCACAACAAGCACAAGCGCTGCATTAACGGCGACAACACTGAGGATATGGCAGTTAATGCCGGATTCAGAGGCTCTAAACCCGGTCAGCGGAAAAAGCCATTCAAAAGAAATACTCTGGGCCCGTCCAGTTTAGACCGGATACTCGATCGCTCGTGCCAGATACACGGCACCCCCGAACAACCAGCCAATGACACCAACATGGATTGTTGGGTGTTCAAGCAGGCAAGCAAGTTAAGTGCCGAAAATAGAGACAAGGGGATGCATAGCGATGACGAGGAGGAGCCCCGGCCGCCGAACAACAGAGGACAGAAGGGCTTTCCCCCACAAGTGCGGACGGTGAACATGATATACGCAACCCACATCCCCAAAAGGGAACGGAAGCGTGCGCTCAGGGACGTATGTGCGTTGGAGCCAGTCGCCCCAAAGTTTAACCCATGGTCCTCCTGCCCGATCACTTTTGATCGAAGGGACCACCCCACTAGCATTCGTCACGGCGGATTCTCCGCATTGGTCCTAGACCCAATCATTGACGGATTTCACCTCACTAGAGTCCTCATGGACGGCGGCAGCAGCCTAAACCTACTTTATCAGGATACAGTGCGGAAAATGGGCATAGATCCCTCAAGGATTAAACCCACAAACGTGACATTTAAAGGCATCATACCAGGTGTAGAGGCCAGCTGTACAGGCTCAGTTACACTCGATGTGGTCTTCGGATCCCCGGATAATTTCCGAAGCGAGGAGTTAATATATGACATATTCCCGTTCCGCAGTGGCTATCACGCCAGCTCGGACGAACCGCATTTGCAAAGTTCAATGCGGTGCCGCACTATGCATATCTCAAGCTCAAGATGCCAGGCCCTCGAGGAGTCATTACGGTCAATGGAAACACCGAACGCTCTCTCTGAACAGAGGAGCACATGGCGGCCCTCGCGGCGGAAGTACAAAGTAGCCTCTCAAGGAAATTCTCCAGTCCGGCTGTTAAACGTCCGGACACCATCAAGCGCGCCCGGAGTAACCTACAACAAGACTGTCTGGCACGTTCCGAGAAAGCATAGCAGTGCGGCCCCAACCCCAGCCCTCGCAAACTCGCGAAACCAGTACCACGTGTACATAATTACACTCTGGAAATACCATGGGCATAAGGGGAGGGGCACAATCACGGCACGCCCAGAATGCGGCTCAACCTCACTAGGGGCTCCTGATTTTGTCATTTCTCTTTTCTTACTTTCAGGACTCCACTTTCCGGAAGGCCTGTCCGGCAGTACAATCGCCGAACACACGATGCAACAGCCAGGGAGACAGCAAGCCACGTTGAATGTCCAGGTGGTCTCTATAACAAGCTAAATACCTATCTTACTTAAAGTCTCGCAGCTTGCCCCTAGAGGGGGACATGTCAAATAATCCCATCTCTTGCTTATCGCACTATTTGTATCGTTCTGCTTTCATAGCAGCCCTTTAATAAACAATACATAGCTCTTGTCTATTATTGCATTCATTTTTTATGTAAATATGTTCAGTTATGACATTATGCAACCGTACACTTTGGTACGGCCAATACACTAGGGGCTTAAGTACCCCAGAATACGGTGTGAGAAGACCAAACACTCTCATGAGTGTGGCACCCCGAACTTATAGCATTATATGCATCGGCTCCGAATCATGTCTTGGGTCAATAGTTGGGTTTGCCCGGCTCCCATGTTTTGGTACCTTACGTTCCGCTATATCGGCTAAGGTAGCGCTGGGAGAACTACTGCGATTGTGCCCCAGTTGAGATGGGTTAACACCTCAGTAGAGAAAGCTAAAACTGACCGTCATGATAGGGCGAGAGTCGATCGCTGTTCGAGAGTTTTTTCGAGTCCTTAAAGACTTATGCCGCTTAGAGCGAGGAGCTGGCTTTGTCCGGCCTAGGCATGGATAGCGCCCTGAACTCGGTCTTATGAATACTAGGGGCTTCACCGAAATTTAAAATTATAGAATTCTATGGCTAAGTGAGAGTGATAAAGCATTATAAGTCTGATTGCCTTGTTCATTGTGCTGAGCGCCTCCCTCGAAGGACCCAAGAATGGGAACAAGAGCGCTCAGGTTTATCCCAAACACCCCAACACTCGTGGCATGGGGGCAGAAGCCAACGACTTGCATCTCTCAGATTTAATAAACGACCGCAAAGAAGGTAATATTTTAAATTCAAAAAGCGTTGCTTAGCGCATATGAACAAGTTTTCCGTGCATAAGGTAAACACGAGCGAGTTTACTCAACATACATCTTGGGCCTGTGATGCTCCTTCCCCTCTGGTGGTCCTTCCATCACCAGCTTCTCAGCATCCAGCTTGCCCAAGTGCACTTTAGCACGGGAAAGGGCCCTACGGGCGCCTTCGATGCATACGGAGCGCTTGACGACTTCAAGCCATGGACATGCATCCACCAGCCACCTCACCAGCCCAATGTAGCTCTCAGGCAGGACCTCCCCAGGCCACAGCCGGCCTATAAGGCCCTTCATGGCCTGTTCCACCACCTTATGGAGCTCGACCAGCTGCTTCAGCTGGTCTCTCAAGGGCACCGGGTGTCCGGCCTCAGCATACTGGGACCAGAACACCTTCTCCATCGAGCTCCCTTCTTCGACTCGGTAGAATGCGGCGGCATCAGACACACTGCGGGGCAGATCTGCGAATGCTCCTGTAGAGCTCCGGATTCGGGTAAGTAACACGTAATTCACTTTCACATGCTTGCTTTGCATAAAGAATGCCTTACCCGCCGCTATCTTTTTCTTCGCCTCAATCTTCTGGAGGGCTTTTTGGACTTCGGCCTTGGCAGATTTGGCGC
This sequence comes from Triticum aestivum, assembly GCF_018294505.1. Taxonomy (NCBI): domain Eukaryota; kingdom Viridiplantae; phylum Streptophyta; class Magnoliopsida; order Poales; family Poaceae; genus Triticum; species Triticum aestivum. The sequence goes on from NC_057801.1 coordinate 630,094,154, forward strand.
TTTCAAGTGCTGAGGCAAGCTCGGACTCTCGTGTCTTTGAGTCAAGCTCTAAACTCTCGTGTTTTTTCACGAGAGCATTGAGTTCTTGCCGCACCTCCGCCACCCGCGCCTCTTGTTTCTTTCGCTCGGTGCGCTCCATTGCCGCAATATCTTCGGCCTTGGACAACGCTTCCTTCAGGGTCGCCACCTCGGTTGTGGCCCCTGTCACATTCACAATGGTCCCGTCACTATTTGCAACCAGGCATTTTTATATACACTTACATAAGGTACTACCTACCTTCCTTGTCCTCGAGCTGCTTCTTGGCAAGGCCGAGCTCGTTCTCGGACCGCTCGAGGCTCTGCTTCCATGCATCGACCTCCGCACTCAGTGCGGCAGAGGTCAGCAGTGCGGCCTGCATTCCCATATTGACATTTTTATGTTAGACTCATGCGTATATCTTTTTAGATCCTCAGTACGGCTTTTCTTTCCGAACCCCAAACTGAGCATCAGGGGCTACTGTCTATGCGGTAACATTTTTACATGTTTTAAATACATACCTCGAAGCCTGTTAGAAGGCTGGCACAGGCTTCTGTCACCCTGCTCTTGGCGGACTGAACCTTCTGGATCACCGCACTCATAACAGTGCGGTGCTCCTCGTTGATGGAGGCGACGTTAAGCACCTCCAGCAAATTGTTCGGCGCCTCCGGTTGGAGAGAGGCCGCCGGTGTCGTAAGCTTGCCCTTCTTGCGAGGGGGCCGCCTGCCGGACTCCGGAACCACTGAAGGTTCCGGTGCGGTGTCCGTCCCAGGGCCGGACTTAGATCCCTCTGGGGTTTTATCCCCTTTGGGCCTGGAGTCCGGGAGGTCGCCTTGCGGCGCCTCTAGGACCACCTCCTCCTGGTTTAGCCCCTTTTGGGACTCCACCTTGGCATCGTCCGTAGGGCGGGGGGAGGTAGCAGTCGGGAGTGAAAGACTATTCACATCCGACGAATCCAGGGAGCCGCTCGACGAATCGTCGAGCTGAGCTTTGGGCGGACTGCATGATTATATTCGGCATCAGAAGGTACTATGCAAATAAAGGAATGACATGAATTATTCTGGTATCCGGATACTTACGATTTGGCCAGGGGCTTGGCCCTGGACGGCCACTCCTCTCCGCCGTCGTCGGCGTCGGAGGCGTAGTCCGGTAGAAGGGTCTTCCCCTTCTTGGACCCTTCGGCCTCCTCAGTTGGGGCGGCCTTCCTTTTCTTTCCTCCCCCCGCTGGAGGGGGAGAGGCTTCTTCTTCCTCCTCCTCTTCTTCGGAGGAGGAGTGCGCTTTGGGGTCGTCGGGCGATGAGTCCGACACCATCATGCGCCGGGAGCTCCTTCGAGTTCCCGTGGCCTTCTTCTTGGCCTTCTTCTCCGGCACCACGTGAGGTGCCGGGACCAGCAACTTCGTCAAGCGTGCGTCTGCTGGGCCTTCGGGCAAAGGAGCCGGACAGTCGATCTGTCCGGCCTTCTTCTGCCAGTCTTGTTAAAGGAATGGGAGTTTAGATCCCGCATAGAGTCAAACTATGAAAAACAAGTACCCTGTAATGGGTAAACTAAGCTTACCACGCTGGCTTGGCGCTTCGCGCAGAATTCGCGATCCTCGGTAATGGGAGGATGAACCTCGGAGCTCTTGAAAAGCACCTTCCAAGCATCTTCATGCGTTGTGTCGAAGAGCCTAGACAAAGTTTGGTGCTGGGCCGGGTCGAATTCCCACAAATTAAAAGCTCGTCGATGACACGGGAGGATCCGGCGGAAGAGCATGACCTGGACTACGGTGACAAGTTTAACCTTCCTGTCGATCAGGTCTTTGACGCAGGTTTGGAGTCCGGTCACCTCTGCTGAATTATCCCATGATAGGCCCGTCTCTTTCCATGAGGTGAGCCCTGTGGGGATGCCAGATCGGAATTCGGGGGTCGCTTCCCATTCAGGGTCATGCGGCTCGGTGATGTAGAACCACCCCGATTGCCACCCTTTGATGGTGTCCACAAAGGCGCCCTCGAGCCATGTGACGTTGGCCATCTTGCCCACCATGGCGCCTCCGCACTTCTCCTGCTGGCCGCCCACTACCTTCGGCTTGACATTGAAGGTCTTCAGCCATAAGCCGAAGTGGGGCTTGATGCGGAGAAAGACCTCACACATGACGATAAACGCCGAGATGTTGAGGATGAAGTTCGGGGCCAGATCGTGGAAATCCAGGCCATAGTAGAACATGAGCCCCCGGACAAATGGGTGGAGTGGGAAGCCCAGTCCGCGGAGGAAATGGGGGAGGAACACCACCCTCTCATGGGGCCTAGGGGTGGGGATGAGCTGCCCCTCATCTGGGAGCCGGTGCGCGATGTCGTTGGACAGGTATCCGGCTTTCCTCAACTTTTTGATTTGTCCCTCCAGGACGGAGGAAGCCATCCACCTGCCTCCCGCTCCGGACATGATTGGAGAAGGTTGAGGTGGAAAGTGCGGACTTGGGCGCTGGAGCTCGAGTCACAGGAATGGATAAGCGAAGGAGGAGGAAGGCGTAGATGGAAAGGGTGGATCCTTATCCCCTTATATGGGCGGCCGAAACTATGTGCCCCCACCAGCCTAGTAAAACTCGCTTATCTCCCAATGGCGCGGTTGGGTTACCCATGCCCGTATTGATGAGAATCCCGGAATAAGGGGACATGATCTCTGCTTTGACAAGACGTGCCAAGGAAACTGCCTCGCTAAATATGCTGAGGTGGGACAGTAAAACCATTCGAATAAAGGCTTGGCTCTGGCATGATGTCACGCTACGGAGTACGTCAGCAGATTAGATTTGTACAAATATTATTCTCTCTACGGTGGTATGTGGAACTTATTTTGCAGAGCCGGACACTATCCTTGTGTTCAAATATCTTCTATGAAGTATTCGGAGGAGGAACCCGCCTTGCAATGCCGAAGACAATTTGCGCGTCGGACTCGTCGTCATTGAAGCCTGGTTCAGGGGCTACTGAGGGAGTCCTGGATTAGGGGGTGTCCGGATGGCCGGACTATGACCTTTGGCCGGACTCCCGGACTATGAAGATACAAGATTGAAGACTTCGTCCCGTGTTTGGATGGGACTTTCCTTGGCGTGAAAGGCAAGTTTGGCGATACGGATATGTAGATCTCCTCCCATTGTAACCGACTCTGTGTAACCCTAGCCCTCTCCGGTGTCTATATAAACCGGAGGGTTTTAGTCCGTAGGACGAACAACAATCATACCATAGGCTAGCTTCTAGGGTTTAGCCTCTCTGATCTCGTGATAGATCTACTCTTATACTACCCATATCATCAATATCAATCAAGCAGGAGTAGGGTTTTACCTCCATCGAAAGGGCCCGAACCTGGATAAAAACATCATGTCCCTTGTCTCCTGTTACCATCCGCCTAGACGCACAACTCGGGACCCCCTACCCAAGATCCGCCGGTTTTGACACCGATAAAGATGCTGTGCAGAAGTCATATATATATACCCGCTAAAGTAAGCAGGATCGCATTGTAATTATTCTACGCTCCGGCCTAGCACTGTGCGCGCCTAATTAGCCTGTCCAGACCAGGTTGTGCGGTCTGCGCGCTAACCACCCGCATGCCTGGTATATCCATCGTAATGCAATTACTATCATTTGGCTTTGTACCGAACCGTAACACAACTACTACCAATTTTAGCCCATCCCCATACACCCGATCACTCACGATTAAACGTGTATGTTTTTTCCTTCTTTACTAGATTACCATCACAATTACCATACAACCAAGTTTACTAAACAAACCCTCAAATTACTAGGACAATTACTAGTAAGTTTACATGCAACACCTTTTTTACTACTTAGCATTACGAAGTGACCATATTAATTACGACCGGAGGATGGAGGAATGATGCATGGTAGGCAGTAACTAAAATTAATTTGGTTACTATACGTTCCATTGTTTTTTACATGACTAGATACATCACGATTAGACATAGAACATGGGCGCAGGTGTAGGGCAAGGTAGAGCAGCCGGTAATGAGAACTAATTTCGTTACTATATGTCACCAACTATTTTACCATGTGTAAATGCGGGGCAGGGCAGCCAGTAATAAGAAGTAATGTCGTTACTATATGTTCCTTTGTTTTTGCCGTCACATATCAAAGGGGCGGCTAACTTAACATGAAGTGGAAGGATGAGGCGGTTGACACGCATGCATCATAAAACATTTACTACAGGAGACATAACTTTACTATCAAGTGGAGAGACTAGGTGGTTAGGACGATGGATTAGCGTACAGCTCCCCTGGTAGGGTGGTGTGTGGTCTGGGCGGAGCGCAGAATAAGAAACTTTACGCTCTCGCTTACAATAACGCAACCGTGTGTGTGTGTGTGTATATATATATATATATAGAGAGAGAGAGAGCCGGACTATTCTATTACCGGTAACAGAATATTATTCTGTTACCCTCGCTCCCTATAAGGCGCGACGCGTCCACGACCGACCCAGCCCCAATCCGACCCGCTTCCTACCGTCGGACGCAGCCGTCGCGGGCGAGCGGCGGCAGCCGGAGCGAGGGAGCCTGCGGCGCCGTGACGGGTCGCTCCTCCGACCCACGCGCTGCCGCCGGCCGGCCGTCCGCACGCCTCCCCGCCGACGGGCTCGCCGGCCCTCCCTGCTCGCCTTCCCTTCGACGGGCGCCGGCCCCTCCCCGCACACCTCCCCGTCGACGGGTGCCGGATCCTCTTCGCGCGCCTCCCCTCTGACAAGCTCGCCGGCCCGTCCCCGCCTCCAGCGGCTGCTGCCCGCCGTCCCAGCCTTCCTCCGCCGCCACGCACCACCATCCCCGCCCCATGCCGCCACCTCGAGCCCCTTCGCCGTGCGCCGCCACTCTGAGCCCCACCGCCCTGCGCGTGTCACCCCCCGCCTTGCGCAGCATCCTACCGACCGGACCAGCCGCCGACCGAATCTAGCCTCACTCCCGAGCTTCGTCTTCTTCCTCGCCGAGACACGCGACAGCCACCCCAGTTCGGGCGTACTAAGTACCTCAGTACGAGTTAAAAACGTTGGTCCGTTCGGAATAAAAGAAATGGCAGAAATTTAAATTGTAAAAGTTCAAGCAAAAAAAAGAAACCCCATGAAAATCCTGCTTAGTAAGTACCTGAGTACAAGTCATAAAATTAGAGAAGTTCAAAACATCGTTGTCAAAAAAATGTTGAGTTAAAAACAAAAAGAAACAAAACAAAACATTTTATTTTTGAATAAATATCATTCAGTTCGATGATACAAACCATATAAGTACAGAGGGGACGATACAGTAAACCGTTGAAAACTTACGAGAAAAAATTTACCCAAAAAACATAGCAAAGTCTAGTTAGTGAAAACACGCTTAGTACAAACCCATGCAAGCATCAGTACAAGTACCTTTTTTGTAACCATTCAAAATTACTTTACAAAAAATAGCTCAGTACAAACATACACATATATCAGTACGACTACTCTGTTTTTTAGACGAGAAAACAACAGGATCCGTCATGTCGTATTCAAAATTACTCTTAAATGGCTGCGAAGTAGAGAAAATATTCAACATGACTAAGTTTCGCATTTTCGATAGCTATGCAACGGTATATTATTTGCCATATTCCGACAAACTTTTTAAAAAAATCGTGTTCAAAATCAAATTTGACCGTATTTGAATTCGTTTTTAAACCGTAAGGAATTAGAAAAACATTTCTATACGAAAAAGTTGCGCATTTTCCATAGCTTTCCAACTCCGTATCATTTGCGTCAATCACACAAACCGTTTGCAAAAAATCGTGAAAATACTTTTCACCCAGAATTTCACCGTTTTTAAATTAATTTTAAATCATATAGAATTAGAAAAAACAATACATATATGGAAGATGCGGATTTTCACCAGCTTTCCAACGCCATCTTATTTGCTCAATTCCGACAAACCGTTTGAAAATTGAGTCCAGCATACGATTCATGTTTTCGGTTTTGAAAAAAATGATTTTTTTCAAAACTACTCTTAAACCATAATGATTTTGCAAAAACGTTCAATATACTTGAAATATGGTTGTCAAGAGCTTTCCAACGATATATTACACGTTCCGTTCCGACAAAAAAATTACAAAAAGTTTTTTAACTAAATAAGACGGTTTTTTAAACACAACTGAAAGCATCAGTTCAACTGCTTCAAAAACATCAGTACAACTACATGAAACCGTCAGTTCAAATAGGGTAACAGAATAATATTCTGTTACGCGTAACAGAATAGCCCAGATGTGTGTGTGTATATATATATATATACACACACACACATCTGGGCTATTCTGTTACGCGTAACAGAATATATATACGGTCGCGCTAAACTAAGCGTGCGCGCAAACATCTAATCCTACGCGCCGGTCCCGGTGAGCCGCTTGGGCTGGGCGCAGCCACACATCCGCCATACTAGAGAAAATGAGGGTAAAAGCAAGTGGCAAATATCGTAACAGGTCTAATTTTTGTTACCCTCCCTTGGGCCCCACCCCTGCGCGGCATCTCCGTTTGCTAATTAATCACAGTAAAAAAACAGTGTATATGGTAACGAGATAAATACTTTACGGATTCCATGCGTCGCACTAAGAGCCACGCCTCCTGCCACTAAACTGTAAAAGTACTAGCATATAGGGTAACGGAATTGAAAGGCTGCCACAGATACCACTACTAGGTCCTCTAATGGTAAATGAAAGATCATCTAGTAATTGGTTTATCATATATCAAAAGTAGCATTACCATGCATAGTGCATGTTAGTAAAAAGTGAAGAAACCTCGTAAAAGAGAACACTGATGATAATAGACATCACTACATTACTATGTTCACTTCAGTCTGTTACTACATTCCATTAACTCATTAGTACATGCAAATTTTCCTAATCGTGCACAGCTACGTTATGCAGAAATTATGTGGAGAGGCGCAATGAACATGGTCTATTACTACATTGCATGAACTCGTTACGATGGATTTTTCTCCCATGCTTTAGCAAATGAAGGTAAAAACACTAATGAATATAGTAACAAATTTAATTTTCATTACTACAGCCACACGACTCATGATGGTAATAGACATCAGAACATTACTATGTTCCCTTCAGTCTGTTACTACATTCGATTAACTCATTACTACATGTGAATTTTCCTAATCGTGGATAGCTAGATTTATGCCGAGAGGTGTAATGAAAGGATCCATTACTACATTCCATTAACACATTACGATGGATTTATGGCCCATGCTTTTGCAAATGAAGGTAAGCATACTAGTGAATATAATAACACATTTAATTTCTGTTACTATAGCCATGCGAGTCACCCCCGCCCCACATGTCTATTTCCCTTACTATGTCTCGTTAATATATTACGATGGATTTTCCATCCGGTCTAACCGCTCGCGGAACAGAGGAATAGATGGTTCGGTCGGGCTAATTACCCCGCCGATGGCTGGTTGGCTTGGGTGGCCGGAGCGTACGCTAGCTTATAATGCGCTCGGGAGTACTTTACCAGGTATATATATATATATATATATATATATATATATATATATATATATATATATATATAGAGAGAGAGAGAGAGAGAGAGAGAGAGAAAGAGAGACGCTGAACTAAGCCTGAGCACATTGTAAATAATCGTACGCTCCGGCCACTTTGACGCACGCCACTAACCAACCTTAACTCTAATTCTACCCCAACCATCAACTCGGTAAATTAGTCGTAACACAACAAGAAATGTAATAATGCCATTACTACCTACCTCATATGGTTAATCAATCATAACAAAGGAAAAAATGTAGTAATGCCATTACTACCTTCCTAGCATCAGCTAATAGCAACTGACTTGTATGAGTCCGTACAGAGTAGTAACAAAGTTACCATCTAATATGTTTTCTATTAAAAAATTACCATCCAATTTTTAATTGTCCTATGTACCACATGACTCTTGTGTTGACTATTCACAAGTAGTCGCTAGTAATAAAATTACCTCCTATCTAAAGTGTATAGCTATAACAATCGACTCTGCCGAGCCAAATTATAAATATCATATAGTATATTTTCTATTAAAATAGTCTTAGTTGCCCCCTAATTCTATTACCATATTTTGCTCAACTTTTACCATAATTAGTGTTAGACGCAGCGTAGCGGAATGCTGCAGCCGGTAATAGTGTTAATTTCATTACTATATTTTGCGTAACTATTACCTTACTTAGAGATATTGAGCTTGTAATTATTGGATATGTCCCACCATGAAGTGTATTAAGATTCCGGTAAAAAATAGTTTTCTAATCATATTAGTCTAAGTACATACTAGTAGTGACCTTAAGACTAAGTGTGAATTACTTCAGACTAGTAATTGGTATAATAAATCTAGTGATTGTTCTAGATAATTCTTGTAAGTTTTGGTTAAACGCATGCGTTGGCAACTTATGCAGTAATTTTTAGCACTTCTTTTGTGAATAGTAATATGTTTACCATTGCATGCAAGGATTTTACTATCTACCTAGTAGTAGGTTGGTAGCAATAATTTTACCTTAGATTTTACTATATGCATGCTCCATGTAGTAATTGGCCACTAAATATTTTACAACAAACTTGGTCGTGGGGAAGTGATTAACCAAGCGAGAAGTTAGTTGGTAGTAATTCTCTTTCATCATTTACTATATTTCCTAAGGATTTTACGAGAGGCACTAGGTCAGTATCTAGCACGGTTGCGGGGCGGGGACTGGTGCATGCGGCTAGTGACAAACTAGCGAACCTCGCGCGGCGGCACGCCGCGCCCGTCTACAGCTTATATTGTACATACTGGTTTATTTTGTGTATTCACTTCATTTATCATACATTAACTAGAAAGCAATATTGGGTTGCAACCATCGCACAAGGTAACTAAAGATAAAAAGTTTACATTCATAATTGACTTGCATATAGCATACGTTCATACAGTATTACAACACGGAGAAGATTCTTTTATTACAACTGGACACAACTTGATAAAATGGGATTAAAACGACTAAAGGAGACTAAAACGACCGATACTTGCACACAAGATAGCATAGGACTTCAAACGTGACTGCAGACGGCATTAGAGTCTGAAATCAAGTCATTCTGGAACACTCTCCCATGGGGTTAGTGCCAATAATGAAATGATATAGTACTTTTGCGAAGTGCTCGAGTCGTGTGATAGGTGGACAACTACCAGTGCAGCTGATGATGCGGTCTTCAGCGAATGGACGCTGTCGATGCATACAGAGAGGCACCGCATCAGAGAAATCGTTGCATATACGTGCTAGTATCTCTGTTTGCGTCACAGACTCGGCTTGGCAAGCAGCAACTTCACGTTTAGCCATGTTAAATTGCCAATGCTTTGCACGTACTTTCTCTTGAGCTGATAGGAGCTTCTGCTTTGTTGCCTGCAACATAGAGTAATTATAGTCGTTGATTGCGATGGCGTAGTTCTCACAAATGTAGTTCAGCGCTGCCTGAGCAGCCCCTTCTTCCGCCTCTTCTTGTGTTGCTAGGGTTCTCCTTTGAAAATCAAAGAATTTTCATTGATGCTTCCTGTGGAGTATGCCACCCCCATATGCACGGACGCCTGTATCGTACCATCAAGGTATGTGCAATGAAGGTATCCTTGCACCTCCTGCCTTATAGCCGAGCCGACAACGCCGCGCCCGTCCATCTGTTGCTCCTATATGTATACATCACATCATTTGTATCAAGATCATCTCAAAGAAAAATTATGTGCGAAGGGAAACGGTTTCATTGGTATTCATTTTACATAGGACACACTATTAAAAGAGAAAACAAATAGCAATACACTCCAAAGATTGCTTTATTCTGACTAAATGTAACTTAGTAGAAAATAACTTAGTAGATTACCTTAAAGCAACTGTCTAGATCATTCTGGTATAACCTCCCGCTGGGTTTGCGCCAATGATGAAGTGATAGAGTGCTTTTGCAAAATGCTGCGGTATACGGACGTTGGGGTACATACGTAGTGGCACCACATCAGAAAAGTCATCGCATATGCGCGCTAGGATTTCTGTTTGCCTTGCGAATTCAGCTAGCTGAGTGGTCACTTCCTGCCTAGCCATATTAAATTGTCATTGCTTGGTGCGTAAATAGTTTGTCGTTTGTCACCAGCAGCATATGGTAGTTGAAGTCATTGATGATGACATTGTAGTTGTTGCAAACGTAATCCAGCGATGCTTGAGCAGCTCCTTCTTCAGCCTCGTCCTGTTTTAAATCCAGCGATGCTTGAACATCACGGGATTTTCATTAATAATGCGTGGACGACATGGCACTTCCATGTGAACAAATGCTTGTATTGTACCATTAAGGTAATCACGGTGAAGATATCCTTGAACATCTTGCTTTATTGCTGAGCCGACCGCTTCAAGAATCGTATGCCTTGATATATACACCATTAGGTCATCTTGTTGCACGCATATGCTCAAGATATTCACCATATTATTTGTCAGCAGAAAATGTCCCCCAACCACAAGAATATGGTAGTAAGATAGATGCATACCATATCAGTGCATGTGCCACTCGTAGTAGAACTTGGAGAACCCTTTCCACTTTTCCTCCTTGATTGTTTTCCCGGTAGATCATTGTGGTTTTGATGAGTAGGTAAGAACAGTTCTTGCTAGAAGCCCGTAGCAGCCACGTAAAACTTGCAACAACAAAGTAGAGGACGTCTAACTTGTTTTTGCAGGGCCTGCTGTGATGTGATATGGTCAAGGCATGATGTGATATAAATTTTTGTATGAGATAATCATGTTTTGTAACAAAGTTATCGGCAACTGGCAGGAGCCATATGGTTGTCGCTTTATTGTATGCAATGCAATCGCCATGTAATTGTTTTACTTTATGACTAAGCGGTAGCGATAGTCGTAGTCACCGGCACGACACCTTGATCTCCATCGTAGCATCGTTGTCGTCTCAAATTTAAAATGGGTGGCTCTTAGGGATCTTTGTGTCAACACATTCATGCCCATTCTTGACGGAACTATTGATGCTCATGACTTGTGCCTTTGTTGTTTGAGCCCTGAAGTAGATGAATCTTGTGAAAGACTTCACACAAATATATAGCAAACATAAGAGACGATGACCCATCGAACTGCTAGCACAAATGTGGTAAGTGGCAACCATTGCTTGAGTAGATGTTAAGCATCCAAGCAAACATACCCTGTAAACAGTTGCATCACACAACACCACAGGAATAAGAAAAAAATTAACAATAAAAAATGAATAAATAAGCACACAAGTCCATACTTTTGAGTAGGGCAACAACATCCTTTGAATGAGGAAGCTCAGTCACACGCACTGCATCACATAAACCACATCAGCAAGCACCAACGAAAGCGAACAAAAAAGAAAGGAAAAAAAATAAAAGATATGAACAAAAAGACAAATGAAGCAAGCCTGTGTAGTGCGACCTACCTCATAGTTGTACCGTTGGTAGAGTGATTTGTTTGACATGTTGTTGATCTCAACTTCTCAAGCAAATCCACTTGATCACCCCCTTCCTTTTTTTGCTTAACAATAAATAGACTGCAGTATCCACTGGTGGAAAAAGGGCCTTTGGTCGCGGTTCGCAATTGCCATTAGTCGCGGTTGCGCAACCGCGACCGAACGGGCGCGACTAAAGCCCCCCCCCCTTTAGTCGCGGTTGCTTAAGAACCGCGACTAAAGGCCCGTCCACGTGGGCGCCAGGTGGCCGTCGGGGCGGAGGACCTTTAGTCGCGGTTCTTCTGGCCAACCGCGACTAAAGGCCGCCGCAGGTTTAGGGTTTTAGCCCCCCCCCCCCCTTAAACCTGTTTTCTGTTTAATTTGTATTGTTTTATTTCTTTTGTGCTTTATTTTAATTTTGAAGGAGTTTCATATATTCTACGGTACTACATACATGCATATGAATGTACAATTTCAAATAAATTTGAAATTAGAACCAAAAAGAATTCAAGAGGAATATACAATATATATTCAATATCATCGGATGACCATATACAATTTTGAACAAGTTTCCATACATGATTTAATGCATATAAAGTTCTACGTCCTCGTAATAGTGTTCTCCTTTAGGATGGAGGACTTCCCTGCTGAACCATCCAGCTAGTTCCTCTTGAAGTGGTCGGAAGCGAGCTTCTGGACTAAGCATCCACCGGAGGTTATTCCTCTGAGCATTGGTATCACTCGGAACCCGCTCAGAGGTGTATCTCCGGATCATCTCACAGACATAGTATCCACATAGATTGGTCTCCGGTGGCTGAATATCCCCAGCATTCTTAGCCTTTAACATTTTGAATTCTAGCTCTTTTTTGAATTCACCGACCTTTGTATCTACGAACCGTCTCCAAACCCTACGAGGCAAAGAAAATTAAATGAACAAGAGAGTTATTAATTAGTTACTTGATATTAGGAAATGAACGAAATAGGCCGATCGATATAGAGCGCAAATGAATGAAAATAATTACTTCTGCAGCATTCTTCTCATGCCGCCCCAAAGCTTTGGATCCATATTCACAGAGTCGTGGACGAGACATTCTGAGGTGTTAACTTTAATTACTAGCAGAATCCAGTGGAACCTGCGGACACGATACATGCACAGTACGTCATGCATAACTCATCGATTAGCCGGCCACATACCATGCATGGAGTAAACAAAAGAGAATGTGCTCAAGACAGAAACACTCACTCAAAATGGTAAGGAAATAGAATATCACTTTTGAGTTCCTGCTTTGTAAGAAACTGCCACAGGTCTGCCTCCACGTCGGCGGGGTAACGCTCCAACACATGTCCATTAACGATGTGTGGGTCAATGAACCCAACATCATGGATGTTCCTTACTCTGCATTCCTTAATCTTCATTCTGCATGTATAATAGCGGACACAACAATATAGTTAGGACATATATATAGTGCAGGCAATATGAACGAGATGGGGTAGAAATTAATAAATCACTTACAGAACGTAGCAACTGATGATAGATTTATCGAGCTCGCGCAGATTGAAAAGCTGGAACAATTCACTCAGTTCAATTTGTACATAGTAATGTTTGAAGTGATGCTCATGTCTAACTTCCGCATAAATATATTCTTTGGCGTTTTTATTTTTTATGTAACCCTTGTACCATTTCAGCAGACCTTTCATTTGTGGAGGTAGATCCTTTTCCTGCGCAGGCTCGACGAGAGGCCCATTCTTGACATATGTAATTACTACCTCCTTCACTGGCGCCTCATCAAGGCCTAACAGTTCACGAAGAGTAATACCTAAGTTGGCCGCTTGTTCTCTGGCACTCGTTACAGTCAATCCCTGTGCTGCCGCAGCTTGTATGATCTCGGGGGCATCCGGACAGAAGGCTTCCACTATAAGCGGGGCAATCGATTGTTTACTTTGTTCCCCGAGCTGGGCAACTTGTTTCCCGCTTTTTTTACTTTCGGCCTTCTCCCGCTCTTTGTTCTCCTTGAACATGAGTGCCTGCCTGCAAAGTTCACGTGCATAGTCGTTAGGCAGATTCTTCGCGGCTTGGGACGGTGTGCTCAAAAATGACTTAGCCCACTTCTTTTGCTCATCAGAAAATACTGGCTTGGGCTCGGGCTCTCTTTTCTTCTTGCAGTCCGCCTTCCATTTCTCCAAATCAGCAGCCGCGGCCGCGTCGACTTCCTCGGCACTACGTTCCCAAGGCCTTGTGGGGAGAGGCTTCAGTGATGGCTCCGGTACCTTTGTGGTCTTAGGTACATAAGGGTCCGGGTTAATAATCCAGGACTGCTTCTGCTTCTTTGCCGGAGGTGGATTGGGGGGCGGCGTCTGATCACCCGCCGGACGAGGACTGGGGGGCGGCGGCTGATCACCCGCCGGACGTTGTGGACTGGGGGGCGGCGTCGGCTGACGTGACGGAGGTGTAGGTGAACCGCCACCACCACCACCACCACGACCACCGCCACCGCCACCACCACCACCGTAGGGGGGTGGACTTGTTGTCCTTGGCGCCTCGCCTGGAAACTTGATAAACTTCTTTTGCCATAGAATGAAATGGCGCTTGACATCTCCAAGTCTTTTCTCCCCTTCAGGTGTAGCAATGTCAATCTCCAGGTCCTCAAACCCTTGGACTATGTCCTCCACCGTGACACGAGCATAGCCATCTTGAATGGGGTTGTTGTGGTGGAGTGCTCCAGGTAAACATGGTAAAGCACTGCCGATGGCTACCTTCATGGACATGTTCCGATAGGATAATACAGATGACATTCTTTCATCTCCTTTATATCGTCCACGGGGTAGCGAGGAGGCTCCGGTGAAGTAATTTCGACCACCAAAGGCTCCGGTGCAGTAATTTGGACCACCAGAGGCTCCGGTGCAGTAATTTCGATCATCGGTGCATCTGCACCAGCCGGTGGGGCCTCCGTGGAAGCCACGCTGCTTCTCCGCTGCTGGCTTCCGAGTTCCGCTGGATGATCTTCATGCTGCACCCGAGCTGCATCTCTTTCGGCTACTAGTACACTCATGGTTTTCTTCATCACATCCATTTCCGATGCCAACCGCGCCACAACATCTGCTTCCCGATCCATCTTTCTCTTACGGCTTCTGTAACCGTACGGTTCATCGTTCTGGGGGAACCCTATTTTCCACGGAATGTGCCCCATGCCTCGTACACGTCCTCCGTGTTCAGGATTCCCGAGGGCTTTTGTCAGCGCGTCGTTCTCTCTGTTGAACTTGATCTTCCCCTGTTGAGCATCCCTCATTGCGTTAATAAGGGCTTGGGTGGGTTTAATTAATTTGCCCCGGTAAACACACTCCCCTGTCTCCGGGTTCAGCGTTCCCCCATGCCCGTACCACCAGCTTTTGGCCCTTGGGTCCCATCCCTCCGTACCTGGACGGATTCCTCGCGCCCTCAGCTCGTTCTCCATCTTCTCCAACCTAGGCACCCAAATGCGATACCCTCCTGGCCCCATAACATGATTGTACTCCTTCTTAGCCGCATTTTCCTTATTTTTTTTCGATATTTGAATGAACTGCTCCGATTTCTTTTGCTTCACAAATTCTGGCCAATCATGTTTCAGTTTCTCATATTGTCCTTTGAAATCCGGAGTCTTGTTCTGCTTGACAAAGTCATGGGCTAGATTTTGCTTGAATTTCCGGAATGCGTCGGCCATCTAATGAAGAGCGAACTGTTTGACTAGCCTCCTCCTCTCCTTGTTTTCCTCAATCTTGTTACCCTCCTCATCGAATTTGTTGTATTCCGGAGGTAGAACGAAATGTTCCATAAGCTTCTTGAAGCAATCTTTTTTTGTTCTCTTATCGACAAAAGTGAAACCATCAATTCGTGCCTTCTTTGGCTCATTCCACTCCTGGACGGTGATCGAGACGTTGTCTCTAACAATGGCTCCGCATTGGCTGACAAACTTGGTGGCGTTCTTGCGGGGCTCCAGCGGCCTGCCGGTTGCACTGTCGACAACCTCGATGGTGCATGTTTCTCCTTGTTTCATCGTCTTGGTTGCGCCACGCTTTGACGACGTACTCGATTGTTTCGACGATCCGGCCGAGGGCTAAAATAAGAAAGAGTCGCGCGCGTTAGTACACACATATTTATTCAAATCAGTTAGTTTGTATCACCAGAGGCTCAATGTATATATATACCTCGGCGCCGGAGGTGGTTGCTACTTCCATTTGAAGATCGTCGTTTATCGACGTTTGTTCGGCATCATCTTGCTGACGGCGCCCTTCATCTTCACCGTCAAGGTTCAGATAAGAAGAGATATCATCTTCTTCTTCTCCGGTCGGCACATATAGAATATCGCCGTTTATGATGCCGAACATATGTGCTTCACCGTCCGGATCATAGTTGTCCATAATCGGGTCAGCTCTATCGTCTGCCATTATGTCAGTCCTGAAAACATGTAGTAAAAACAAATTAATTAAGTGAAGAAGGGGGGCGGTGGCGGTGGCGGTGGCGAAAGGGCGGTGGCGAAAGGAGGGGGCGAGGAAGGGGTGGGAGAGGGTGTCGCGGTAGAGCGCGAGACGGGGCGGCAGACGACGGCGTCACGGAGAGGGGAGGCGAGGACAACACATTTATAACCCTCGCCGTCCCCTCTCGATCCCTAAAAAAACACCGCGCGCATCGCCGCCCCCCTCGCCGCCCCTCTCCGTATAAACAAATTGTCCGAACAGAGCTTGGAGTAGAGTGGCTAGGGTTTGGCCAGGGATGCGGATGGAGACGAATATATGTGGGGTCGGGATGGCCCATGTGCAGGGCGGGGGGTGCTGGCCACACTCTTTTTTCTTTTCTTTTTCATTTCATTTCATTTTTTCTTTTCCTGTTTTTATCCTTTTCATCTTTAAAACAATTCAGTATATCAAAATATAGCAATGAAAAAAGATATTTGAGAAATCATAAAATGTATGTGAATTCAAAACAAAATTTATTCGCTGATTAAATTCATCAAAACAAATGTATGTGAATTATTAGACACAAAAAAATTCATCAAAACAAAAAAATATTAATGAATTCCAAAATTTATTCGCTGATTAAAACAGTGTTCACAAAGTTTCAATAAATTTCACAATTTTAAAAATTGTACGCGAATTTGTAAAAATGTTCATGGATTTGAAAATATGCATTATTTAAAATGTTCACAATTATTTTTAAAAAAATCACAAAATTCTCTCTCTCTCTCTCTCTGCTCTCTCTCTGCTCTCTCTCTCTCTCTGCTCTCTCTCTCTCTCTGCTCTCTCTCTCTCTCTCTCTCTCTCTCTCTCTCGATCAACGCCGGCGAGGCCGGCCGCCGGCGAGGGCGGCGAGGCCTCTTCGGCGAGGGAGGCCGGCGCGGGGCGGCGCGGTGGTGGGCGAGGGAGGCCGGCGCGGGCGGCGTACTAGGGCGAAAGGGCGCGGCGGGCGCCGTACGTGGGCGAGAGGGGGCGGCGGGCGACGGCGGGCGGCGTCGAGGGCGCGGGCGACGGCGGGCGGCGTCGAGGGCGAGGTCGAGGGCGGGCGGCGTCGAGGGCGAGGGCGGCAGGCCTTCGGCGCGGCAGAGGCAGAGCGGAGAAATGGAGGCGACGGGTCGGGCGCATGTATTTATAGCCCCCCCCTTTAGTCGCGGTTGGGGAGGCGACCCGCGACTAAAGGGCCTTTAGTCGCGGTTGGGGAGGCGACCCGCGACTAAAGGAGAACCTTTAGTCGCGGTCGGGGAGGCGACCCGCGACTAAAGGGTAACCTTTAGTCGCGGTTGGGGAGGCGACCCGCGACTAAAGGACTTTTTTGGCGGGTTTTTCGTTCCCGCGCGCAACCACCTTTAGTCGCGGTTGGCCTGGCCAACCGCGACTAAAGGCCTTTGCGCACCTTTAGTCGCGGTTGGCCTGGCCAACCGCGACTAAAGCCCCTCACGTGCACCAGCTGGCCACCGAGCGCCCTGGGCCCAGGCCTTTGGTCGCGGTTCGTCTGCCGAACCGCGACTAAAGACTTCATTAGTCGCGGTTCCTACAGTTTCGCGACTAATGGGGCTGGACGGAAGCCTCTTTTTCTACCAGTGATCAAGATTACTTGTTGGATCCGTAGTGGTTGTCAGTGGCGGACCTAGAGAATATTTTGACTGGGGGCAAACTACTTCAGTGGGGGCATATTCTATAAAAATTCAAAAAAAATATAGGTATATTTTTCAACAATCACAAGCAAATTCACTGGAATTTCAAATTTTTAGTGGGGCCTGGGCACCCACTCACCTCAGCATAGGTCCGCCATGGTTGTTCTCTAAGCATGCATATGTGGATACTCCTGCCTGAACCCCAACTCTAGTAAGCACTACAGATATATCAGGTTCCCACGATAGAAAAAAGGAACCATTTTTCATGTAACAGAGTAAATGGCCCAAGCCCAGGGCCCCAGGCTGGTACAGTGTTACTACGGTGTCGACACAATGCACAATATGCTACAGCCCATCAAGTAAATAATCCTGCCCATAGGAAAAACCAGGCGGCCAACCTCGACCACGTAGATCACATGCATGACCCATGCAGACAAACACGACCACGTCGACCAAGGACCAAGCGCGAAGCCCATGCAGCAAGCATGCATGTACAGACAGCTTCAGGTGCCCGTAGCAAAACCAGATGAACAGCTACCACAACGTCACTCACGTGCAAGGCCCATGCAAACAAACACACACGTATATACTCCCTCCGTTCCTAAATGTAAGTCTTTGTAGAGATTTCACTAGGTGAACTACATACGGAGCAAAATGAATGAATCCATACTTAAAATGCATCTATATACATCCGTATGTAGTTCATAGTTAAATCTCTATAAAGACTTATATTTAGGAACGGAGGGAGTACAACCCAAAAATGCCCTTGACAGTTAGACAAACAACATCAAGACAACCCGGACATGCAGACGAACCACTACGCCCACCACTTAACCCAATCCACGTCTACCTTGACAACCTGCTAACAATAAAAAACATACAGTAAGAAACAAAGAAATGCCTAGAGGCCGATACGGGAAGGCGACGGGAAGGAGCAGCAGAATCCACACCCCGATTGAATTCACAGAAAGAAGCACCTGCAGAGAGAAAGAGAACCATCATGAAAACAAACCACAACACCAAAACAAAAAAATAATATCAAAATCAATGCACTATCCGATAGTTGAATCGACAGGGCGCTTTCCCAGCCGGATCTCATCCCTCCGCCACCTGCAAGAACCATCAAGAGCAGGCTCGGACACCAAAGAAGGAGACCCTAAGCAATCAAACCAGCAAAGAATTAAGCACAGAGAATAACACCAGCCCCTACTCCATGGCAAGCGCGATAAAAAAAACAAAAAAAACATAAAACACCACGAGGCTGGAGAACCGAAGAGCCCGACACGCACTTAGGCCCAAGAGACCGACCAGAGTGGCCACTCCGTCGCAGCAACTGGACATCAGACATGGAACTGTCCACCATACCCGCAGGCTGAACCGAAACACCGAGCGAAGCAGGAAGAAGGGCTCTAGTGCCGAGGAACGCTGGAACGTCGGCGACCCGGACGGACGCGATGTTGCGGCGCAGCCGCGCAGGGTAGCTCAAGCCACGCGCGACCTCTCGTTCTCCTATTCCCTGCTCCCCCGCCGTCTCCTCCACCGGTGCCGTCACCACCGGCCACCTCGCCGACGCCCTCGCCGCGCGCCCCCTTCCTCAAGAAGCTGCTCCACGCCACACTCATGTGCCCCGTCGTGCACCTCCTTTCCACTCCCGCAAGCTACACACCCACTACAGGCCGACCCGATACACCAAGCGAAGCAGCAAGACGAACCGAAGCACCACGGCGGCCAACCACAGCCCCACGCAGCCGAGGGGGTCGACCTGAACGCCGCCGGCCATTACGGCTAGAAGAAGAACGAATAGGTGCAGCTTTCGGTGCTCAACTAATTTATATAATCTACCTAGTAGATGAGAGGAAGGAGACGTGGGAGAGGTAGGCTATGTATATAATAGGGGGTGCTGTTACAACGCTAACAGACTGCTATACATGCATGGATACGTACAGCTTACGTTCAACAGACACGGTGGAGAGCGATGCCATGGACTGATGGACGGCGCATCTTCGAGCGGCCGTGCGGCAGGCAGCCACGCCGGAAGACACCGTGCTCGCGCCGCGCTTCCATCACTAGTAGAAAACGGAGCTTTAAAACCGGTTTGTAAGGACCTTTAGTGCCGGTTATGGAACCGGCACTAAAGTGTGGGCACTAAAGGCCCCCCCCTTTAGTACCGGTTCGGCACGAACCGGCGCTAAAGTGCCACCACGTGGCGTGAACTCGCGCCCTAGTATGGGTTTTTTTAAAAAAAAATTGAAAATTTTGGAAAAAAAATTGATTTTTTTATTTTTAATTTTTCTGAATTGTTTGATGATTTAGTCTCTAATCACCTCTCTTAACTGCTCAAGTGTGGATCACTCATTCCAAATCATCTAACTTCCCGACCGGTCACCCATCCCTCTCACTACTCCAGCCTGAGCACGTTTAACTTTCGGGTTCTATTATCCTTCGTTTCCGAGTCTGTACTTGTCGTTTTCCTGACAATAGTAAGATGTCAATCCTATTAACCCTCAGGAATTTAGCTTGAGCATGAAGTCACACATTTCACCGTTTGAGTTTGAAACTATTATTTAAAAAAAACAGTAATTATTTAGTAACGCTAATATTTCTTGAATAAGTTTGACCATAGTTTGACCAAAATTCAAAAAATTGAAATAATTATTTAGTAACACTAATATTCTTGAATAATTATGTAGTAACATTAATACTTCTTGAATAAGTAGTTTGACCAAATTTAACCAATTTTTTTAAAAAAAACTGAAATTTGACCATATCTTTTTTTCCTTTTCGAATTTGAGGATTCTAAAAAATTCCAAACAGGTCGTAGGCTGTCTCCATCGGATGCGGATTTTCGTGCTGAATTTTTTGATATATTATACGTTTTTTCCGACATCGTATGCAAAAGTTATAGCCGTTTTACATTTTCCCTACACTTTTTGTAAAACATGTCCAAATTTAAGTTTTCAAATTTTCCTAACTAGTAGATATAGTAATATAACTACTTCTCGAAGGATTTTATTTTTTGAAATTTTTATCATTTTCTTTTGATTTTTTTCAAAACTGAAATGGCCATACACGCGCGGGGGGGGGGGGGGGGGTAGAGTTTTGTACTAAAGGCTTGTCCTCTTTAGTACCGGTTCGTGGCACGAATCGGTACTATAGGTTAGACCTTTAGTACCGGTTGGTAACACAAACCGATACTAAAGGGGCTCGTGGGGACCCGGCCTGACGCCAACCTGCCACTACCCCTTTAGTACCGGTTCATGCCACGAACCGGTACTAAAGGCTCAACACGAACCGGTACTATTGATCACAGCCAAGAACCGGCACTATTGATCACATTAGTGCCGGTTTTTTTACAAACCGGCACTAATGTACTTCACATTTAACCCTTTTTCTATTAGTGCATTCAGAAGCCTCGTTGCTTCGGGCAGGCGAGCCAGTGCCGGGAGGCCACAACAGCGGGTGCCGCCGGTCCGCGTCGAGGTCCACGGAGCATCAGGCGTCACCTCTGCTCACACTTGAACGCTGGGCCTCGTCTGCCGCGTAAGCGAAGCGGCCACGCCGGGGCCCAGGGCTGTGGCCGGAGAAGGTCGCTGCACACGCGGAGCTGCTTCCGATGGCGCCGCGAAGCAGGAAGACGGCGACCAACGACAGCTCCACGCAGCCGAGGAGGCCGACCCAGACGCCGCAGCCCATTACGACAACAGCAGGAAGAACAACCATGGAGCTAATTGTAAACAAGAAGAAGAAAACGAACCAGAGCAGGTTGGCGGAATACAGGAAGGAAAAACACCTACCTATTTGTAGTGTACAAAGGGATAGAGAGAAAGAAACAAAATCATACACAAAGCGTGAAACAGCGGCAGACCTAGAATGACTCATATAAGCGGCACCGCCTTCGAAAAGCAAAGCATAGACACATTCAGATCGAGTAGACCATGCAAGCGGCGTCAGTCTTTCTATTTTTATTTTCTTCTGTTGGTCATCTTCGAGAGGTACAAAGCGGCGAGCTAGACCGTACTGGGTGGCCACACCACTTTTAAATTATCGAACAGTTCGCTCTAATCCATGAGCCGGCTGTCCGACCGCCCATGTCCCCTTGTCGTGTTGTTATTGGACCTAACTACCCATCCCCTGGGCACCGCTTCGCCGATTACTATTGGCCAGTTATGTATACAGGCGCCGCGCTCCGGTTCGGCTGATGGATTGCGCTTATGTCCCTTTTCGTTTTGCCGTTGGACTCAAGTGCGAATCCCCTGGTCACCGCGTGGGGCAGTTGCAATTGTCCGGTCATCCACCTAAGCAGCGTGTTTTCATTGGGCCGTATGCATGCAATAGCCGAATTGACTACATACCTCTGTCAGCTGTCGCCT
Organism: Triticum aestivum; assembly: GCF_018294505.1. Classification (NCBI taxonomy): domain Eukaryota; kingdom Viridiplantae; phylum Streptophyta; class Magnoliopsida; order Poales; family Poaceae; genus Triticum; species Triticum aestivum. Next base: position 630,116,109 of record NC_057801.1, read on the forward strand.
TGCACTTGGACGTAGGTGCGCACCGGTGACCGCCGCTTTGCTCATTTCTTCCCGGCTGCACGCGGTTCTTGGCATGCGAAGACATACGTATACTTTCTCTGCCACATCCTGACCTAGTGCATGCTAGAACAGTGCAATGAAGGAAAACAAAATTGAAAACCTGCATGCATGCTAGAACGGTGCAAAGAAGGAAGCAAGATTGGAAACAAACACAACACGTGGGGCACAAACACCTTGAATGGCTAGAGCCACACGGTGAGGATGTAAGCACGTTCAAAAAATTTCAAATCAAAACCTAGGTACACCACTCATTTCTACACAGCCAGATACCAAAATAATACCACGCGGCACATACCCAATTCACCAAGGGTCACTTTCAACCAAATGGCTGAATCTCAAGCCAAAAACTTGGCCTGCAATAGATGCTTGGGTATTTAATCCTATTACTTTTTTTTGCAAGGAAGTTTACTAGCAGGTGGATATTTTTTAACATACTAGCAGGTGGAATTTGATTAGATGGGTTCGGCCAAGGGATGTGTTTACCCTGACCGGAGTGTAGGATTAGCAGATTACGTGTGTATGTGTGTGTATATATATACCCAGCTATTCTGCAATCCATTCCTGAATAAGCTATTCAGGAACCATTCCTAACTGCACGAGAACAGATAACTAACTGTGCGAACTATACTAGTTAACTGCCGGGCGGACTTTTTCTGGCATCGTTTTTTCGCACTGTTTTTGGGTGGTAATTATTTAACCGCTAATCGGATTGATGCAACTTATATACCATTGGATACCCATTGAGAAGGAGCAAAAAAATCATTTTGGTCGTTTTCCCAAAATCGATCCGGTTTTTAAACAAAATTCAAAAAACTGAAAATCCATCAAATGAGTTTTCAATGTTTTTGTGAAAGAAATTTTCAAAGCTTTTGTCGGAATGATGCGTATGATATACCGTTAAAAAGGTATCGATTAGCCCGAACTTTGGCATATATAACACATTTTAGGATTTGCTATAGTTTAAGAAAAGTTTTCAAAAAACCAACATCATTTTCGACATTTTTTCCCCGAACTGCTACAGTACACACTAACTACTCGCGCGGAATAGCTAACTGACATATGCTGACAAGCTAACTGCTGAGACTGAAGGAAATTGTTTTTTTTCTTCTATTTATCGTCAGGTCAAGTTAACTTTCGGGAGTGAAATAGCTAACTGCCAGGAATCGCAACAGTTCGCACCAAGTTAACTGCGGGACTGAAAATGTTTTTCTTTCTTTTTTGATTGGTCACACTAACTGTGGGTATGAAATACCTAACTGCACGCGATGAGCAAGCTAACTGCAATGGCCGATAATACACTTTTTGCTTCTTTTGTTTTTAATTCTTTTTTTCTATTTTTTCCCTAGTCAAGTTAACTGCTCGGACTGGAATAGCTAACTGTCGAGATAGTTATCTGTCAGGATTGAAAATACTTTTGTTTTTGTTTTTTGCCTGGTTCAAGCAACGGCCGGGAGTAAAATAGCTAACTGCCAAGTATTGTGGCATTTAACACCGAGTTAACTACCGGGATTAAAAATATTTTTGTACCTCACGCAAGCAGGGGCTTGATGTCTACTATACAACCTTCTTCTTGTAGACGTTGTTGGGCCTCCAAGTGCAGAGGTTTGTAGGACAGTAGAAAATTTCCCTCAAGTGGATGACCTAAGGTTTATCAATCCGTGGGAGACGTAGGATGAAGATGGTCTCTCTCAAACAACCCTGCAACCAAATAACAAAGAGTCTCTTGTCTCCCCAACACACCCAATATAATGGTAAATTGTATAGATGCACTAGTTCGGCGAAAAGATGGTGATACAAGTGCAATATGGATGGTAGATATATGTTTTTGTAATCTCAAAATATAAAAACAGCAAGGTAACTAATGATAAAAGTGAGCGTAAACAATATTGCAATGCTAGGAAACAAGGCCTAGGGTTCATACTTTCACTAGTGCAAGTTCTCTCAACAATAATAACATAATTAGATTATATAACAATTCCTCAACATGCAACAAAGAGTCACTCCAAAGTCACTAATAGCAGAGAACAAACGAAGAGATTATGGTAGGCTACGGAACCACCTCAAAGTTATCCTTTCTGCTCGATCTATTCAAGAGTCCGTAGTAAAATAACACGAAGCTACTCTTTCCGTTCGATCTATCATAGAGTTCGTACTAGAATAACACCTTAAAACACAAATCAACCAAAACCCTAATGTCACCTAGATATTCGAATGTCACCTCAAATATCCGTGGGCATGATTATACGATATGCATCACACAATCTCATATTCATCTATTTAACCGACACAAAGTACTTCAAAGAGTGCCCCAAAGTTTCTACCGGAGAGTCAAGACAAAAACGTGTGCCAACCCCTATGCATAAGTTCATTGAACCTGCAAGTTGATCACCAAAACATACATCAAGTGGATCATGTGAATATCCCATTGTCACCAAAGATAAGCATGGCAAGACATACATCAAGTGTTCTCAAATCCTTAACGACTCAATCCGACAAGATAACTTCAAAGGGAAAACTCAATCCATTACAAGAGAGTAGAGGGGGAGAAACATCATAAGATCCAACTATAATAGCAAAGCTCGCGATACATCAAGATCATAACACCTCAAGAACATGAGAGAGAGAGAGACATCAAACACATAGCTACTGGTACATACCCTCAGCCCCGAGGGTGAACTACTCCCTCGTCATGGAGAGCGCCGGGATGATGAAGATGGCCACCGGTGAGGGATCCCCCTCCGGTAGGGTGCCGGAACGGGTTCCCGAGAGGTTTTTGGTGGCCACAGAGGCTTGCGGCAGCGGAAATCCCGATCTATTGTGCTCCCCGATGTTTTTAGGGTATATGAACATATATAGGCGAAGGAGATCGGTCAGGGGAGCCATGAGGGGCCCACGAGGGTGGAGGGGGCGCCTTCCTGACTCGTGGCTTCCTTGTTGCCTCCCTTACGTGCACTCCAAGTCTCCTGGATTGCTTCCGTTCCAAAAATAACTCTCCGGAAGGTTTCATTCCGTTTGGCCTCTGTTTGATATTCCTTTTCTTCGAAACACTAAAATAGGCAAGAAAACAACAATTTGGGCTGGGCCTCTGGTTAATAGGTTAGACCCAAAATAATATAAAATTGTAAAGTAAAGCTCATAAACATCCAAAACAGGTAATATAATAGCATGGAACAATAAAAAATTATAGATACGTTGGTGATGTATTAGGGCTTGGCAAACAAACTGAACCCTCTCATTAGATTGCTATTTTTTGTACCTCACACAAGCAGGGGCTTGGCAAAATTATAGTTGTGTACATCACTTAATATTTTTGAACGCAAGATAACTGCAGCCAGTCCCTGAACTAACTGCTCCATGAAACCGAGCATTGGCAAACTGCGCACCGTGGATCGTGCCACTGGCAGCATGGGGGCAAGAGCTAATTGAGTAGTGGTCTCTGTTTCTTTTTTACATAAATATTAGTAAAGCAAACTGCTCCTTGAAACTAAGCTAACTTATCCATGAAATTGAGCTAGCTGTATGGAGGTCGCTGCACCAGTAAATCCCCATCAGGGGTCGTGCACCTCGTCGATCCCCATCGCAACGGAGCAGAAGTTAACTGCTAACAGGAAAAATAATATTCACTGGATCCCCAAAATAATAAAACGGACAGGGATGTCTTGACTCTTGACACAACATTATTTGCAAGTAAGAACTGAACATGCAAGTACACAGACACGTATCCTTGTAAGCTATACACATCACGTCAGTAAATGCTGCAGTTTACATGCCTTGACGCATATTAGTCCTCAACAGTAAAATTCAGTGGCTACCCAAGTATCCAAATAGACAACACACCTTACTTTTCTTCGGTTTGAGCTAACTGAAATGACCGGCTCAGTCAACTCCTTATTCAGTTCAAGCAAACTGCTAGCTACAGATAACCCCCAAATAATTGCCAACTACAGACGCTGATTCAAAGGAGTAGAAGAAACCCAAAAGCTAACCGCCGGAGATCCACACCATGAACTGCTCGAGGACGAGATCCATCTAGGACATGCAAAGCAAGTTAACTGAAGGAGGCAAAGAGTTTTAGCGCTACTGAAGTTAACTGAAAAGCAGGAAGTCACCACCGGAACAAGCTTCTGCGCCTCCACTGGAACGACGACATGGGGAAGCTGTCACTGGAGCTGGAGCCCGGGATGGACAGGGCCATGTCGCTGGAGAGGGAGTAGGCCACCCACCAAGGGCCTAAAGAAGGGTGCGCTCCACCCACCTCCCCACGGCAGCGGCGCCTCGCTTCGATGGGGCCGGGAAGGTACAGTGGCGAGAGTCAACGCCCAAAACCATGGCTAAAGGGCGAGCTCGCGCGGATCTGGTGGTCGGAGTGGCGTGGAGAGGAAGCCCGCCGCAGACTGTCGCACGTCAGGATGCAGGAGGGAGGAGGGGTTGTGGCCTGCGACGCAAGTGGGGGAGCCAGGGAGGAACCTGGAGGAGCGCCGCGCGCAGCAGACTGCGTGTAGAAGCGGGGTAGGTCGAGGAATGGTGCGTGCTGGCGGTTGGTGGTGGAGTGTGGCTGCGGCGGCCGGTGTTGGCGTACTACGCGCGGGGCGGCGGCATGGCCGGGATTGGCTGCATCTGGTGGCAAGCGTCGGCGGCGGCGACGCCTGGAGAAGGTGGTTGGGGTGGCTGGGGGCGCACAGCAGCCGGCGGCAGACCAGAGCTCGCTCGCTTGCTCCCTTTGGGAAAAGAAACAGGTTAGGAGGATGGTTCCTAAATAAGCTTATTTAGGAACTTTAGAGGCTTCAAGTTCATTCTTGTTGGTGAAAATGTTGTCCAATGGGAATTATATTTTGTATTAGTCATATAGCCTACAAAGTCCGTCGCACAGCCTTGTAACTTCTTACTCCATTTCTAAATTTGTACTAGTCCTCTATAGCGTATATTGCGCCACTCGTACTACTACCTCCCTCCTGGTTTATTGGCCCCCTTCGTAATTTGTGTCAAATTTTGACCATAAATTTATCTAACTAAATGTTAATGCATGTCACAAAAAATTATATCGTTTGATTTGTATTTGAACATAGTTTCCAAAGGTATAATTTTCGGTGACATGCATTGACATTTTGTTAGTTAAACCTATGGTTAAAATGTGACACTAAATATGACTAGTAAGTAGTACAATAGTAGTACTAGTATACGTTGGTCAAATTATTCATCATGTCCTCACATTGAATTGACGTGACAACACGCTGCGCATGAGGTGACGCAAGAGTCCCGACGGCATGTTCGGCTCACATGTCTCGTACTACAACAACACTCTCACATTCTCTACAAAATCACTCTCCCATTCTCTCCTTTTCTCCCCGCCTCCCAGCCACCGCCTTGTTCCGATCCATTTGGTATGATGAATGATGAGGTACTGGAGTTTCTATACTTCATTGCAAGTAGTCAAAAGGAAGACGCTGAAAATATCAATCTCAACAAGGATGCTCTTCAAACTAGCCGGATGAAGGAAGGAACCAGCGAGGCCGCTCCTGTGAGTATTCGTCTCGTCGCCCTGTATTATGATTTTGATCTTTATGGGGGTTTTCAAGTCTTTAGAGTCTACATGTAGCAATGAAGCCGAGACCCTAGTTTGTTCGGATATTGTGGACTTCAGATTTGGAGTATCACTTATTTGTCGAAATCTTTAATAATTTACTTAAAACAGTCGATTGATCATACATTGAGTACCATTTAACTAGAGTTAACTGATGCATGTCCAAGAAGGATTGACCGGTGCTGCCGGCTGGCGTCAAGTTCGATCCCACAGATCAGGAGCTGATTGAGCACCTTGATGCCAAAGTGAGTGCTGACAATGCGAGATCTCACCCTCTCATTGATTTGTTCATACCAACCATCGACAGCGAGCACGGCATATGCTACACCCATCCTAAGAAACTTCCAGGTGAGACACCGATCGGCTGTCTACTTGCACAAACATATTGCTTTGTTTATAGCTCTATTTTTCTTTTTAGACGCAGACCTAGTGAAGCAATTACAATTTAAAAGTTAATAAAAAGTGAAACAAGTGACTGCAACATGCCAAAGATGTTATGAAAAATGCCAACTACGTACACTAAAATCTGTATTCGACAATACTGTAGGTATCACACAAAGTGGCAAAAGCAAACATTTCTTCCAGCGCAACTTCAGGGCATGCAAAAGGGGCACGCAGATGCGTCACAAGATATAGTCGAAGTGCGGCATGCATGCGATGTGGCACAAGACCGGCAATACCTTTCCGGTGATGGTCAACGGCCGGAAAACGGGCAGCAAAAAGTGCTGCATACCAACAAGAACTTCGACCAGCAGAGGACCAACTGGATGATGCACCAGTACCACCTAGGGGACCTGGAGGAAGAGAAGGAGTGGGAGCTGGTCCTCTGCAAGATTTTCTACTAGACGAACACTATGGCCAGGACTAAAAAGATTATAAGTTAGTTTGGTATTGGTACTTGTACTACTTGGTCGTCTTCAAGTTGGTATTGCTCTTAAGGATCTTTTGGTATGAACTTGGCATTTGCTTCCAACCATCATGTCGAGGGTCGACGTGGATATAAAGCTGAATCATTTGTTTCGAAACGAATTTTCAGGCACCCGATTTTTATTTGATGGGTAGCATAAGCACCTGCCGTTCGAATTCCTAGTTCTCCAAAAATTTTACATCTTCGAAGTACGCAGGGGATCCATCTGGTTTCAAAGGCTGATAGTTGGACGCAGCATGTCGGAACTGGGCTGTGGCATGCCAAGCCCAGCTATAAATTGTTAAAAGAGAGGAGCGATGGATTTGGGCCTTCCAGAACAATTAAGTGTCGCGACCTCGATCGTGAAGCGCCTCTCATTGACTAAAAAAGGCCTAGTCCGTTATTATCAGTTGAAATATGTAAAATATTCCACAATGAAAATAAATATGTAAAATGCAATGAATTTAGTCCGCTTTCACTGAAAACCATCTGATTTGCATGAAATTCGTCCGTGGAACCACAAGACGGCTGGAGCCTAACCGTACGGAACCAGCAGGCCCATGGCCGTACGCAAGCAAGTGCATGCACTTATTATCATGATGGAAAAATAATGCTGACATATGAGATGGTGAAACCCATAAAGTCTTCAACATAGTAATAAATGAGAGAATTGTGCAAGTACAAATTGATAACTAGGATCCAACAGGTATATTGTTTTTTCAGGCCGAGCAATTTTCAACTGGGCTATAGACTGCCCAGGCTTGGTTTTGTATTTAACAGGCCCAGCCCACGACGACAACGGGGCACAAAGATCCAGCAGGTATCTATTGGGCTCTGGCCCGCCAGCCTTAGTTATATTTTGTCTTAGAACATACGCAGGCAGTTTTTTTACTGAATCAAACACACAACCCAGTTCTATTTTCCTCTTGAAACGCCATGTCCTACTTCCGTTTTCTAATCTCTGCCTATAGTTTTACTAGTTCTTATACACGTATTATTATACTGAAATACATAAAGTTCCCTTTTCATCTTTACATCCTTATTTTTTTGTTATTTTCCCTCCCAGTGCTGAATTTCTTACCACTGGTTTTCCCTTAAACCAACTCAAGTGTCCCATATCTTATTAGCTTAGAAAAACAAAACGATATTTTTTGGCAAAAAATGTTTATCATTTCTGGGTTAAAACAGTTCAGTCTCCACCAAAATATGCAAAATAAGGTTGAACTTTTTGACCGCGGTCCTAGGCAGAAAATGGGCTGGAATCAATTCCTCAAGAATTAGCAAATGGGCTGCAAATTATTAAAAAAATAGCAAATGGGCTCTATGTTGTCTGCCATGGATTTGGAGGCTGACTTGTAGGCCTACTAAGTTCGTGCATACACAAGGTTTCTCAAAAAAAAAACTTAGTCAACAATTGACTCTACCAATGTGAGACCGTTAGATGTCAATCTAACGGCAATCGTGCTTCTTGAGTTTGTGACCTTGCTACTCCAGCCGCCCAAACCAGCATCGGCGGAACCGTCTGCTCCCGCCTCCCATGGTCGGCTGTGTTGCCGGACAGGCCTCACGGCCCCAGCTTACTCGCATCCCTGGCCTGGCTATCCCTTTACTCACCCACACCTCCTATTATTCTCCGGCGACGACATCCTCACACTGCGACCGAACAAGTAAACCCTCATACCTACTTCGCGTGGGAAACAACTTGGCTCTGGATCATTCCCTTACTTGGCCTCGCCCTCGTCCACCGCCTTGGTGCTCTCGGCACGGCGTGGTCAACGAACGACATCCATCGAAAGAGGACTGTACATGTGGAGGCTAACAGCTGAGTCCATGGCCACACACTAGGAACTGCCTCCTTTTTTGCGTGTAGGAAGTGCCTCCTTATTACGCGCAAAATAATGATTCCTGCTCCGGACAGCTGGGACCCACCGAAAGGGCCACTGTATTTTGTGAAAAAAACATTCCCCCGTCGACAGCTCGGATCCACCAGCTATTACGCACAAAAATAATGAATAGCCCGCTGCTAGGTCGGTCCCACCATATTTGGAGTCTGACTTGTGGGCCTACTAAGTTGACACGGACACAGGGCTTTTTCAACTTAGTCAATATAAACGATTCTAGCTGTGGTGCATATGGTGTCCATTCAACGGTTATCATGCTTCTTCAACCTCTGGTCTTCTTGCTCCTGCCGCTCAAACCAGCACCGACCGTGCCGCCTGCTCCTGCCTCCCGTGGGTGACTGTGCTGCCACACATGCCTCACCGCCCCACCCTACTCCCACCGCTGGCCAGGCCTTCCCTCTACTCACCCACACCCCCTATTATTCTCCGGAGACGGCAGCCTCAAACCGCAGCCGAAGCAGTCAACCCTCATACTCCCCTCCGCGTGGGCATCCACTACTGCATATTCCCTCGCTCCGGGTCGTTCCCTTCCTAGGTCGCGCCGTCGTCCACCACCTTGGTGCTCTTGGGCGGTACGACATCGTCAACGCGGTAAACGAATGACAACCATCAGAAGAGGACTGTAAGTGGAGAGGCTGACAGGGTCCATGGCCGCACGCAAGGAAGTGCCTCCATATTACGCGCAAAATAATGATTCCTCCACCTGACACCTAGGACCTACCAGAAGGGCCTCTGTATTTCGCAAAAAAAACATTCCCCCTGACAGCTGGGACCCACCGGCTTTATCTTCGCATGGAAGGAACTGCCTTCTTACCTCCTGACAGCTGGGACCCACCAGGTTGAAGCGAAGGTAGCATTATCTATCCGGGCGTGAATGTGTATGTACGTAGCGGTCGATCGGTCTCTCTGCAGCGACGTATCGTGGCCGAGTAAGGAGCGACATGTGTTGAAGTAGAGGCGCCGATGTAGCATGTCACGCAGTCCCGTCTATATTGTGTACACGTACGTATGCCCATGCTGCAATAGTAAATATGGCTACATATGTACATACGGGCGGGGTGTCGAACACGCACTCGCGCATACGTATGGCCAGGGCTCGTGTACACAGAGAGGCAACGGATGACAGCGACGTCTTCCTGTTCATTGGTAGCTAACCAGCTGGGTTGGAACAGAGGAAACAACGTTGTCTTCACCGAGAGCCAAGTGACTCGATCAAAATGCGTCCTGTTCATCGGGAGTGAAGCCACTGGGTCGGAACACGTCCTGTTCATCGGGAGCCAACCGGGTTGGAAGGTACAGCCGAACCGAGGCTTGGCGTACCCCAGAACAGGAAACATGCCTTCTGTTTGACCGCGTACGGTCGAAACAGGGTCCTATTCATCAATAAGGGTCTGGCGTATCGTAAAATGGTGGAAACGGACTTCTGTTCGAGCTCCTACGATCGAAACGGGGTCCTGTTGATCGGGAGGGGTGTGGCATAGCGCAAAACAAAGGAAACGGACTTGTGTTGGAGTGCCTACGATTGAATCGGGATCCCATTCATCGGGAGGGGTGTGGCATACCGCAAAACGGGACTCCACAGACTATTGGTTATCCACCTTCAACTTCCTCCAGCCTCCACCTGCTACTGTTCATCCACCATCTACTTCCTCCAGCCTCCACCAGGTACTGTTCATCCACGGGGGCCTATTCATCCAGCCCTTCACGGGGTCCTGTTCATCCAGCCTTCACTGGCTATTGTTCAACCAGCCCTCCACAGGGTCCTGTTCAACCAGCCCCTCCACGAGGTCCTGTTCAACCAGCCCTCCACGGGGTTCCTCCACCGGCTACTATTCATCCACCCCCACCTCCATCGGGGTCCTGGTCATCCAGCAGCAACAGCCTCTACTACTACCACGAGATCCTGTTCATCCAACCCCCACCAAGAACTATTCATCCAACCCCCACCAGGAACTGTTCATTAAGAGGCAGCTTCGATCTGCTTCAGTTAGCAGCAGTAGCGAAGGAATCACTTGGGTTCAGTTAACAACAAGGGATCAATCGGGGTCTAGTAACATAGCTAGTGCAATCGCTCGGGTTCAGGGGTTCAGTTAGAGCCCAACGCCTCGCTCGGATTTAGTTAGAGCCTAACGCCTCGCTCGGGTTCAGTTAGAGCGCAATGCCTCACACACACACACACACACACACACACACACACACACACACACACACACACACACACACACGCATACCAGAGAAATGCGCAAACCTCCATGCATCGCTCGACCCCGACCACCCACCGTAACCAGGAACTAACCCAAATTTTCTTCGCCCTCGCTTCTACCATGATTTTTTCTGTCATGGACAGCCCAAAGAATGTCATGCCGGTGCGTCTCCCGCCCGCCTAGGACGAAAAGCACATTTACTGTCATGATTTATTGTCATAGAAGTAGGAGCCCACCACATCTATGATGATACCGGGTTTTGTCATAATTATCATCATAGAAGTGTCATAAGCATGACAGGAAAAAAAATCATTCGGCCCAAAATGTCACGGATGTGTCTTTTTTTTGTAGTGATATCATCTCCCTCAAATGTAGGATCTTCAGCCTCGACACGAGCATGCTTCTTCACACCTTTGTTCACCTTTGTAGGAGGAACTTTGCGCTTATTATTTTCCTTCAATGAAGAGCGCTTCAAAAGTGGATACGAAGAAGGCTTCTTATTTGCCAAAACTCGTGGACACCGGCGAACAGGGCAGCCACCAAGTGTGCTTAGACCAATCTTGACATCAAACTATCCGCATCAGCTTTGTTCTCACCGATTTGGGAAGCAACTCTCACACGTGGGCTACGCCTCTATGTGCCTTCAAGATTTGGATCCGCCATCTTCCTCTTCAAAATAGTTCTCCTTGCCTTGGCTGCATCACAAGGAAACACTTGATTCAACCGAGTTTGCAACAAGTTCGTCTTGATAGGCATGTTAGTTCCATGAGACCCAGCATGACCAGTTGCAAGAGCCTCGACACTACCTTCATCATTTCCAGCTTGTGCAACATCCTTCACGCTTGGATGCACAAAGGAGCCTTTTGACGCCATTCCAACTCCTTTCTCTTTAGAAAATCACTCTACTTCTTTCTTATCCTTTCGTCCTCCAGCTATAACTGCATAGGAACATCCTCAACCTAAGTAACAGGCTGAGTACCATCCACACTTTGAGACTGAGTAACAGAGAACTAAAAGCATATCATCCACAACATAAACCAAAAACATAAGCACACAAAAATAAATCAAAAACAATCAACATTGCATAGACAAATAAATAAGATGCATAGTGACACACACAAACAAAAGGAACAACTAAGGTAACTAAACACATTTATGTATGCAAGGCTATCAAAAAATAGCAAATAAAAGAGAAACACCAGCAACACTCGCAAGTTCTTCTAGAGGATTTGATATCTCAAAAATAGCATTCACAAGATCTTGAAGGGGGTCTGATTTTCTCAGAATTAGGAGGTACTGGCACTCCAACATCTGCAACAACATAATAATCAGCAAAAAAATAAAAGTATGAAAATACATGAACAAGCACTCAGTTCAATTATATCAACCCTACTAGTGCACAAACATGACAACACGTCAGTTCATGAACGTGACAACAAACAATAAATAATATAACACCACAACTCGCACACCAAAGTTCAAAATGTCAACCGTTTCAACATCCTAGTAGCTCCTCTCAAACTGCTACAAACTATTCAGATGTCACTAAACCAGTTTAAACTACACATGATCATCAGTACTTCAACCTATATGGAGGTTAAAACGACCTAAAAACTAGACGTACCACACATTCTAGGGCAAAAATCAACAACTATCAAAATCCATACAACTTGTAATGTCCATATGACAACACCTATACTACTGAAAACCTGTTATGCATTAGATCTGATAAAACATCAACAACCAAACAAAAGAAAAGTTTCAACACAACGAATTAACTGCGTCCACATTATCCGGACTCAGTGACGTACCCATCGAGATCTACAAACCTAAAAACTGCCGAACAAGAACTCCAAGAGACGTGAGCAAATCTTAGGGTTCTTACCAATTTTAGAAATGAAGCATGCCAAACAAGCAAAACTCTTACCACCAAACAAAAACTCTGCCACCGAATCTAGTCTGAGACCCGTGCGCTACTCGCCGAAAAAACCAAACAAACAAAGCTTCCCCTAGCGAATCCAGTCTGAGACAACAGGAGAGCAACAACTTAGAATACATAAATAACAGTAGAAGAGGGGACGTGAGGGGAGTCAAGGGCAGAGGAAAGGAACCAACACAGCCCACAGAGCTTTCCTTGGAGTTCAAACAAGAAAGATGTGTCAGTACGACTATGCCCCTCGACGCGGTGCTAGTTTTCCCCTAAAGATATATAATGGGGCAAGTCATGTTACAGACTCACCTCCGCATGCGACGTTGTGGCATGCCGCATAGTCGCCTTCTACAGCTCATTCCTGGCTCGACCTCACTTGGGGTGAGGGGAGTCCCTCCCCCCGACCCGGCCTCGCGCTAATGCGGCAGTGCGCTCTTTTGATAGGCACGGTGCGGTTATTTTGTTCCCCAACCCATGCACGCACCCCCCTGAAGATAGATAATGGGGTTGTGCCTTCACCGTTTGGTTCTGATGCTGCTGTTCATCGGTCCAAACAAGAAAGATGTGTCAGTATGACTATGGCCCTCGGTGCGATGCCGCTTGGTTCTAACACTATCGTTCATCAGTCCAAACAAGAAAGATGTATTAGTATGACTATGCTCCTCGGTGTGGTGCTAGTTTCCCCCCTAAAGATAGATAATGGGGCAAGTCATGTTACAGACTCGCCTCCGCATGCGACGCCGCGGCACAGTGCGTCGTCGTCTGCTATGGCTCGTTCCTGGCTTTAAAAAATGTCAGTTCAAGCCGAGCAGAACATTCAGTACTTATAAAAATGATGCTTCTATCAGGAAAAATAAGAAAAATCATAAAAACTGGAGACAAAATGCTAAGAAGCATCAGTCTGCTTTACTTGACAAAGTGAAGTACTAGTTTTAGATTGAAAAAATCACAACAAAAAAGGGACAAAGTGAAGTACTAGTTTTAAACAAAAACATTGACCGACCAAGGGGCCGGCCCTACGCAGAAGGATACTTGGACACAAGCCAACAATGAACCATTGGTGAATCCAATGCAAACCAGACTGTGCGGGCCAACCTACCAGGGCCCATAGGTCATGACATAAAGCGAGCACCATTTATAAGCGCTCTGTAAGTATTCATGTGAGTTCGACCCCTAAGCCTCGGCAGCGCTTATAAACAGGTCGAGAGCCCCCTCGGCTAGCGAGGTGGGACTAAACTCATAGCGCACGCGCACGTAGCACTGCACAGCCGTGCGGGAACGACCTATTTGGGCCGAAAACAATGGCTCTGGGGGACGGCCCAATATAACATAACGACCCGTTACAAATTCCCACGAATACAACATGACCCATCAAAGGAACAAATACAGATAAATTTAAAAATGAACCACATAAAGAAATAAGTTCAAAATACAAAATATAGTAAAGTTCAAACACATGTTCGTTGTAAAAATTAAAATATTATACAAAGAATATATATATATATATATTTTAAAAATATATAAAAAAAGTTGAATTACTAAATTTCAATGTAGCAAACTGTTATAAAATTTTCAGAAATGAATTTTTATATAGTTTAAATACTAAAATTCAAAAAGTTCAAATAAAAATTGTACTGTGCATAAAGATTAAATTGCTTATTTAAAAAACTTACTAGAACTATCAGGAGTCAACTAGAAAAACAAATTGTGCTCTAAATTCTCATCTGTATTAGGAAAAAAATGTTCTGCAACCAACGAATGCGATTGGGCCTTGTCATCCAAAGTACTTCAGTACTATCGTTAACAACATGCAAGTTCAACGAACTCCCCACAAGGGGTGCTACATCCATCATCAGCATGTAATTTCGTGTTCGAGATATCTACATGAAAATATGGGAGTAAAAACAAAGAATGTATATCAGTTCAACTATAGGTGCTAGTCACAAATAAAGAATATAAATAAATATAACCATTGCGCTTGACCAAAAAAAGGAACCATTACATTAAAAAAATAACTCATACATTAAAATATGAGCAAATTCTTCCAAACCATATGGTAAAACCTCGAGTTCAACCATCTCATACAAATTATTTTAAAAATCCTGCAACATAATCAAACATAGATAAATCTCACAAATGACCTCATTTGCCACATTAAAACCTACAACACACAAATCTGGAATCTTAGAGAGCCATTTCCCTGAAGAACATCACCATAACCACATCTCCTTTCTCAATTCTAGACTCTGCCACAAACTCCTTCCACCCAATAGTTAGGTTGATGCGACCATCAAAGTCAATGTGATAGGCAACTTCCATCAACTTATAGTTGTTCTTGTGTGCCGTCTCCATATTTAGTACCCCCGAACTAGGAGCAACAATCCCGATTCTAGATGTCATTTTCTGCAATGGGCATGGGAAAAAAAAAGTAAACACGTGACATAATTGAATATGTGCACAGATGTAGAAACTGTTACAAAACAAGTGAAAAAGATATGAAACCAAACCAAAACATAAAACTAACTGCTGTTGTTTACTGAGAAAACTAAAGAAATGTACATAGGAATCCCTACAGTTAACTTCTGACAAAACCGAATAAGAAATATATAAAGGAATAAATACAGTTAACTACTGAGAAAATATACATAGGAATCCCCTATTGTTAACTACTGAGAAAACCAAATAAGAATTCTAGACCTACCTATTTATAAATCTAAAATAACTGATGAACATATGGATTCAGTCCATGGGATTCAAAATGAGACCTACAAAGAAGAAAACAAAAAAATAGGAAACACATACCCATGATTCCTCCAAGTCTCTAGCCGTCAGGCGACAAACATAGGGAGCAAGAAACCCACGGTTGGTGGTTAGCAGTGATGCAAGTTGCTCACGGCACCGACTGTGGGTGAGCTCCACACCAGATTCGTACACACAAGCGTCAACCATGGGCACCATCATTGCAAGGCACCCGCATGAACAATCCTCCATGGGCACCATAGGCAAAAACAAGAAAAAACAGAGAAAAGAGAGAGGATCCTAGATTCGATCTTTGGAGGAAGGAATAAAAAGGAGGAGGAGACTGAGCCACGCACCAACACAGATGGATAGAATTTATAGCCAGGATAACTGGCAGATTATAAAAATAATAAAAAGGCAGGTGGGCAGCTAGCCGGTAGAAAAATATTTATTATGATGTCGTCATACAAGTTATACAACATTGATCACAAAACAGTTCCAGTACAAATACGGCAGCAATTCAAGGAGCATGGGAGACCACATACGCCAACAGTTCAAAGTACACATACCATTATATAGGTAGAATCATTTATTCAGAGATAAACATATACATTCATTCAGTCATTCAACTCTCTACTCTCTCCCAACATAATCTTAAAAACATCTAAATTTAGTACTTCGATCATAACGATCAAAATTTAGGTGGCCAATAAATTTTGAGTTGAAACATCTAAATTTTGAGTTCTCGGAATTTTCGATTTTCGGTGGCCAATAACAAGGTCGGTCATTTTATTTATGGACTCAAAGATCGTATCTGGCCGGACTTCATCTGCCATTTCCACTTGTTCAATGGTAGATTCAACTGTAGCCATCTTGGCAATTTTGGTTGGCATGCTGATGAAGAGCTCACTTGCATTTCGGCCCGTAAATCGATGGCCATTTCACCTTGTATCTCTAGCCATACTACTGCTGATGTTTTCAGTCATGACTCGGTGAAAGAATTAAGCAAATTTGAGTTGTTGCCGATTAAGCAGATGACATTTTCCAACAAACATTCTAAGGAAGCATCCATGTCTGTGTCTGGTCATCATATTCCTTTGGATCATATCCCTACACATGTTCATCGTGAGCCTCGACCTATCAGATTTGGTTCTTTTTCTCAGATATTCAATGCTGACGCGGTAACAGCGCCCCGGGAGGACCGTTTACGGCTCAGGGACATTTATCTCGCCTAGGCAAAATTTGCGGACAATCAACCACGATCATTTCTTATGCTTGGGGCATTTAAATGCCCGTTATGTCTTGCTTATCCACCACTGCCACAGAGCTTTTTATCCTCGGCTTTCAAATATGCTCCTCCGCATAAGTATTGGCCCCCTATTCTATCAGCCCATCATAAAGCTGATTTGGCCCAAGCTGATTACTCCGATAAAGATATCTCTACGTTAGCGGATTGCTGGGCCGCACTTTGCGCTCATTGTTTGCAATGGGGGCACAACCGATCTTGCTGCACCGCCAGGATAATTTGCATTAATTGCTCAGCCCCGGACCATAAGGCTATCAATTGCCCTGCCCGCTACGCTCAGCATCCTCAGCCAGCTCAAAATACTGACAATCAATTTCTGCAGCATGGAAAGTTGATTAATCACTCCGAGATTTTGGCATCGACTTGCCACTCTCCAACACAGCGTTTTATTTCTTGCTCCAATATAAGATGCACTTTTTGTGGGGCTTATAGACACGTGGCTTCTAATTGCCACTCTAGACGGTGGCATGAACATTGGAAATTGGTCCCAAAAAATATCAACCCTTCCAAAAATACCCCGGACGGTCGCCATTCTGCCTCGAGTTTCCAAACGTCCCTGCCCAATGCCATCATCGCCCCCCTGCCACCACCTTCCCTCCACACATCACTTCCATCGACATTGACTACTCGACCCCCGCTCCACCTCGCCGCCATGGCCAACTACCCCCTCAATCCGGTGCCTTTCTTGCCATCGGGCTTTGCCGTCGAGCCGGGACCTGCTGATCGCTTGGTGCACAGTGGGATGGTGGTTGGACCCATTCCGCCTCTGAACCACGACTTCTTGGCGATTGCCGAGACCAGCGCCTATGTTCCTCTTCACCGATGTGCTGCCGTTCGTGCCGCCGTGCAAGGTTTGCTTCATGAGGCCCACCTCTTTACTACTGAAGAAAGTGACCACCCCTTTGGCATTGGAATCTGTGGATTTGCGGACTCTTTTCTTCGTGATTCCGCGGTTGCAACTCCCCTTGAGCTTGAAGATTAGGATTTACTCATTACCTTTGTCCCACATAATGAAGCTCTCAATAGGCGCACTACTACTTTTGGTCCTGCTATCTGGATTATGTTCTTTGGTTTCCCCTATGACTACCAAACTGATTACTATATCACCAAAGCACTGGGGGGTTATGGATTGTTGATTACTTGGTATAATCCGAGGCAAGACAGGAGGTTTATGCTCATTAAAGCTCAAGTTATCCATCTCAGATTGATTCCCAAGAGCTTTGTTGTATGGCAGCTTGGTGGGGCTAGAGACTGCTGGACTATGCAAGTGACAATCCTCCGCAGCAGGGACTGGAACGCTACGTTGGCTGAAGTTCCTCCGGCGGGAGAAGAACCACCGCCCCCAGATGGCAATCCCCACCCACAGTTTGGACCTGAACTGACAGCTGAGCAGCTCTATCAACAGCAGGTGCACAATTGGCTTGTCCAAAATGCTGCTCCCAACGATGACGCCCCTGCAGGACATGATCAAACTCCTCCTCATGAGGGCTGGGGTGCCTGGCCCCCTTCCCCACCTGCGCAGCCTCTTGCCATGCCTGCTCATTTGATGAACTTCCAATCCTGGCTAGCTGCTTAGGGCCTCTCTGTCATGGATGGCATAGTCCCAGAAGACAACGTTACTGATAATGCTGCTGATGCTTGGAACGATTCAATCACTCTATCTGATAGCTCTAGTTCGGCAAGCTCGGGCGACGCCCTGATCATAATGGACAATGCTAATATGTCTGTCAGTCCTGAACTCAGCGAGGAACTTCTGTCGGTCTCTGTGGAATTACACAACCAAGGTATTCGCTTTGCCCTTTCCAACCAAGGTAACCAGCTACTGTCTCTCCTGTTGTCTGAACCAGTTCCTCGCCAACAACTTAACCTATCAATATACAATGCTCTCCACCCATATTTGGCCTCTATGGGTCCGTGGTGTCAAGCTTACGGTGTTCGGACTGAATCTGTACATGTGGAGATTCAGATCACTGCGATCAACAATACACTGCACTTCACTCAGATAGAGGGACCTATGCTTTCAGCCAACACCAACTCTACAATGCTTTCTGACATAGATGCGGCTGCTGATACTACGGAGGGTCCACTACTACTCACCGATGCGTCCTCCCAGGTGGAACACCTAGATGCTACCTCACCACAACTTGCAGAACAGGTGATCTCTGCCCCAAGTTTCTCTGCACTTTCTGATGGTGCTATTACACCGGATCCACTCCAAGTGCCAGAAGTTTCTGAACAGCTCCCATTGGTGGCAGTTTCTGAACCGCCTCAAGTGTCTGAAATTACTGAATTTGCACCTGGCCATCAATCTGCTCCCGTTGTTCCGATGGTCCCAGTGGATTTTATGCCAGTGTCTGTGGGCACTGATACCATGCCCCTTGGCCTTCAGTCAGTGATACCTATGCAGGAGAACCTAGCTCCTTCTTCCTCTACTGATGAAACCAGAGTGCTTGGCCGCAAAGGGAAATCCGTTGCTCCCCTCAGCACTGCTCCTCTTCGTCGAAGCACCAGGCAGAACAAATATGATGGCTTCCGTGTCAATCACAATCAGGATTCTCGCCCTTCTAAGTCCAAGGTGAAGCCACGGGTTACTCCCTCTGCTGTGCCTGACATCACCTCCTCGTCTGATATCTATACTGCAGAGATCCCTCCTCCCACTGCCATATCCACAATGCAGCAAATTGGAGTTCAACTTTGTGCAGTTCCAGCTGAGGAGCTCACTGAAGAAGCGCTCAATGGGACCGTAGCGGAGCCGCCTTCACCCACTACCTAAGATTCACACCTTATCTTCGCGCGTTTTATGTCTCTTTTGCATAACTGGAACGTACTGTGTTGGAATGTTCGGGGCTTGAACTCTCCTAAAAAGCTCTTAGCGTTGTCTAATGCGATCAGCTCTTCGGGCTGCTCTATCATTTGTTTGCAAGAATCGAAGATGCAAGACTTTAATGCTAGTGTCCTTAAGACTATTTGTCCACCGCGTTTTGATTCCTTTGTGTTTATTCCCTCAATTGGCGCTTCGGGAGGGATTATAACGATCTGGTGTAGCTCTTTATTCTCGGGTCACATCTTTATCCAAGAACAATTTGCGTTGGGCGTAACCTTCACCTCCACGATGTCATCGCACACTTGGAAATTGGTGAACATATACGGCCCTTGCCAGGGAGAAATGCGCGATAGATTTACCCAATGGCTTTTCGATATTGATATACCCCAAACAGAAGACTGGCTAATTCTTGGCGACTTCAACTACATTCGCTCACCTGATAACAGGAACAAGCCCGGTGGCAATGTTCACGATATGTTCACTTTTAATGACTTCATCAGAGAGCAAAACCTCACTGAACTACCAATCAAAGGGAGACACTATACTTGGTCTAATATGCAACAAAATCCATTACTTGAACAACTTGACTGGTTTTTCACCACCCTCAATTGGACCTCCTCTTTTCCGAACACCATGGTTAATCCCCTTGGGCGTCCAGTCTCAGATCATACGCCTTGCTCTGTTGTCATTCAAACCAACATTCCTAAAAGCAAAATTTTCAGGTTTGAAACTTTTTGGATTGCACACCCTGGTTTCATGGAGGTTGTTTCCAATGCTTGGAGTAGACCACTCAAATTTGGTAAATCTGCTAATGCTGCTACAAGCCTCTGCCAAAAGCTTAAAAATTTGAGACATGCCCCCAGTCAGTGGAGCAAGAAAATTTCAAGGCTTAAGACGGCCATTGTTAATACTAATAAAGCTCTCCTTGAGATAGACCACATTGCTGATCGCCGGGTGTTGACACGACAAGAGCATAACTTTCAATCCATTCTCAAAAAACATCTGATCAGACTCCTTCAACATCAAAAAGATTACTGGAAGAAATGATGCACTATTCGTTGGATTAAATTTGGGGATGAGAACTCTAAATTCTTCCAAGCAGTGGCCACGGAACGATACCGCAAAAACTTCATTTCCAGCTTCAAAATCAATGATGACATCGTGGTAGAGGACCGTGCTGGAAAAGAGTCTATTTTGTTTGAGGCGTTCAAAGCTCGTTTGGGGAAACGAAGCCACCACAAATGAAATTCAACCTCTCCCAGATGCTACGTGACAATGTGGATTTCGACAGCCTCACCACTCCCTTCACTACGCATGAGATTGATGCTGTAGTTAATGAAATGCCTCCTGACCGGGCCCCTGGCCCCGACGGCTTCAACGGTGCCTTTCTCAAAGCTTGTTGGCCGGTGATAAAAGACGACTTCTACCGTCTTTGTGCGGAATTTCATGAGGGCGATCTCAATCTGGAAAGCCTCAACTATGGTCATATTACCCTCATCCCAAAGACCAGATCTCCAGAAACGGTCAATGATTTCCGACCTATTACGTTACTCATCTACTGCATTAAGTTGATCACAAAACTTCTCGCTAATCGCTTACAGAAAATCATCCTGCAAATCGTACATCAGAATCAATATGGGTTCCTTAAGGGCCGCACCATCAATGATTGCTTAGCCTGGGCCTTTGAGTACATACATCAATGCCAAGCATCTAAGCGAGAGATTGTTTTGCTTAAACTCGACTTCACCAAAGCTTTTGACATGGTGCAAGACTCAGCGATAATACAGATTATGAAGAGTATGGGAATCAATGACAAATGGATTGCCTGGTTTAAATGCATCACCTCTTCAGGTAAATCCTCCGTGCTACTTAATGGGGTCCCAGGCAAACATTTTTGGTGCAATTGTGGCGTCCGTCAAGGCGACCCGCTGTCCCCCTTGCTCTTTGTGCTCGCCGCGGATTTGCTCCAAACGACCATTAATGACGCCATGCATAACAACAATCTACGTCTGCCGATTCCATCTGGCCGTGACAATCAATTCCCGGTCATTTAATACGCGGACGACACAATCATCGTAATGCCGGCCTGTCGTCTCCAAGCGACCTGCATGAAACAGATTCTTACGGATTACGCGGATTCGGTGGGGCTGCACATTAACTTCCACAAGTCAACACTTATTCCTTTGAACACTCCGGAGGAAACGTACAAGGATATTGCTGACATCTTCGGATGTGCCTGTGCGCAACTGCCATTCACGTATCCGGGCTTACCTCTGGGCACGTCCAAACCCACAGTCCTTGACTTAACTCCATGGGTCTGCAAGGCTGAGAGAAGAATCACCGCAGCGCTGTCGCTTATGTCGTATGCGGGCAAACTGGCTCTCATGAATTCTCTCGTCACCTCGTTGGCGATTTACCCCATGGGAATCCTTAAACTCCCACCTAAGATCGTTGAGCAATTTGACAAGATTCGAAGACATGGCCTTTGGACCAAAAAACTGAAGATGGTGAGAAAAGTAACTCGCTTGCGGCCTGGGATATGGTGTGTCGACCAAAACAAAACGGTGGCCTCGGAGTTCTCAATCTCAAGGTTCAGAATGATGCAATGCTTCTAAAGCTACTCCACAAGTTCTACAACAAGTTTGACGCACCCTGGGTGCACCTCGTCTGGGACACGTACTATGCTTCCATTATCCCCCATGCAGCTGCCCCTTGTGGCTCTTTCTGGTGGCGACAACTCATTCAGCTCATGCCCATCTACCGAGGGATCACAAATGTTAAGATTGGTGCGGGTGACACCGTTTTATTCTGGAAGGACGATTGGAACAACTCCATTTTGGCAGACACATACCCGCGTGCTTTCTCCTTCTCGAGTAATGAAGATGCCTCAACGAGGGAATTTCTCTCCATCACCCATCTTAACCAGGCTTTTGTCTTGCCCCTCTCGGTACAAGCATTTTATGAATTGCGAGCTCTCCAAACAAATGTTAGCGCCGCCACAATAACTGACTCCAAAGATGCCTGGTTCTGCACTTGGGGGTCGGCAGTCTTTAAAACCACGGCCTACTACACCTTCTACTTCAGAGAGATAATTGCTCATGATGCCTACCATTGGCTGTGGAAGACCAAGTGCATCCCTAAAATTAAGGTCTTCGGTTGGTTTCTCCTCTTGGATCGCCTTAATACAAGAAACATGCTAAAAGGAAGACATTACAACATTGACACCAATTTGGACTGCCTACTTTGTGGACAAAATGTGGAAGAAACAGTTGAACATCTCTTTTTCCATTGCACCTTTAGTGTCACATGCTGGAACAAGCTCAACATCCTCTGGCTGTTGCAAGGTGACAGACTCGACCTCATGACACACTTCAAGACCTTAAATCCCAGGAAGATGGCCATGGAAGTTTTCTTGGTGGCAGCATGGAGCCTTTGGAAAGAAAGGAACAACAACTACTTTCGCAAGATTGACCCATCAATTCCATCCTGGGAGGCAAGATTCAGGAGAGATTTTGCTAACATTGCCTATAGGATGCCCAACAACAAAAAGAAGCTGGTGGCTGACATACTTAGCTCTATAGCATAGTTGTGTTGTACATTCGATCGACTGCGCCCCCCTTGTTTCTTTTCTAGCATTCCACTCTTCCCCCACTTGTACATACGCGATGTAACACTTGTAACCTTGGCTGGTTGTGAATTAGCAATACAAATGCACTAGGAGCCTTTCCTACTGTCTAAACCCCTCAAAAAACAACGATCAAAATTTAGACCGGCGCCACTTGGCCCTAGTGGATGGATGTGGAACCATGACTACTCTTCCCCTAGCCCACCTGATGATCAGTATAGTGTTCCTTCTCCTGCCGTTTGGGAAAACTAGCTCCAGTTCGGTGGAGTTGCAAGTCTCCAACACTTTATCGGTAAGGCGTCTGTTGAACTCTACCTCCACTTCCCCCTCGACTGCATGTTGTGCCCTTTGCCTGCACCTCCTCCTCATCCTCTGCTCTGCTGCTCCAGGCGTCACCTTGGTGGCATCCCACTCCTCCTCTGTGACCTCTCATAGGTCAGGATCCATCTAGCTTTTCTTTGGTGGCGGCTGGTGGAATGAAAGTGAGAGAGGGGAGGGGGTGGGGAGGAGTTTATATTGATAATGCAAATGGTTGGATAGGCAACCGGTAGAAACTAGTTACTCTGATGTCTATGTACACTCATACAACTTTGACCGGGAGAAGGTCAAGAACACATACGAGAGCCATTCAAGAAGCATGGATGTTTGCCCACAAAATTCAATGACACAAAAAACACGTACGAAACATAATTATAGTGTTTGACCATACTTTAAGAAATCGTACGCTCCAGACAGCCATGATAGACCACCACCGAATTAAGAAAAACATCACCCAACGTTATTACCCACAAAGACACCTCCGCCGACGAGCAAATCATATGGGAAATGGGCACAAACAACTCAAGGAGCAAAATTGACAACACATAACTTTTATTACGCACCTCATCGCTCTCCCTGCAACGCCAATTTGAAAACAAAACACCAGAAAGCAAGAACACACTTGCATGGTGGCCATGGCGGACGCCCAAGAACTGCAAAACTTCTGATCAGAAATTACTATCAAAATATTCTCCAAAAACTCTTACCCACCGATCAATTGAACATCACTATAGAACATAAAAAGATCATCGGCTACGAACACCACGCCAAACACCAGCGCTGACAACACCTCCGCCACCAATGCCCACATCATCACCTCTGGTGACTTGAGCTAGGAAAACATAATCAGATGAGCATGCGTGCGTGCAGAATCTCAAATACGACTCCTCTGGCAATGCATGGCCTCCAGCAGCACGACAGAGAACCGTCAGAAGCTCCTAGTCGCACCCCCTATTTCCTTCAATCAAAGACACACGAAGACCAGTTCACGTAGAAAGGCCTATCAGTCCAACGTCTCAAGCTCGCCCGTTCAAGTTGAGTAACAAAATAATATTCTGTTACATGAAATAGAATAGCTTGGATGATAGTGTGTGTGTGTGTGTGTGTATTACTTTCACGTCATAGCACCAATGGTAGACGTGTTTAACTTTTTGAAGGAGAGGATCATGGTGCTTAAGGTCTGCAATGTCTATAAAAATACCTGTAGGGATATATTAACCCATGCAGTAGAATTCTGGCTCTTCTTGAGGGATGGATTCAAAAAATCTATGGTAACAATGTTCATCATTCAATTCTAACCAGTTTCTGACTTGTTGTACTATGCATACCATTAATTACTAATTGCATTATTCTTAAATGTTACATAGTGCATCACATGCAACGTAGGTGTCCAATTTAATAATTTAATTGGTGGCAGTTTCAACTTTTCAAATGGTCAAGGGCAATCGTACAAAATTGATGATTGTAAACAAAATGATAAAACCATCATAGGAGGCGACAGATGGAACAAGTACATTTCAAATAATAAGCTCACCGGGGGAGAGTACATAGGCTTTTACTTGAAGAAAGCGGTCAACAAGTTAAGGATTAAGCATTTCTCCGACCAAAATGATGAGCTTGACGAGGATGATGCTGAGGATTCCCAGGATGATGATGATGATAGCGAAGATGAAGATGATGCTAGCGAGGATGACGATAGCAGCCAAGAGCATGAATATGAGGATGAGGAAGATGATGAGGGAAGCAGAGATGATGATGATGATCCATACAATTATGGAATTTCTCAAAGAATGAAAGAGCTTAATGAGGATGAGAAGGCCAAACTCATCGTGATCCTACCATCAAGGGTGCACTACTTGGGGAGGCCATTTGTGCACCGTTGCACCAAGACCAACATAGGGAAACACACCATGGTATGTTTTCTATCTTTTCTCTTTTTTCTGTTCATATTACTATATGGCAAGATGTCTAACATTGCGTGCACTATTTTGTTTTTAATCGCGGGGATCATAGAAATTACCTATGAAGATGATTTCTGCCGAGGACAACCTTGGTGGCGGCAAGGCCGGAGTAAGCCTTGGAGTAGCAGGTCCTGTCACCAACGTTCGATACAAGACACACACAGACGACCACATATCGTTCTATGAGGTGGGCTGGCGGGAATTCCTGAAGGGAAAGAGACGACGACTAATGGTTGACACAGTAGTTGTCATCACAATAAGGAACAACAGGAACAACAACTTACAGATGATGGTTGTTGTAGATCATATTTAGAAATAAGGTCTAGTCAAATATCTCCTAGACAATGAAGTCTTAGTTACTTAGTTAAGATGCATGTCATATTTTGATGTTGGTTTGTAAACTCGAACAAACTTGAAGTGTTACTAGTTGTTATGAAGAGTACTAATTACCTAGTGAACTTGCATGCCTAAGCATACAATGTTTGCTTCATTTGCTTTTTATATTGGATTTATGCTAAACGCATCCATGGCAGCACAATCGGTGTCGTGGCTGCAAAATTGTAATTCCTATGACTATGCCCACACTGGCGGGCGAGCCACTACACCCACCATTGCAACATGAATAAGTAGTGGTGGCCAGGAAATCATTGCCCGCCACTGAAGGAAGATAACCAGTGACATGAAAGTTCGCACGCCCGCCTGCCGCTGATGCCATAATAGCAGTGGCAGGAGGTCGGTGGTGGGCAGCCCTAAGAGCTTGGTCCGCCACTACTAGGCTTTTTGCACCCGCCACTATTAGGCATTCCTGCCAAGGACGTACTGCCTCCGTAGCGCATGGAGAAATTTCTGCCAAGGAGGTGAGGGAGTCCCGTACTAGGGGGTCCTTGAGATGGAGGCCTATCTCCCATGGACCGGACAGCTGGGCCGCACCGCAGCTGCTGGAAAGGTAGACTATTGTGCAGCATGGTATCCGGACAAGAGACCTTTGGTGCCTTGGTGCGCACTCCAAGTCAAGATAGAAGATTCGGCATGTTTATCTTCTTATTGTAACCAACATATGTAACCCTAGTATCCTTGGTGTCTATATAAACCAAAGGAGTTTAGCCTGTGAGGTTTAGAGAACAACCATCATCTTACTAGCCTAGGGTTTAGTTCACCTGATCTCATGGTAGATCGACTCTGTAATCCCCATATACACAAGCAATATAATCGAGTAGGACGTAGGTTTTTACCTCTTAGAGAGGGCCCAAACCTGGGTAAACACCGTTTCCCTCTTACCTTGTTCCCCATCAATCCAAGTTCCATAGTTTAGCACCCCGTACCCGAGATCTGTCGGCACTGACATTGGTGCTTTCATTAAGAGTTCCACTATCGGATCGCCAGAAGGATCGATGGCCCTCTAATGCGGCTTGAACTACGTTGGTATTTACCCAAAGATGAAGGGATGATTCAGCATAGCGACGGTAAGTATTTTCCTTAGTGATGAGACCAAGGTTATCGAACCAGTACGTGAATCACGCAACGCTACGTGAACGACACCCGCACACAAAGAACAAATACTTGCAACCCGACGTAAAAGAGGGGTTGTCAATCCCTCTCGGGTAAAAGATAGGTAAAAATTTAGTAGATTGGATAAATAAATCTCGCGCGAACGCGAGATAAAATAAATAACAATAAATTGCAGCAAGGTATTTTTGGGTTTTTGACCAATAGATCTGAAAATAAATGCGAATAGAAATAGATCTCAAAGGCAAATATGATAAAGAAGAGACCCGGGGCCCGTAGATTTCACTAGTGGCTTCTCTCGAGAAAAATAACATACGGTGGGTAATTTTTTTACTGTTGGGCAATTGGTAGAACTTCAAATAATCATGATGATATCCAGGCAATGATCATTATATAGCCATCACGTCCAAGATTAGTAGACCGACTCCTGCCTGCATCTACTACTATTACTCCACACATCGACCACTATCCAGCATGCATCGACCACTATCCACAATGAAATAGAGTAATGCAATAAGAATGATGACATGATGTAGACATGATCTATTTATGTAGAAATAGACCCCATCTTGTTATCCTTAATAGCAACAATACATATGTGTTAGTTCCCCTTCTGTCACTGGGATCAACTACTGTAAGATCAAACCCATCACAAAAGCACCTCTTCCCATGGCAAGAAAAATCGATCTGGTTGGCCTAACTAAACCAAAGATCCGAAGAAGGAATACGAGGCTATAAGTAATCATGCATATAAGAGATCAAAAGAAACTCAAATAACTTTCATGGATAAAAACTTAGATCTGATCATAAACTCAAAGTTCATCGGATTCCAACAAACACACCGCAAAAAGAGTTGCATCAAATAGATCTCCAAGAGCCCATTGTATTGAGAATCAAGAGAGAGAGAGAGAGAGGAATTCATCTAGCTACTAACTATGGACCCGTAGGTCTACAATGAACTACTCACGCATCATCGGAGAGGCACCAATGAGGATGATGAACCCCTCCATGATGGTGTCTAGATTGGATCTGGTGGTTCTAGAACTTGCGGCGACTGGAATTGATTTTCATCGACTCCCCTAGTGTTTCTAGAATATTGGGGGTAATTGTAAAGCAAAGAGGTGGTGAGGGAGGCCACTGAGGTGGGCACAACCTACTGGATGCGCCTGGGCCCCCAGGCGTGCCCTGGTGGGTTATGCTCCCCTCGGAGCCCCCTCTGGTACTTCTTCGGCCCAATAGGTGTCTTCTGGTCAAGAAAAAATCTCCAAAAAGTTTCGCTGTGTTTGGACTCTGTTTGGTATTGATTTTCTGCAAAGTAAAAAAACAAGCAAAAAACAACAACTGGCACTGGGCACTATGTCAATAGGTTAGTCCCAAAAAATGATATAAAGTTTCTATAAAATGATTGTAAGACATCCAAGAATGATAATATAATAGCATGGAACAATTAAAAAATTTAGATACGTTGGAGACGTATCAGCATCCCCAAGCTTAATTCCTACTCGTCCTTGAGTAGCTAAATGATAAAAACAGAATTTTTTATGTGGAATGCTGCCTAACATGTTCATCACATATTCTTTTCTTTGTAGCATGGACATTTGGACTTTTATACGATTCAAAGCAATAGTCTAGTTTTGACATGAATATTTCAATACTCAAGCATATCAACAAGAAACCATGTCTTTCAAAATATCAACACTAAAGCAAGTTCTCCCTAGCCCATTATGCTCTATCATTGATCCATTCATTTAACACACTCACATATTAGCTACACCCAATGCTCAAGTACGATCATTGTTCACCTTAGTTTGTGCTTTATAAGAGAAGATGGAGACTCAAATAAAAAATAAAAGTTGCATAAAGTAAATAGAAAGGCCCTTCGCAGAGGGAAGTATGGATTTGTAGAGGTGCCAGAGCTCAAAGCGAAAAAGGTAGCGATACAAATATTTTGGGTGGCATGCTTTTCATGTTAACAAAAACGACCGAGTAGTTCCCAATACTTTCCATGCTAGATATATCATAGGCGGTTCCCAAACATAAAATATAGTTTATTCCTTTTTCCACCATACATTCACATTCCACGGCTAACTGAATCCACGGGTGCCGTCCATACCAACACTTCCCAAGAAATTTATTATTCGACAACATAAAGTAAATTCATTTTTCATTTCGGGACTGGGCATCCCTAATACCTTTGTCGTATTGTCATGCGATGACAAGTGAATAAACACTCATCTTGAGAATAACACATCTAGCATGGAAAAATATGCCACCCCCTACCATTTCATGAGCGGTACGAGCACACAAAAGAGAAATTTATTTTGAAAATTAGAGATGGCACATACAAATTTTCTTAGAACGGCAAAAGAATACCACATATAGGTACGTATAGTGGACTCATATGGCAAAACTGGTTTAAGGATTTTGGATGCACAAGTAGTGATCATACTTAGTGCAAATGAAGGCTAGCAAAAGATTGAGAAGGTCCAACCAAGAAACGAAAAATCTCATAAGCAAGCATTAAGCACAACTAACACCGAATAATGCACCACATGTAGGATGTAATTTCATTGCATAACTATTGACCTTCTTGCTTGCATAGGGAATCACAAGCCTTAACACCAATATTCTTACTAAAGCATAATTACTCATCAACATGACTCACATATTATATCATCATATCGCAAAACTATTACATGGAATCAAGTTTATTTTGTCCAATGATATTCATGAAAGTTTTTATTATATCCCTCGTTAATATCAATCACTTTGGGATTAGGTTAATATGTTGCTTTTGAAAGCTCAAACAAATCTAAGTGAAGAACATGAGCATAAGAATTTTCTACTATCAAAATAATTTAACTAAAGCATTAGAGAATTTCTTAAAAAATGTTACTAACTCTCAAATAAATCTAAGCGAATCATGAGAGCATTTCTTCAAAAATATTAAAGCACACCATGCTCAATAAGATATAAGTGAAGCACTAGAGCAATTCCATAGCTCAAAAAGATTTAAGTGAAGCCTAGAGAGCAATTTTGACAAGTGATAGCATAATTTTGGCTCTCTAAAATAGGTATGTCCAGCAAGGATTCAAGACTAAAAATAAAAAGCATAACAAGCAAAGACTCATATCATACAAGACGCTCCAATCAAAACTCATGATATGTAGACGAATAAAAATATAGCTCCAAGTAAAATACCGATGGTCGTTAGAAGAAAGAGGGGATGCCACTCGGGCATCCCCAAGCTTTGTTGCTTGCTTCTATTTAGGTAATAGCTTGGGATTTCATCGGCATCCCCAAACTTAGTCTCCTCTTACTCCTTATTACTTCATCATCATGATCCCACCCAAAACTTGAAAACTTCAATCACATAGAACTCAACAAAACCTTCATGAGATCCGTTAGTATAACAAAGCAAATCATTACTCTAAGTACTATGGCAAACCCATTCATACTTTATTTTTTCATTATATACTGTATTCTAACTTTACTATAACTTATACCCTCCAATACAAACCATAGATTCATCGAAATAAGCACACAATGCAAAGAAAACAGAATCTGTCAAAAGCAGAACAGTCTGTAGCAATCAGGCAACTTCATATACTTATGTAACTCCAAAAAATTCTGAAAAATTAGGACAATGTGGGAAATTTGTATATCAATCTTGTGTAAAAAATTAGAGCAAAAACATGTTTCTATGATTTATGAAAATTATTTTGTTAAGCGTAAGAGTTTCTGTTTTCCAACAAAATCAAATCAACTATCACCCAACATGATCCCAAAGGATTTGCTTGGCACAAACAGTAATTAAATCATTAAAAAGACACAATCCTAATAGAGACATAATTGTGCAAACACTCAAAAATAGAAAGAAAAATGCAAAATAAATTTTATTCATTATGTTGCCTCCCAACAAGCGCTATCGTTTTACGCCCCTAGCTAGGCATAAGATTTCATTGATGCTCACATGAAAGATAATAATGGAAACACAAAGAGAGCATCATGTAGCATGTGAAAAACACATTTAAGTCTAACATATTTCCTATGCATAGGCATTTTATAGGAGAATACATTCTGAAGACAAGAAGAACCTAGCATATGCAAGGAAGGAGAAAGAAACAATAGCAATCTCAACATGAAAAGAGGTAATCTAGTAACATGAAAATTTCTACAACAATATTTTACTCTCTCATAATAATTACATGTAGGATCATAATCAAATTCAACAAAATAGCCATCACATAAAATTTTGTTTTCATGATCTACATGCATTAAAGTCTTATAATCTTCCAAAATAGTGGGATTAACATCAATTAAAGTCATGACCTCTCCAAACCCGCTTTTATCAAAAATTTCACAAGATTGAACACTCTCCAAATATGTGGGATTAGTTTCATTAAAGTTGACAGTCTTCCGAACTCACTTTCAATACTATTGCAAACAACATATTCATCATGAGGCGTAAATAAATTTTCAAGATCATAAGAAGAATCACCCCAATCATGATCATTGTAATAAGTAGTGGACATAGCAACATTAGCATCCCTAAGCTTGGGGTTTTCCATATTATTAGCACAATTAACATTAATAAATGTTATAGTAAAATTATTGTAATCATTCTTTTCATTCAAGGAGCTATCATCAGTCACTTAATAAATTTCTTCATCACAATTTCCAGATTCACAAATCTCAAGCGAAACTTCATAAAGATAATATAGTGCACTCAGATCACTAGCAATTGGTTCATCATAATTGGACATTTTGAAAAGATTAGCAAGTGGAAGATGATCCATATCAATAGATTTTTAGCAAGCGAAGATGCAAGCAAATAGAAGATACACGGCAACACAAGCAAAGATAGCAAAATAAGATTGCAAAAAAAGATAGATCTGAGAAGAAAAAGGCGAACAAAAAAGAAGGCAAATAAAAAGGCAAAATTTGTGAAGTGGGGGAGAGGAAAACAAGAGGCAAATGACAAATAATGTAAATTGGAAGGATATGATATTTTTTATTGGAAACCTGGTATATGTTGATGATGTCTCCCCAACAACGGCGCCGAAAATTCCTTTTGATGTGGCTTGAACTACGCCGGTATTTCCCCAAAGAGGAAGGGATGATGTAGCACAACGATGGTAGGTATTTCCCTCAGTGATGAGACCAAGGTTATCGAAACAGTAGGAGAATCACGCAACATTACGTGAACGACACCTGCACACAAAGAACAAATACTTGCAACTTGACGTAAAAGAGGGGTTGTCAATCCCTCTCGGGTAAAAGATAGGTAAAATTTGTAGTAGATTGGATAAATAAATCTCGCGGGAACGCGAGATAAAATAAATAACAATAAATTGCAGCAAGGTATTTTCGGGTTTTTAGATTAATAGATCTGAAAATAAATGCGAATAAAAATAGATCTCAAAGGCAAATATGATAAAGAAGAGACCCAGGGGCCGTAGATTTTGCTAGTGGCTTCTCTCGAGAAAAATAGCATACAGTGGGTAAACAAATTACTGTTGAGCAATTTATTGAACTTCAAATAATTAGGACGATATCCAGGCAATGATCATTATATAGGCATCACGTCCAAGATTAGTAGACTGACTCCTGCCTGCATCTACTACTATTACTCCACACATCAACCACTATCCAGCATGCATCTGCTGTGTTAAGTTCATGGAGTAATGCAATAAGAATGATGACATGATGTATACATGATCTATTTATGTAGAAATAGACCCTATCTTCTTATTCTTAATAGCAACGATACATACGTGTTAGTTCCCCTTCTGTCACTGGGATCAAGCACTGTAAGATCAAACCCATCACAAAGCACCTCTTCCCATGGCAAGAAAAATCGATCCAGTTGGCCTAACTAAACCAAAGATTCGAAGAAGAAATACGAGGCTATAAGTTATCATGCATGTAAGAGATCAAAAGAAACTCAAAGAACTTTCATGGATAAAAACTTAGATCTGATCATAAAGTCAAAGTTCATCGGATCCCAAAAAACACACCGCAAAAAGAGTTACATCAAATAGATCTCCAAGAGACCATTGTATTGATAATCAAGAGAGAGAGAGAGAGAGAGTAAGCCATATAGCTACTAACTACGGACCCGTAGGTCTACAACGAACTATTCATGCATCATCGGATAGGCACCAATGAGGATGATGAACCCCTCACTGATGGTGTCTAGATTGGATCTGGTGGTTCTTGAACTTGCGGTGGCTTGAATTGATTTTCGTCGACTTCCCTAGGGTTTATGGAATATTGGGGGTATTTATAGAGCAAAGAGGTGGTGCGGGAGGCCACCGAGGTGGGCACAAATCTAGGCGTGCCCTGGTGGGTTATGCTCCCCTCAGAGCCCCCTCTGGTACTTCTTTGGCCCAACATGTGTCTTCTGGTCTAGAAAAAATCTCCAATAAGTTTCACTGTGTTTGGACTTCGTTTGGTATGATTTTTTGCGAAGTAAAAAACAAGCAAAAAACATCAACTGGCACTAGGCACTATGTCAATAGGTTGGTCCCAAAAAATGATATAAAGTTTCTATAAAATGATTGTAAAACATCCTAGAATGATAATATATCAGCATGAAACAATAAAAAATTGTAGACACATTGGAGATATGTCACCCTCCTACCCACCAACACAGGTGCCATCCGCGCCAAGGACATCCCGGCCTCCGACCAGGCTTCTGTGTCTGGCAGTATCATACTACATGCTGACCCATCCAGCCGTCTCTGCCAGGATGGAAGCTTCACCCCTGCTTACAAGATCAGGTTCGGGAGCCTAGAGTTCACCGCTGACTCCCGGGGAGATCTTATTCCAGAAAAGTTACCATCTCCCCCTAGAAAACCACTGATCCCGATGTTTTGACTTCGGGGATGGGGACTGATGCTATACGGATCATGTCCATAAAGCCCGACCCCATTAGATTAGTCAGGACAATGTCGACCGAACGCCAACCGGATACGACCTCGAATGACCCCATACCATCCACGCTACAGGTCAGCCCCGAACACTCAGGTAGCATGGACCCATCAGACCTTTCATCATTAAACGATCTACTAGACCGAATCGAAACCATGGGAATCTCCGACGGACAATCTTTGGTCTACGGCCAGATCGGGCTCAAGCCCGATAACACGGAAATTTATGCCCCACCTGTCACGCACATCGTCACCACCATCGAGGAATTGGCTGAGGGCTCACAGTCACCAAAGTTGAAAACAAGCTATGTCCGGGCTCGCGATGACCCCACGGAGGCTTCGAGCCCAGAGCCCGGTAATCACCCCTAAGAGAGTCTGGGATCAAGTCCCGACCTAAGATGTGACCTTGAGTCCGCACCACGGACTGCAAACAGTGTGGATTATGAATTCGACATACCAAACACTTTGGGGATTTTGGCTGCCGCTGCCAGAGTTCTGGACACACAAACTGGGGCGACCTAAAATCTCTTCCCACCCACCCCCACTTCGAGTACTCCCGGGAAATCCAGACGTCTGGGATTTGATGTATGTAAAGCAACAACCCAGAGAAACGGTCGACCATTACTGGGCTAGATTCCTCTTGGTAAAACACATGATCACAAATTACTCTGACCAAGAAATAATAGCGACCTTTCGGTTTAATTTTCAAGATGAAGGAATCTTGAATGCCATCTCCCATCGCCATGTGCAAAGCTTCATCGATTTATCGGACCTGGTATGCATGTATTGTGCCATGGAAAGTGCCTAGAAAGCCCAACAAATGCGCGTGGAGTCAAACCACGCCGAGCAACCCAGTAAAGCTCAAGAAAAGTGCATATACCTACGGTGGTCGCCCGAATATGAGCCCGCTGAGAAGAAGAACAGATCCCTCGCCGGACCCAGAATAGTCCTGGATGAGCTACTGGATAAACCATGCCCCATACACTCAGCCCTGCTAAACACAAATCCAACCCATAGGCTTCAAGCTTGTTGGGTAGTCAGGCAGGTTGCCAAGAGCGGCGAAGCCATACTCCATCTTCAACCCTCCACTAGAAGATCAGCAACACCCCCATTTGGTGACAATGATGTCCTAACGATCTATGAGACTTTCTCCTCGAAATATTAGAGGAAAAGAGCCCTTTGAGAGCTCAGCCAAGTCCTCCAGGTCACAGTCGCAAGCTCCTGGATGGACACTCTAATCACCTTCAATGAGGAGGACGAACCAAGGGCCCGCCCCATCCGAGCACCCACCACACTAGTCCT
The DNA here is from genome assembly GCF_018294505.1 of Triticum aestivum. NCBI lineage: Eukaryota > Viridiplantae > Streptophyta > Magnoliopsida > Poales > Poaceae > Triticum > Triticum aestivum. Next base: position 630,151,208 of record NC_057801.1, read on the forward strand.
TGACCCCATAGTCGACGACTTCAGACTAACTAAGGTGCTTATGGATGGAGGCAGTGGTCTAAACCTCATTTACGAGGACACGCTCAACAAAATGTAGTTCGACAAATCTAGAGTCGAACAGAGCTACACCACATTTTGAGGAATTATCCCCGACAAAGAGGCGCGCTGCTCCAGATGAGTTACCCTAGACGCAGTATTCCACACTCCAGAGAACTATAGGACCTAGGAACTATTTTTCCACATTGCGCCCTTCCATAGCGGATACCACGCCCTATTGGGGCATGACACATTCTCAAGGTTCCAAGCCATACCATACTATGGTTGAAACTTAAAATGCCACGGCCAAATGGTGTGATCACCATTGCAAGCGACCCAGACAGAGCCCTCCGAGCCAAAAACCGAACAACATCTCTCACCCTCAAGGCATTATCCGAGGCTCTTGCAATCGAGGAGTTAACCACACTCCACGCAACAGTGGATAGGGATGATGTAACCTTTAGTAAAAGGCCCAAATCCACATCCTTCAAACTAGTGGATGAAATCATGAAATTCCAAGTGCATCCAACGGATCCCAACAAAACAGCAACCATTGGAGCCCGGCTGGATCCTGTGGTCGACAAAGCGTTGCGCGCATTCCTATGCGAGAATTGGGACAAATTTGCTTGGCACCCTTCGGACATGCCATGAATCCCACGAAGACTGGTGGAGCACAGTCTGAATATAATTAATGGCTTCAAGCCAGTTAAACAGACGTTGCACCGATTTTCCAACGCCAAGCGTCAAGCCATGGGGGAGGAATTAGCCAAATTACTTGAAGCTGGATTCATCCGAAAAATAAAAGACACCGAGTGGTTGGCGTACCTGATCATGGTGCCCAAAAAGGACAAATCCTGGCGGCTGTGTGTTGATTCTAAAGACCTCAATAAAGCCTTCCCTAAGGATCCCTTCCCCTTACCCCGAATAGACTAGATCATCGACGCCACCGCCTGACACGAATCGCTATGCTTCATCGACGCCTACTCCGGGTATCATCAAATCAAGATAAGGAGTCTGACCAACTAGCAACTGCGTTCATTACCCCCTACGGGCCATTCCTCTTCAACACAATGCCCTTTAGGTTGAAAAACCTAGGCACCACATACCAGTGCATGATCCAAACATGCCTGGAAAATCAAATCGGCAAAACAGTTGAAGCATACATAGACGATGTGGTCATTGAGACCAAACACTTCAGCTAGTTGGTAGACGACCTCCACCAGACCTTCAAAAACTTGTGAACCTACGATATATGGATTAACCCAGACAAATGTGTCTTCGGAGTTTCAGTCGGAAAACTGCTCAGATTCATTGTCTCCCACAAAGGGATAGAAGCCAATCCGGCTAAAATCCGAGCTCTGTCCCAACTGGCAATACCCATAGAGCTTAAACACATCCAAAAGCTGGCAGATTGCATTGCAGCCCTGAGCCGTTTCATCTCCCGCTTTGGTGAAAAGGACCTACTGCTCTACAGATTACTCAAAAGACCAAAAACTTCGAATGGACCGACGAGGCAACCGCTGTACTAGAGGAGATAAAAACACTAATGATATGTCTCCAATGTATCTATAATTTTTTATTGTTCCATGTTGTTATATTATCACTTGGGCGTTTTACAATCACTTTATAGCAACTTTATATCAATTTTTGGATTAACCTATTGATATAGTGCCTAGTGTCAGATGTTGTTTTTTTACTTGTTTTTTACTTCATGGAATATCAGTACCAAATGAAGTCCAAATGCCACAAAACTTTTTGGAGATTTTTTTGGACCAAAAGACAACTTGGGAGCCAAGGAAGAACCTAGGGGGAGGCCCGTGGGGCCCACAAGACACCAGGGCACGCCAGAGGCCCTGGCGTGCCCTGATGGGTTATGGGGCCCACGGGGGTCTCCACCATCGCCCCTTCACTCTATAAATCCTCAGAAATTCCAAATACCCTATGGGAGGAGATGAAAAACAATTCCAACTATCGCAAGTTCCAGAACCACGAGATCCAATTTACACCATCACGGAGGGGTTCATCATCCTCATTAGTGCCTCTCCAATGATGCGTGAGTAGTTCACAATAGACCTACGGGTCCGTAGGCAGTAGCTAGATGGCTTTATCTCTCTTTTGGGTTCTCAATACAATGGTCTCTTAGAGATCTATTTGATTTATTGACTTTTGCTTGTGTTTGATGGGATCCGATGAATATCGAGTTTATGATCAGTTTCTATCCATGAATATTAGTTGAGTCTTCTTTGATCTCTTATATGCATGATTACTTATAGCCTCGTACTTATTCTTTGAATCTTTGGTTTAGTTAGGCTAACTTGATCGTTTTCTCTTTCCATGGGAAGAGGTGCTTTGTGATGGGTTCGATCTTACGGTGTCCTCACCCAGCGACAGAAGGGGTAGCGAGGCACGTATGTATCATTGCTATTAAGGATAACAAGATGGGGTTCTATTCCTACATGAATAGATCTTGTGTACATCATGTGTCCATTCTTATTGCATTACTCTACATGAATAGATCTTGTCTACATCATGTCTCCATTCTTATTGCGTTACTCCGTTTCTCCATGAATTTAATACACTAGATGCATGTTGGATAGCGGTCGATGTGTGCAATAATAGTAGTAGATGCAGAATCGTTCTGGACTACTAATCTTGAACATGATGCCTATATAATGATCATTGCCTTGGATATCGTCATGATTATTTGATCTTCTATCAATTGCCCAACAGTAATTTTTTTACCCACCGTATGCTATTTTCTCAAGAGAAGCCACTAGTGAAATCTACGCCCCCCGGATCTATCTTTTATCATATTGCTTTTTGATCTATCTTTTGTCGCTTTTGTTTTCAGATCTATTATACCAAAAACCCAAAAATACCTTGCTGCAATTTTTATTTGCATCTTTTATTTATTCATATCAATTTATCCAAACTCATACTATTTAATCTATCTTTTATTGGGGAGGGATTGACCACCCCTCGTGCGTGTCCGGTTGCGAGGAGTTGTTCTTTATATGTAGGTATGATTTACATATTATTGCTTGGTTCTCCTACTTGTTCGATAACATTGGTTTCATAATTGAGGGAAATACCTACCGTAGTTGTACTACATAATCCCTTCCACCTTGGGGAAAAACCAACAAAGTTGAAGCCACATCAAAGGAAATTTTTGGCGACGTTGTCGGGGAGACATCATCAACATCTATCATGTTCCTAGTCACAAATCTCACCTTCTTGCAATTTACATTATTTGCCATTTGCCTCTTTTTTTCATCTCCCCCACTTCTAAAACATTTTTGCAAAAAACACAAAAATATTTGCCATTTTATTTGCCTTCTGTTTCTCGTTCGCCTTTCTCCTGTCAGATCTCTTGTTTGTTTGCAATTATGTTTGCGTAGTCACGATGTCTCAAGAAAACACTAAGTTGTGTGATTTTTCCAATACTAATAACAATGATTTTATTAGTACTCCGATTGCTCCTCCCGCCACTAGTGCGGAGTCTTGTGATACCAGTGCCACTTTGTTGAATCTTGTTATGAAAGATCAATTTTCCAGTACTCCTAATGAGGATGCCACGTCCCATCTAAACACATTCATAGAATTGTGTGATATTCAAAATAAAAAAATATGTGGACAATGTTATTGTGCACTTGAACTTATTTCCTTTCTCATTGAGGGATCATGCAACAATTTGGTTTTCATCTTTGCCTCATAATAGTATTAATTCTTGGGATAAGTGCAAGGATGCTTTTATTACTAAATATTTTCCACCCGCGAAAATTATTTACCTTAGAACTCAGATCATGAATTTTAAGCAACTTGAGCATGAATATGTTGCACAATCTTGGGAAAGAATGAAATTGATGCTAAGAAATTGTCCTAGACATGGTTTGAATCTTTGGATGATCATACAAAAAATTTATGCGGGATTGAATTTTGTTTCTAGAAATATTTTAGATTCCGCCACGGGTGGTACTCTTATGGAGATCAGTTTGGGCGAAGCTACTAAATTTCTAGATAATATCATGGCAAATTATTCACAATGGCATACCGAAAGAGCACCTACTAGTAAAAAAAGTTAATTCGATTGAACAAATTAGTACTTTGAGTGAAAAATTGATGCTCTTATGAAATTGGTTGCTAGTAAAAATGCTCCTATTGATCTTAATGATGTGCCTTTTTCTACTTTGATTGAGAAAAATAGTGACCCCATAGATGTGAATTTTGTCTCGCGAAACAATTTTAATAACAATGCTTATAGATGTAATTTTAATCCTAGGCCTTTTCCTGGAAATTCCTCTAATAATTATGGTAATTCCTATGGTAACTCTTCTTACAATAATAATAGGAACCCCTCTGATCTTGAGAATAATATTAGAGAATTTATCAATGCTAAAATAATTAATACTATGGTAGAAGAAAAGTTTAATAAGACTGATGATATGTCTAGAAGCATTGATATTATTTCTCATGATGTAGAAAATCTCAAGATGAAAACTCTTTCACCCAAGGTTGATGAATCTACTAAAGCTTTAATATGTTTATATGGATGAAAGTAATAAAAGAACCGCTATGCTTAGAGCTAAAAGAGTTTTTTAGAAAGAGCATTTTCTACGGATTGCTTTCATAAAAATGATGAAGATCTTAAAGTGATTGGTGTTTCTTCTATCGATTCCTTGTTTATTAAAATTAAAATTGATGATAAAGGGACTAAAGAAGAGTCAACTTTGGCTAGAGGGCATCCCAATGATTCGGAGGGTGAAAATATTGGTGAAAAAATTGATAAAAGTGGGTTTGGAGAGGCCAAAACTTTAACTAGTGATGTGCCCACTCTTTTGGATTACAAAGACTTTAATCATGATAGTTGCTCTTTGATTGAATGTATTTCTTTGTTGTAATCCATGATAAATTCACCCCATGCTTATGAAAAAATAAAGCTTTTACTAAACAAATTATTGACGCCATGATGAAAGCTTTTGAAGAAAAATTAGAATTAGAGGTTTAACTTCGTAGAAAATTACATGATGAATGGGAACCTACCATTAAAGTCAAGATAAAAAATCATGAGTTCTTTGATTAATGTGATTTGGGTGCTAGTGTTTCCACAATTCTGAAATCTATTTGTGATGTGCTTGGTCTTAACAATATTGAAGAATGTTCTCTCAATTTGCACTTGGAGGATTATACTATTAAAAAGCATCTGGGAAGAATTAATGATATTGTTATTCTTGAAAATATGAATTGTCGTGGTTTTGTCAGGACAGATGCCCTCGTGAAAGGACTTAGGTGCGAGGCCATGGCTATGGTGATTAGCTTAAAGGGGTTGAGCGGGACAAGAGACACGAGTTTACCCCGGTTCGGCCCCTCATGATCGAGGTAAAAGCCTACGTCCTGCTTCTAGTTGTATTTCTTGAGTGTCAATTACTAGTGAGCGGAATCACTTGATCTAGCTATCGATTGATCATAACTTAGGTTTACCTGTCGCAGGTGCTCGCCTTTATATATATACAGGTCGAGGCCCTGGCCTTACAAGAGTCCGTACCGGCTTATACATCATAACCGACACCAGCTCTACATTACCTTGCTTTCTTGGGCAAGTCACCGTCGGGCGGCTTACACCTCCAGGTCACACGGCATCTCCGGTCTTGGGCCTTCGATCGTCCCGTCTATTAAGTCGCCTCCAGGCTTCATGTCTTGGCTTCTTGGGCCTGTCTAGGCTTCATCATTGAGTCGCCAATAGTGTAACCCGGCCCCTCCTAGGTGGGTCACACCATGGGATTACATCCCCAACATTAGGCCCCAGATTGATTTGAACCTATTCATGTTAATCTTCACCCTTTGGTTGGCGAGTCTTCTTTGGTTCTTCTAAAACTTCAACCTTGAATAGATCTATAAAAAAACTCCCTTCCCACCTTAACGCATCTTCATCAGCAAAAAAAACATCTCCCACAATCTCCTTCCTCCGCCGATCTTCCTCCCTCGATCCAACCCCTCCCAGGTACCACCAAGCCCTAGCGCTCCTCCTCCTCATCCAGTCCTCCTTCTCTCTTCAAAAAGTAGGAAAAAAGCATCAGCAGCACAGTTTTTGACTAGATCTTGCACTCCATAGAACGAGGGGCACCAGCAGCAGCCGTTTGCATCTTCTCATGCACTCCATGGAACGAGGGGCACCACCAGCAGCAGTTTGCATCTTCTCTACTGGAAATAAGCAATGTTTGCAGTAGCTTTTCATCCTTTGAATCTCCCTGGTTTCCAAGTTCTGAAGACGCATCAGTCCAACATCTTCAGTTCATGAATTTATTCCATGATTTTTGATGTAGTGGACGAGGTGCAGCAACAACTATTTGACGTAGATCAGGTCGATGCCACTGTTGGTGAGTGGTGATACTACTAAGTGAGAAACTGTAGCCAGTGGATTAGCGGCAAAGTTGTTCACCTCTGAGGGAGTCCTAGATTATGGGGTCCTCGGAGAACCGGCCTATGTGAAATGGGCCAGACTAACGGGCCGTGAAGATACAAGAACAGAAGGCCTCCTCCCATGTCCGGATAGGACTCTCCTTTGCGTGGATGGCAAGCTTGGCGTCCAGATGTATAGTTTCCTTCCTTTGTAAACCGACTTTGTACGCCCCTAGTCCCCTCCGGTGCCTATTTAAACCGGAGGGTTTAGTTCATAGAGGCAATCAGAATCATACGGGCTAGACATCTAGTGTTTAGCCATTACGATCTCGAGGTAGATCAACTCTTGTAACCCCTATACTCATCAAAGTCAATCAAGCAGGAAGTAGGGTATTACCTCCATAAAGAAGGCCCCAACCTGGGTAAACATCGTGTCCCCTGCCTCCTTGTTACCTTCGATTCTTAGACGCACAGTTCGGGACCCCCTACCTGAGATCTACCGGGTTTGACACCGACATTGGTGCTTTCATTGAGAGTTCCTATGCGCCATCGACAGAAGGATTGATGGCTCGCCTTGTCATGAAAGACAACATCACTTTCAGAGAAGCCCTGGCTTTAGGGAAAACTCTCCGACTCGGTAGCTTCATTATGGGCGCTCGGCCGGCCGTTAAGCCAGAGGCAGCCCAACTCATCACCAAAAATCGCCTCCGTGTCAGCCTTGAATAATCTGAAAAGATGGATCCGGCAGATGTTTCGGCCTTAAACAAACTGCTACATCGCATCGGTGCCCTGGGGGTCGCAACCAACTATGATCGGATGGGGCTTAAACCCGATCAGAGAGAAATCAGATCTCCGCCGATCACCCATCACATGGCAATAGTGGAGGAAAAAGCCGATGATGACTCTTCTCCTACGTTGAGAACAAAGTATGTTCGGGTTTCTGAACCCGGAGAGCCGGACTCCCGTCTTCTAGAAGACACTTCTTGTCCTCCGAACATGGAATCGGGCGCTGAGTCCAAAAACACACCGAATGCTCCGGAGCTCAGGCCTGAACCTCGGGAACTCTTCAGAATCCAGATTCCTCAATGGGTCAGGGTTCGGATTCGATCCCACCCACCCACCACAAGAAATATTCCCGAAGCAACTCTGGTCCTCCGGACATATGCGACTTAATGTATGTGCGGCAGCAGCCTCAGTAAACAATCCACCACTTTTGGGATAGATTCCCGCTTGTTAAAAGCAAGATCAGGGATTGCTGTGATGACGAGGCGATCTCGGTATTTTGCAACAATTGCATGGGTGATGGAATCCTGAACGCCCTCAACCGCCGTCGCGTACCGCACTTTGCCGATATGGCACACATAGTACAGAAGTACTGCGCAATGGAAAGCGCTTGGAAAACCCAAACAGCCCGCTGGGAACCGGAGGCCTTTAGGCCATCCCCCGGATGGGCAAACAGGATGCACCCTCGTGGAGCACCCAATCATCATCCCGTGGACAAGAAAATTAAACTCGTCATGGGGCATAGCACTGTCCTCGAGGAATGGCTTGACAAGCCCTGCAAAATTCACATGACGTCGGACAACGAACCAACGCACAACCTTCGAGCATGTTGGATACTCCAGCAGGTGGCCAAGAGTGGCGAGGGTCTCCTCACCAACAACACTCTAGAGAACTATTCTTCGGAGGACAATAAGCCCGAAGTATTCACGGTCTTCGAGTCCTTCTCTTCAAATAATCGGCGCAAAAGGGCGCTCCGCGACCTCGCCGAAGTCTACCACATGGCAGCAGTAAATCCTTGGAATGACATAGCGATAACTTTCAACGCTGATGATGAACCAAGAGCCCGCTCAGTCCGGGCACCAGCCGCTTTGGTCCTAAACCCAATCGTAGATGGCTTTCTGCTCACTAAAGTGCTCATGGATGGCGGTAGCGGACTGAACCTCATCTACGAGGACACGCTCAACAAAATGCAAATGGACAGGAATCGCATTGAGCAAAGTAAGACAACCTTTCATGACATTATCCCTAGTCAAGAACCCAGATGCTCGGGACAAATCAAATTCGACATGGTATTCAGCACGCCGGAAAACTATAGGTCTGAAGAGTTACTCTTCCATGTGGCACTATTTACCAGCGGGTATCATGCTTTGCTAGGGCGGGACGCATTCACGCGCTTCCAAGCCATACCCCATTACGGGTATATGAATCTCAAAATGCCCGGGCCCAATGGAATTATCACTGTTACTAGTGATCCGGACATAGCACTCCACGCTGAAAATAAAACCGCCTCTCTAGCCCTCGAGGCACTATCCGAGGCCCTTATGGCCGAGGAATTAACCACTCTATGGTCTACAGTAGATAGGGACGATGTAATCCTCGATAAAAGACCCAAATCTACCTCTTTCAAGCCGACAGACAAAATAGTCAAATTTCAAGTCCACCCGACGGATCCCAACAAAATAGCTTCCATTGGGGCACAACTGGATCCGACGGTGCATGCTGCATTACGCACATTCCTGCATGAGAACTGGCACATTTTTGCCTGGCACCCTGATAACCCACAAGTGTAGGGGATTGCAACAGCTTTCAAGGGTAAAGTATTCAACCCAAATTTATTGATTCGACACAAGGGGAGCCAAAGAATATTCTTGAGTATTAGCAGTTGAGTTGTCAATTCAACCACACCTGGATAACTTAGTATCTGCAGCAAGGTATTTAGTAGCAAAGTAGTATGATAGTAATGGTAACGGTGGTAAAAGGTAAAGATAGTAATAGCAATATTTTTGGTGTTTTGTAGTGATTGTAACAGTAGCAACGGAAAAGTAAATAAGCGAAGCACAATATATGAAAAGCTCATAGGTAATGGATCAATGATGGATAATTATGCCGGATGCGATTCCTCATGTAATAGCTATAACACAGGGTGACACAGAACTATCTCCAGTTCATCAATGTAATGTAGGCATGTATTCCGAATATAGTCATACGTGCTTATGGAAAAGAACTTGCATGACATATTTTGTCCTACCCACCCGTGGCAGCGGGGTCCTAGTGGAAACTAAGGGATATTAAGGCCTCCTTTTAATAGAGAACCGGACCAAAGCATTAACACATAGTGAATAGATGAACTCCTCAAACTACGGTCATCACCGAGAAGTATCCCGATTATTGTCACTTCGGGGTTGTCAGATCATAACACATAATAGGTGACTATAGACTTGCAAGATAGGATCAAGAACACACATATATTCATGGAAACATAATAGGTTCAGATCTGAAATCATGGCACCCGGGCCCTAGTGACAAGCATTAAGCATAGCAAAGTCATAGCAACATCAATCTCAGAACATAGTGGATACTAGGGATCAAATCCTAACAAAACTAACTTGATTACATGGTAAATCTCATCCAAGCCATCACCGTACAGCAAGCCTACGATGGAATTACTCACACACGGCGGTGAGCATCATGAAATTGGTGATGGAGGATGGTTGATGATGATGACAGCGACCAATTCCCCTCTCCGGAGCCCTGAACGGACCCCAGATGAGCCCTCCCGAGAGAGATTAGGGCTTGGCGGCGGCTCCATGTCGTAAAACGCGATGAAACTTTCTCTCTGATGTTTTTCTCCGCGAGACGGAAGATATAGAGTTGGAGTTGAGGTCGGTGGAGGTCCAGGGGCCCACGAGATAGGGGTGCGTGCCCTACAGGGGGGCGCCCCCTGTCTCGTGGACAGGCCCTGGCCCCCCTGATGTATTTCTTTCGCCCAGAAATTCTTATTAATTCCAAAAAGTGCCTCCGTGGATTTTCAGGATATTCCGAGACTTTTCTTTTCTACACATAAAACAACATCATGGCAGTTCTGCTGAAAACATCGTCAGTCTGGGTTAGTTTCATTCAAATCATGCAAGTTAGAGTCCAAAACAAGGGCAAAAGTGTTTGGTAAAGTAGATACGTTGGAGACATATCAACTCCCCCAAGCTTAAACCTTTGCTTGTCCTCAAGCAATTCAGTTGATAAACTAAAAGTGATAAAGAAAAACTTTTACAAACTCTGTTTGCTCTTGTTTTTGTAAACATGCAAAGCCATCATTCAGGTTTCAACAATATTATAAACTAACCATACTCACAATAATGCTTAGGTCTTAAACTTACTCATATCAATAACATAATCAGCTAGCGAGCCATAATAATAAAACTCGGATGACAACACTTTCTCAAAACAATCATAACATGATATAACAAAATGGTATCTCGCTAGCCCTTTCTGAGAACGCAAAACATAAATGCAGAGCACCTTTAAAGATCAAGGACTGACTAAACATTGTAATTCATGGTAAAAGATATCTAGTCAAGTCATACCCAATATAAACCAATAGTAATACACGCAAATAACAGTGTGCTCTCCAGCGGGTGATTTTTAATAAGAAGGTGATGGCTGAACATAAAGGTAAATAGATAGGCCCTTCGCAGAGGGAAGAAGGGATTTGTAGAGGTGCCAGAGCTCGATTTTAAAATAGAGATTGAATAACATTTTGAGCGGCATACTTTTGCTGCCAAAAAAACAACTATGAGATGGCTGTATCTTCCATACTAAATGCATTATAGGCAGTTCCCATGCAGAATGGTAAAAGTTTATACTCCCCCAACTACCAACAAGCATCAATCCATGGCTTGCTCGAAACAACGAGTGCCTCCAACAAACAACAGCCCTGGGGCAGTTTTGTTTAATTATTTTGATTTGCTTTGATCTTTTTGGATCATGGGACTGGGCATCCCGATTGCCGGCCCTTTTCTCGTGAATGAGGAGCGGAGTCCACTCCTCTGAGCATAACCCACCTAGCATGGAAGATATAGGCAGCCCTAATTGTAACATGAGCTGCTCGAGCATACAAAACAGAATTTCATTTGAAGGTTTAGAGTTTGGCACATACAAATTTACTTGGAACGGCAGGTAAATACCGCATATAGGAAGGTATAGTGGACTCATATGGAACAACTTTGGGATTTAAGGAGTTTGGATGCACAAGCCGTATTCCCGCTTAGTACAGGTGAAGGCTAGCAAAAGACTGGGAAGCGACCAACTGAGAGAGCGACAACAGTCATAAACATGCATTAAAACTAATTCACACCGAGTACAAACATGGGTAGGATATAATCCACCATGAACATGAATATCATGAAGGCTATGTTGATTTGATTCAACTACATGCGTGAGCATGTGCCAACTCGAGTCACTCAATTTATTTAAAGGAGGATACCATCCCATCATACCATACCACATCATAATCATTCTAATAGCATGTTGGCATGCAAGGTAAACCATTATAACTCAAAGCTAATCAAGCATGGCACAAGCAACTATAATCTCTAAATGTCATTGCAAATATGTTTACTTCATAATAAGCTGACTCAAAAACCATGAACTCATCATATTTACAAAAACAAGAGATGTCGAGTTCATACCAGCTTTTCACATCCCAATAAGTCCATCATATATCGTCATTATTGCCTTTCACTTGCACGATCGAACGATGTGTATAATAATAAGAGTGTACGTGCATTGGACTAAGTTGGAATCTGCAAGCATTCAACTCAAAAGAGAAGACAAGTAATATGGGCTCTGAATTAAATAAACAATCATGCATACGAGAGCCACTAAGCATTTTCAATATGGTCTTCTCGACCCCCAAAGGAAAGAAAAGAAAATAAAACTATTTACACGGGAAAGCTCCCAAATAGGTAAAAGAAGAATGAGAAATCTTTTTGGGGTTTCATTTTAATTTCTACTACAAGCATGGAAACTAAACTAACTATTTTTTTTGGTTTTTCTCAAGGTTTATCAAACACACAAGAAGAAAACTAGAAAAAGGAATTTAAACTAGCATGGATAATACAATGAAAGAGTATGAGCACCGACGACTAGTGTGTGAACATGAATGTAAAATCGGTGAGAAATACGTACTCCCCCAAGCTTAGGCTTTTGGCCTAAGTTGGTCTAATACCAAGGATCGCCTGGCTGCTATCCATAAGTGAAACTGGGGTTGTACTGAGATGCAGCGGCAACTGCCTCCTGAGCTGCAGCGTGTTGGTGAGCTGCCTCCACTCCCCTCTCATATTCAGCTGCTTCCTCCCTGGTGACAACATATCTTCCTTTTACCTGATAATCAAAAAGGTAGGGAGCAGGAAGAGTAACAGGGACGATGTTGCTCTGTCATAGATTAGTCGATAATGGAGGAATTGTTCATTCCTCTCAAGAAAATGATGATGATACATAGCTTCTTTATCCAAATAAACAGGGGGTAAAATCATATCCCCCACTCGTGGGGCTATACCAAGAAAATTAGCCACACGAGATACATAAATTCCTCCAAAGAAATTTCCCTTTCTACTATTATTCTGCAACCTTTGTGCAACTATTGCCCCCAAGTTAAAACCTTCATAACCTAACAAAGCACTCTTGAGGATACTCAGATCAGGGACACACATGTGAGATGCTTCATCCTTACCATTAATACATCTACCGATGAAGAGAGCAAAATAATGTATAGTAGGAAAATGGATGCTCCCTATGGTAGCTTGTGCTATGTCCCTAGATTCTCCCACAGTGATATTAGCAAGGAAATCTCTAAATTCGGATTTGTGAGGATCATTAATGTTACCCCACCGTGGGAGTTTGCAAGCAGTTGTAAAATCCTCTAAGTCCATGGTATAAGATGTATCATAAATTTCAAATAGGACACTAGGAGAATTATGCTGTCGGTGTACTAGAATAGGGGTACCCTAGTATCTCGAACTTGTGCACGGGCAGTTGCAGCACCCCGCGGCAAGGCTTGCCCGGCGACCGCCAAGGTCCTCCGTGGTCCCTTTGGAGCCATTCAAGAACAAAGTATTTAAGCCAAGGAGACAAGGCCCCGGCAAGAGAAGCTTGCCGGGAAGGCCAACTAAGGCATCCCAAGGAACTTGCCACGACGCGCCACGCCTCCCGGCAAGGCGACAAGGCCCCGCCAAGAGGAGCTTGCCGGGAAAACCAACCAAGGCATCTCAAGGCCTGGTGAGCGACAAGCTTCTGGGCGCGACAAGATGACGACCGCGGCAAGACGCTTGCCGCGGCAGGTAGCCACCCTATACCCGCGCTCCAGCACATCCACCAATGTGTCGCCCTGGGGCTTTTCTAGGCGCGCGTGGCAGGAGGCTGTGCAGCCAGCGGTGTGCGGTGGCATGCAATGCTGACAAGATCGCCATCGTGGCGAACGGTGGCGCCCCTGACGGTCCTTTTCTGCACTGTTTGGGCGATGCAGACGGGCATTCAATGCCTTTTGTCCCCTACCGTCAGGGTTAGGTAGGATACACTGTGCAGGTAGCTGTGCCAACGACAACTCTTTTTACATTTTTACCCTTCTCTACATTGCCACCTGTCGGTGACCCCTTGAGCATATAAAAGGAGGCCCATGCGCAACGTAGAGGGGGTTCAGATCATTTCGAAGCCAGAAAAACACTTAGCTCTCTGGAGCAAGAACACAATACAATCAAACAAGCAGCAGTAGGAGTATTATCTCTCCGGAGAGCTCCGAAGCTGGGTAAACTGCTCGTGTGCTCCGCCTCGATTTGCTCTTCGTGCGATCTCCGCCCCCCGCTGAACCGAAAGGGGCCCGGTCCGCCGGCCCCATAGGTGCTCGTGGATCAGCTTCCCCGACATCTTTGGCGCGCCAGGTAGGGGGCGTCGAGGTTGTGTGAACCTGATCCTGCGTTCACACGAGCCAGATCTTCATTTTCTCCATCAACATGCCACCGAAGAAGAAAACCTCAGCGGCAACTGCTCCGTCCACGTCACTTCCACCACCACCGGAGCAAACGGGTGGTGGAGTAGACGCCGGCGGAAGGACGGACGTCGACGAGGAAGCTCATGACGCTGCCAGGTCCAAGGACAAGGCTGCATAGACCTCGGCGTCCGTACACGTTCCGCGCCCATCTCAGGAGGCGCAGGATCGACAGCGTCATGGTACTCGCAGTACCATACGTTTGTTGGGCCAATATCGAGCTGGTGGATCTCGGGGTGCTCAAGACCAGCATGCACGCCAACATGCTGGCACGAGCGAGGCACGGTCGCCTGGACAGGATACTACTCCTTCTAACATAGTTAGAAGTGCGAGCATATCCCGCTCCTCGCACCGTTCGCCACTGCCACCCACCACTCCAGCAGAAGCTTTGGCGCGATCTCAACTCCTCCTGGATTACCCTCCAGCGGCGGACAAGACCGATCAATGGAGGGCCACCATTCAGAGTCTCATCGGCTTCGCCAACAGTGACACTCCGTGGCAGCTGAGCACATCGTTGCCGCGGCAGGACCGCCAGGCACGAGCCGGTGGCGACGAAACCGGTGGGGGTGCAACCACCATGCACTCTCCACCCCGAAGGCCAAGATCGCTGACTCGTCAGATCCACCTCGACAGCGACTCCACCGCGCCATCAGATCCACGAGCTCGTCGCGATCAACGCCAAGTTCTTCACGAACGACAGCAAGAAGACGCTCGTACTCGCATCGAGCGCCGAAGAGAAGCGCGACGTCAATCCGACAAGCGCGCTGGGCCCTCTGTTGACATGCATGCGCCAGGGGAACCAGGCGACTTGCCGTACGCCGTAGGTTGCCCTGCGTTCACTCATGAGCTGCGGCAAGTCCAGTGGCCCAACACGAAGAATTTCAAGCCAGATGTACCTGAGAAGTACGACGGCAAGTCGCATCCGTCAGAGTTCCTCAGCATCTACACCATTGCGGTGCAAGCTGCTGGGGGAGAGACGACAAGATCCTTGCCAACTACTTCCCGCTGGTGCTCAAGCCCAATGTCAGATCCTGGCTCATGCACTTGCCGGACAACTCCATATCCTCTTGGGCTGATCTGTGCCATCAGTTTGTCGGCGCCTTTACAGGCGGCCACAAGCCTCATGGCCAAGAAAGCGACCTTCATCTACTCGCCCAAAAGGAAGGAGAGCCCCTGCGCAAGTACATTCAGAGATTCAGCCGCGTGCAGCACAACATCCCAGATGTCCACCCTACCGCGGTAATCAGCGTGTTCCATCAGAACGTGCGGAACCGCAAGATGCGGGAGGAGATGGCGATGTGCAAGATCAGAGACGTCAGTGAGCTATATGCCCTGGCCGACAAGTGTGCACGTGCTGAGGAAGGGAGGAGACTCCCCGGAGAGAATACAGGAGCAGAAGGATCTGACAGTGAGGAATCTGCCCCGGCAAGGAAAAACCGGCGGCGGAACAACAGAAAGAAGAAGCGGAAAGAGTAGCCCGGCAGTCAAGTATGTACCAGTTTGTCGACAACACACTGTACAGAAGAAGACTCAACGCTGTGAAATTGAAGCGTATTCACCGGGAAGAAGGACAAAAGCTGTTGGCAGAGATACATGGAGGCATATGTGGTCACCACATTGGCGCAAGAGCACTTGCCGGCAAAGCGTTCCGGCAAGGTTTCTTTTGGCCGACAGCCTTCCAGGATGCAACTGCGCAAGTAACCAAGTGTGAAGCGTGCCAGTTCCATTCCAAGCAGATGCACCAGCAGCTCAAGCTCTCCAAACGATCCCTTCATCCTGGCCATTTTCGGTATGGGGGCTCGACATCCTCGGTCCCTTTCCCCGAGCTGTCGGGGGCTTTGAGTACTTGTACGTTGCAATCGACAAGTTCACAAAGTGGCCGGAAGTGGAAGCAGTGAGGAAGGTGACAGCACAGTCAGCAGTCAAGTTCTTCAGGTCGATTGTTTGCCATTTCAGGATCCCTAACAGGATCATCACCGACAACGGCACGCAATTCACGAGCCACACCTTCATGTAGTACGTCCAAGATCTTGGCACCAAGGTCTGCTTCGCTTCTGTTGCTCATCCGAGAAGCAACGGTCAAGCAGAGAGGGCAAATGCTGAAGTGTTGCGCGGGCTCAAGACCAGAACTTTCGACAGGCTGCACAAGTGCGGAAAGAACTGGATCAAGGAGCTGCCAGTGGTTCTTTGGTCGATCAGGACAACGCCAAATCGAGCCACTGGCCAGACACCTTTCGCTCTAGTCTATGGAGTAGAGGCAGTTCTCCCCATGGAACTCGTATACGGGTCACCTCGAGTGCTCGCTTATGATGAGCTTGAGCAAGAGCAGCTGCGACAAGATGACGCTGCTCCTTGAGGAAGACCGTCTTCAGGCTGCTGTATGAGCTGCTCGATACCAGCAAGCTTTGCACCGCTACCATAGCCGCAAAGTTAATGCCAGAAGTTTCGAGGAAGGCGACCTTGTTCTTCGGCGCGTTCAGTCCGCCAAGAATTCAAACAAGTTGACGCCAAAGTGGGAAGGCCCTAACCGGGTGAAACGAGTCACTAGGCCTGGCGCTGTCCACCTTGAGACCGAAGATGGCATTCCGGTGAGCAACTCCTGGAACATTGAGCATCTTCGTAAGTTTTACCCGTAGGGCGCGGTTGCCGGAACCTGTTCCAGGAACCACCTTTTGTACAAGTCTTGCCGATGTTGCATGTAATCCTTTGTACAAAGCCGGGCGCAGACCCCGTGCACAAGTAAAGCTCATGTGCTCCGCACATCTTGTCAATTTCATGCTTTTTTACTTTATATTTGCATGCTTTATCTGACACTTTGTGCAGCACCTACCCCGGTAAGTAATAACGAGCCATAAGGCACCGTGTCTTTATTTTCTCTTCTTTCTTTTTCTCAAAAAAGAAGGTTCTCTCGCACACAAGTTTGCCGGGGGGAAGGGGAAGATAATGGTGTGGGCCAAGCATCGTCCGAGGAAGCTTACCGGAAAGCAAGCGACAGAAAAGCTAAGTTGCCAAAGTTTGAGCAATCAGTTTTAATTTTTAAGTTATCTTCCTCGAACGACCGTACTTTGTATGGAAAACCTGTGCGCGGAGGAACCAACTCGTAGCTAGTTGCGCCCTTACTTTGTTTCGAGTCCGCTCAACAATTTAAGTGAGCTGCGACTAGTTGCGACAAGGTTTCTTGTCAGTGGCGGCGCCGCCAGCAGGCTGCTGACGTTCCGCACTCAGCGCTCGCGGCAAAGGTGCCTGCGCCGGCAAGTTCCCTAAAAGCGTAGGGCAGAAACATACAAAGCAAGGAATCAAGTAAAGGAAATAACATAGCAAATCTCTACCCAAAACAGAGTTATATTACAAGATAACTTGTCGCAGCTCTAACAGAATGTTCTCATGACATGACCAGCGGCGACAAAGAAAAAGAAGAGAAGGGCGGCCTAATCTACGTGATCGCCCTCAACCCTCTTGATCCCGCTCACCTTGTCCACGATGGTTGCGACAAGGGTCTTGAGCGCTTCCACGTCAGCATCCGGCGGCAAGGACTTGAGGACGTTGGTGAAGTTGAGGCCTGGGTTGCGGAAGGCCACCTTCATCAGCACCTTCTGGAGAGCCCCCGCGCAAATCCTGCGCGACTCATCGGCCAGCTGCTTTGGGATCTTCTCCCAGAGTTCCTGGAGAGACGTCGCCACGCCTTTGAAGAATAGGCTGAGGTTGGCGCTGGGTTGGAGATGCTCGTCGGAAGGATACCCAAAATCCTCCATCCCCAGTTGCGCCAGCTCCCCGTCGATGGCTGCAGCAGCATCCACAAGACCCTCGGTCTAGTGCTCCACAGTCTCCTGGAAAGCATCATGGGCGGCAGCGGCGTTCGTCAGCAGCGCCTCGTCGGCCTTGATCTTTTCCTTCAATGTCACCTCCTGCTCCCTGGCGCCATCCAGCGTCTGGGTCAAGGTGGCCAACTTCAGTTCAAGATCCGCGTGGGAGTCCTTGGCGGCGCTGAGCTCCTTGCCCCTCTCAGCGAGAAGACCCTGCAGCTCACCATGAGCGGCAGCATCCTTCTCGCGCTCGCTCTTGAGCGCGGCAAGCTCCTTGCCGCTCGCCCTGAGATTGGCTTCCAGCTGCGCTACTTTCGCCTCCAGCTCCTTCTTGGCGGCCTCGGCAGCTGCGGCAGCGTCCTTTGCCTCCTTGAGAGCCCCGCCAATCGCTAGCTCCCGCACGGCGAGCTCCTCCTCGTGGCTGTCAAGGTTCACCTTGCGCGGCGCCAACTCTCCTTCCTGCGCAAATAGGTTTTCAGCGACAAGCCGTTGCTTCTCTTCGGCTTCAGCCTTCTCGAGGAGGAAGGCTTTCTGCTCCTCGAGAAGTTGCTCCCACTCCTCCGCCAGGGACCAGAGAGCCTCCTGCCTGAGACCCCGGAGCTCTTCTGCGCGCTTCTCAATATCCACCCCGCCTTCACGACAAGCGCCTCTCGGGACGCCAGTTTGGCTTGGCGGGCGCGGTAAAGAGACAGCAGCTTCCGCAGCAGCCTCTCCTCCTCAGGCTCGTCGTTGCTGCTGCTTGGCGCGTCGACAAGCGCCAACCCAGCGGAGGCGAGCACCTCTTCGTCAAAGGTTTCTCCTTCGACCGGCGCCCTGGAGCTCGACGCCCAGGGGAGCTTGATGAAGACGCCATCGCCGGCCTTCAAGTAGGCGCCGGGCTGGGGCTCTTCGGAGCCCGGCGCTGCGGCAGCGGCAGAGGGATCGACGGTCGGTGCAGCGCCTGATGCTCCTGCGGCCTCCAGGCCGTCAGTGCGATCGCCAGATTCCTCGCCAGCTTCCGCGGCGGCAGCCTTGGCGGCCTCTTCGCCGGCGGGATCATCGGCGCCGGCCTCTTCTTTGGTGGCGGCGGCGTCGTCATTGTTACCGCACGCGTTCTCCTCACCGGCGGCCTCGGTTTCCATTGGCTCCGTGGCAGGTGGATCTGACGACCGAAGAAGGGAGAGAAGTCAAGCGAATATTCAAAAAGAAAATCAGAAGAAGAAGAACTCAAGGGAAGTTCTCAAGCAAAAGAAAATTACCTGTGCTAGGATCTGCGGTCGCAGTCTCAACCGCCGGAGGATCACTGGTGCCGTCCCTTGCCGGAGAATTGTCCCTTGCCGGAGAGTTCTCCCTTGCCGGAGAGCGCTCCCTTGCCGGGGACTCCTCCCTTGGCGGCGTAGTCGAAGCAGATGGCACTTCGGGAGCAGCTTCCGGGCATTCCTGGTGAGGCTGTTCTGCTCCTATACAAATCCAACAGTCACGATATCAGTAGAGAAAAGAGCACCCATGCGCGCCTGACGGCAGGAAGTAAACTATAAACTTATGCTGGGGGCTGCGCTGGGGGCTGCTTTGGGGAGTAGTTGCCGGGTCCGTCAAGGTGGTCTCAAACACACCCCCTGCTGACACGGTGGGATCATCTTCGATGACAATCACGGGGGCCTTGGCTCTCTTTGCCGCTCTCTGGGCCAGCGTCCTGAAAAGGAATGGATTCATATCGAAGCAACTCAGATACAAGACGAAAGCAACACGATTGAAGAACTACGAGGACAGTAAGGAATCTTACTCTTCTTCTTCCTCGTCGGAGCTGAGCGCGGAGAGATCGAAGTCCGGCTCGCCTCCGGTGCGACGAGGCGGAGGAGTAGGCTCCCTTGCCCGCTTGGCAGGAGAAGCAGCGGTGGACCAGGAAGACCCCGCTCCAGTTGCCGTAGCGGCGTGAGGCGCTCCCGCGGCAATGGTGCTTACCGCGGTAGAGCGTGTCGCGCGGCTCGGCGGCTGTTGACCCGTTTGCCGCCCCGCTACGTCTGCGGCCTTGCGAAGACGCCTCCTTGGCGGGGCCGGGGGCTCCGCCTGCGGCAAGCTGTCTGAAGGCTCGGGCCCGACAAGCTCTTCCTCGCCGGGCTCGCTCGGCTCAGCTTCAGGCCCGGCAAGATCTTCCTCGCCGGCAAACTCCTCGCGCTCGGCAAGGCTTGCCGCCTCCGCTACCTCAGCCTCCTCCACGGTGAATCCAAACTCACCCGCGGCGGCAGCTGCCGCCGCCTCTTCCAGCCTGGTGGCGATGCGCTGCATCTCCGCATCGGTGGTGTTGCAGGTGAGGCTCTTCTGTTTGTTAGCGCGGACCGGCACTTCGACCAAGCCGTCAAAGAAATCCCGCACGACATCGTCGGCGGGCTCTTGCCAAGTCGGGACGATTCCGTGCGAGTCGCACAACGGCATCATCGCGCGGATGCGGTCAAGTGAAGAATTGTTGCACAGCGGAACGACATCCCGCGGCAACATGAATGGGTGCTGAGGGTCGCGCTTGAACGGCTCCAGAAGCATCGCGTCCAATTCCAAGACCGTGAAGTTGAAATTGAGGCCCGGGCGCAGCCTCATGATATCCGCCGAGTTCTTGAACTCCCAGGCTGGTCTCCTCCTCTCCTGCAGGGGGGCGATGCGGCGGCGAAGAAAGTCTGCGCCAACTGCGCCTACAGTGAGCCCGGCAAGCCTGAGGCGAAGGATCCGGGTGACGGCAATCTTCAGCCTGTCGTCCTCCGGGGACACATTGCTCCAATCATTGCCGCGCACTACTGGGGCTTGGCGCAGGGCGGTGAAAGGCTGCGGGTTCTCCTCGACGATCCAGCACCACTCTGCCCTCCACTCTTCCCATTTGCTGCAGAGCTCTCCCTCCAGATAGGCGTCCTTCTTGCCAGTTCTCGAGATCCAAGCGATTCCTCCGGCAAGGGGCTCTCCTCTCTCGACCCGGGGCATGAAGAAGTGGCGGAAGAGGGCTACGTTTGGGTGGACTCCGACAAAGTTTTCGCATAGATGTGCGAAAACTACCATGGTCAGAACGGCATTGGGGGTGAAGTCAAGGAGGCGGAACCCGTAGGTGTTCATGATGTCACAGAAGAATTCAGAAAAGGGCGGGCACAGCCCGCAGTAGAAGAACAACGCGAAGAAGGGGTACCCGTTCGGAGCTAATCTCGAAGCGTTGGCCGGGAGTACCTTCATGCGCGGATGCGCTCGCGTCTCTGTCGACCAGAAAAGGTAGTACTACTCCCTCAGCTCCTTCGCGTCAAGCTGAGGGGGGAAGATGGCCCGCTCCTTTCGCAGCGTCGCGAGCCGCTGCGCCTCGACCGACTTCATGCCCTTCCCCTTGTCGGCTTTCGGAGCCATGGCGGAGGTGGCGGGGGAGATCGACGGCGTTGGTGGCGCCGGTGGCAATGGGGGGCGGAGCGCTGCTCTCTTTCGGCTTTGAGAAGAAGGAGGGAGCGGCGGAGATTTTCGAGGAAGGAGTAACAACCAGCGAAGTGGGGAAACTGCCCCTGTTTCCCCTGCTTATAAAGAGGGAGGGGTGGACGTTTCACCCTTCCGAATAAAGAAACCACCCACGATCTCCCCCACGATGCCGCATTCAACGCGTGCCGTTGGGGGAGGGCGCAGTGGATACGGAGTAAGATTCGGCGTTACCCGGGCCGCGCGTGCCCGTGCCCTGTTTTGGGCCTGGCCCAACAGCGCTCGGCACCGTGTGTGGCCCAGGCCCGGGGGCTCCTGTCGGTGTACTAGAATAGGGGTACCCTAGTATCCCGAACTTGTGCATGGGCAGTTGCAGCACCCCGTGGCAAGGCTTGCCGGGCGACCGCCAAGGTCCTCCGTGGTCCCTTTGGAGCCATTCAAGAACAAAGTATTTAAGCCAAGGAGACAAGGCCCCAGCAAGAGGAGCTTGCCGGGAAGGCCAACCAAGGCATCCCAAGGAACTTGCCACGACGCGCCACGCGTCCCGACAAGGCGACAAGGCCCCGGCAAGAGGAGCTTGTCGGAAAAACCAACCAAGGCATCTCAAGGCCTGGTGAGCGACAAGCTTCCGAGCACGACAAGACGACGACCGCGGCAAGACGCTTGCCGCGGCAGGTAGCCACCCTATACCCATGCTCCAGCACATCCACCAACGTGTCGCCCTGGGGCTTTTCCAGGCGCGCGTGGCAGGAGGCTGTGCAGCCAGCGGTGTGCAGTGGCATGCGACGCAGACAAGATCGCCATTGTGGCGAACGGTGGCGCCCCTGACGGTCCTTTTCTGCACTGTTTGGGCGACGTAGACGGGCATTCAATGCCTTTGTCCCCTGCCGTCAGGGCTAGGTAGGATACACTGTGCAGGTAGCTGTGCCAACGGCAACTCTTTTTACATTTTTACCCTTCTCTGCATTGCCACCTGTCGGTGACCACTTGAGCATATAAAAGGAGGCCCGTGCGCAACGTAGAGGGGGTTCGGATCATTTAGAAGCCAGAAAAACACTTAGCTCTCTGGAGCAAGAACACAATACAATCAAACAAGCAGCAGTAGGAGTATTATCTCTCCGGAGAGCTCCGAAGCTGGGTAAACTGCTCGTGTGCTCCGCCTCGATCTGCTCTTCGTGCGATCTCCGCCCCCCGCTGAACCGAAAGGGGCCCGGTCCGCCGGCCCCATAGGTGCTCGTGGATCAGCTTCCCCAACATATGCGTACAGTTATATTTAAATCTCCACACAAAGGAATCAGTCAATTGATAGTACTGAGGCTACTTATCTTGTAAGAAGTCCTCCAGCTCAGCATTACGCACATACGCGTCAAATTTCTCCTTAAAGCCTGCTCTGACCATAAAATCATTGGATGGCCACTCACAAGCTCATACATCCGCGTTCCTTGGCAATTCAACATCTTGCTCACATATAGCAATCCTGGGCCCTTTCTTTGCTGAGGAACCACCTTGGTACATTCTTCTAAGCATACTTCTTTTTCTGAAAATTTCTGAAATTTTAGTAACTTCAAAGTAAAAGTGCATAAAACTAAACAAGGTTGATAGCAACTACTCCTACAAGTGCCTAGAGCCTATATCATGCATTGGAAATGATTGGAACCTCATAAATTTAACATGCAAGCTCAAGAACAGGGTCACCAAGGCAGCAAAGATTTGCAATGAATAAAGCACTAGAACAAAAACTAATTGGACCAATGGAGGAGTCACATACCAAGCAACAATCTCTGAAAGTAGTTTTGTGAATGGAGCTTTGAGCTAAGAGATCGAAAATCGCAGCAAAACGAGCTAGAACTCGGGCTTGAGCTGGATGGGGATTTTTGTTGGGTAGAAGATGAAGTGTGTGGGTGCTGGCATAAGTGGAGGGGAGCCACCAGGGGCCCACGAGACAGGGGGCGCGCCCTATAGGGGGGAGCGCCCTCCTCTCTCGTGGCCTGGTGCTTGCCCCTCCTGCAGTAATTTCAGTGCCTAAAATCCTCAAATATTCCAGAAAAAATCATACTAAATTTGCAGGGCATTTGGAGCAGTTTTATTTTCGGACTATTTTTTAATGCACGAATAATTCAGAAAACAGACGCATAATACTATTTTTTCTTTATTTAATCTATATAACAGAAAGCAAAAAGAGGGTACAAAAGGTTGTGCCTTCTAGTTTCATCCATCTCGTGATCATCGAAATGAACCCACTAACAAGGTTGATCAAGTCTTGTTAACGAACTCATTTCGAATAGCACGGAACCGGAGAAATTTTGAATGACCCTAAGTTACCTCAACGGGGAGATGAAAATCCCCAACAATAAGAATATCATACTTTTTCTTGACAGTAGGGAGAGGAAATTCAAAACCTCCAAAGATAATAGTTGGAACTTTCTCAATAGTATTTATGCTATGAACTTGGATTTGCTTCCTCAGAAAGTGTACCGTATGCTCATTACCATTAACATGAAAGGTGACATTGCCTTTGTTGCAATCAATAACAGCTCCTGCAGTATTTAAAAAGGGTCTATCAAGAATAATAGACATACTATCGTCCTCGGGAATATCAAGAATAATGAAGTTTGTTAAGATAGTAACATTCGCAACAACAACAGGCACGTCCTCACAAATGCCGACATGTATAGCAGTTGATTTACCAGCCATTTGCAAAGATATTTCAGTACGTGTCAACTTATTCAATTCAAGTCTACGATATAAGGAAAGAGGCATAACACTAACACCGGCTCCTAAATCGCATAAAGCAGTTTTAATATAATTTCTTTTAATAGAGCAAGGTATAGTGGGTACTCCGGGATCACCAAGTTTCTTAGGTATTCCACCCTTAAAGGTATAGTTGGCAAGCATGGTGGAAATCTCAGTTTCAGGTATTTTCCTCTTATTAGTGATGATATCTTTCATATATTTAGCATAAGGGTTTGTTTTAAGCATATCAGTTAAGCGCATGCGTAAGAAATTAGGTCTAATCATTTCAGCAAAGCGCTCAAAATCCTCATCATCCTTTGACTTGAATGGTTTAGGAGGAAAGGGCATGGGTTTCTGAACCCATGGTTCTCTTTCTTTACCGTGCTTCCTAGCAACAAAATCTCTCTTATCATAACGTTGATTCTTTGATTGTGGGTTATCAAGATCAACAACATGTTCAATTTCTATATCATTGTTATTACTAGGTTGAGCATCTACATGAACATCATTATTAGCATTATCATCAGGTTCATGTTCATCTCCGGATTGTGTTTCAGCATCAGAGATACAAGTATTATTAGGATTCTCAGGTGTTTCTACATTAGGTTCACTAGAAGTTTGCAAAGTCATATCATTCTTCTTTTTCTTCTTCTTAGAAGAACTAGGAGCATCTAGATTATTATTCTGAGAATCTTGTTCAATCCTTTTAGGGTGGCCTTCAAGATACAAAGGTTCCTGAGTCATTCTACCAGTTCTAGTAGCCACTCTAATAGCAAAGTCATTTTTATTATTTAATTCAGCAAGCAATTCATTCTGAGCCTTAAGTACTTGTTCAGCTTGAGTAGCAATCATGGAAGCATGTTTACTAGTGAGTTTAAGTTCACCTTTAACTCTAGCTACATATTCATTCAAGCGTACTATCGTATAAGCATTATTCTTCAATTGTCTACCAACATAATCATTGAAATCTGCTTGTCTAGCCATAAAGTCATCAAATTCATCTAAGCAAGGGTTATGAAATTTGGTAGATGGGATTTCATCTTTATCATATCTATAGAGAGAATTTACCTTTACTACCTGTGTCCGGTTATCAAGACAATGTGTTTCTTCAACAGACAGTATATTAAGACCATGTATTTCTTCAATAGGAGGTAAATTCTTAATATCTTCAGCTTTAATACCTTTTTCTTTCATTGATTTATTTGCCTCTTGCATATCTTCAGGACTGAGAAATAAAACACCTCTCTTCTTCGGAGTGGATTTAGGAATAGGCTCAGGAGTTGGCTCAATTGGTTCAGGGATTTCCTCAGGAATTGGATCAGGGAGAGTCCAATTATTTTCATTAGTCAACATATTATTCAATAGTAATTCAGCTTCGTCGACTGTTCTTTCCCTGAAAACACAACCAGCACAACTATCCAAGTAGTCCTTGGAAGCATCGGTTATTCCATTATAAAAGATATCAAGTATTTCATTTTTCTTAAGTGGATGATCAGGCAAAGCATTAAGTAATCGGAGAAGCCTCCCCCAAGCTTGTGGGAGACTCTCTTCTTTGATTTGCACAAAATTATATATTTCCCGCAAGGCAGCTTGTTTCTTATGAGCAGGGAAATATTTAGCAGAGAAGTAATAAATCATATCCTGGGGACTACGCACACAACCAGGAGCAAGAGAATTATACCAAGTCTTAGCATCACCCTTTAATGAGAACGGAAATATCTTAAGGATATAAAAATAACGAGACTTCTCATCATGAGTAAACAGGGTAGCCATATCATTCAACTTGGTAAGATGTGCCACAACAGTTTCAGATTCAAGGCCATAAAAAGGATCAGATTCAACTAAAGTAATAATCTCAGGATCAACAGAGAATTCATAATCCTTATCAGTAACACAGATAGGTGAAGTAGCAAAAGCAGGGTCAAGTTTCATTCTAGCATTGAGAGACTGCTACTTCCATTTAGCTAATAATTTCTTAAGATCATTTCTATCATTGCAAGCAAAGATAGCTTCAGCAACTTCTTTATTCATAACATAACCCTCAGGAACAACATGCAATGCATAATCATTGGGAGAATCTTCATCATCACTATCATCAATAATAGCATCTTCAATATTTTCATTCCCCCTAGCCCTAGCAAGTTGTTCATCAAGAAATTCACCTAATGGCACACTAGTATCACGCACAGAAGTAGTTTCATCATGCATAGCAGAGTGGCATCATCAATAACATGCGACATATCAGAATTCATAGCAGTAGCAGGTTTAGGTGTCGCAAGCCTACTAATAACGGAAGGAGAATCTAGTGCAGAGCTAGATGGCAGTTCCTTACCTCCCCTCGTAGTTGAGGGAAAAATCTTGGTTTTAGCGTCTTTCAAGTTCTTAATAGTGATCAACAGATATAAATCCTAAGTGACCCAGAGAATAGAGCTATGCTCCCCGGCAACGGCGCCAGAAATTAGTCTTGATAACCCACAAGTGTAGGGGATCGCAACAGCTTTCGAGGGTAAAGTATTCAACCCAAATTTATTGATTCGACACAAGGGGAGCCAAAGAATATTCTTGAGTATTAGAAGTTGAGTTGTCAATTCAAGCACACCTGGATAACTTAGTATCTGCAGCAAGGTATTTAGTAGCAAAGTAGTATGATAGTAATGGTAACGGTGGTAAAAGGTAAAGATAGTAATAGCAATATTTTTGGTGTTTTGTAGTGATTGTAACAGTAGCAACGGAAAAGTAAATAAGCGAAGCACAATATATGAAAAGCTCGTAGGCAACGAATCAGTGATGGATAATTATGATGGATGCGATTCCTCATGTAATAGCTATAACATAGGGTGACACAAAACTAGCTCCAGTTCATCAATATAATGTAGGCATGTATTCCGAATATAGTCATACGTGCTTATGGAAAAGAACTTGCATGCCATCTTTTGTCCTACCCTCTCGTGGCAGCGGGGTCCTAGTGGAAACTAAGGGATATTAAGGCCTCCTTTTAATAGAGAACCGGACCAAAGCATTAACACATAGTGAATAGATGAACTCCTCAAACTACGGTCATCACCGAGAAGTATCCCGATTATTGTCACTTCGGGGTTGTCGGATCATAACACATAATAGGTGACTATAGACTTGCAAGATAGGATCAAGAACACACATATATTCATGAAAACATAATATGTTCAGATCTGAAATCATGGAACTTGGGCCCTAGTGACAAGCATTAAACATAGCAAAGTCATAGCAACATCAATCTCAGAACATAGTGGATACTAGGGATCAAACCCTAACAAAACTAACTTGATTACATGGTAAATCTCATCCAACCCATCACCGTCCAGCAAGCCTATGATGGAATTACTCACGCACCGCGGTGAGCATCATGAAATTGGTGATGGAGGATGGTTGATGATGACGACAACGATGAATTCCCCTCTCCGGAGCCCCGAACGGACCCCAGATCAGCCCTCCCGAGAGAGATTCGGGCTTGGCGGCAGCTCCGTGTCATAAAACACGATGAAACATTCTCTCTGATTTTTTTCTCAGCGAGACGGAAGATATAGAGTTGGAGTTGAGGTCGGTGGACGTCCAGGGGGCTCAGGAGATAGGGGGCACGCCCTACAGTGGGGGCGCGCCCCCTGTCTCGTGGACAGGCCCTGGGCCCCCTGATGTATTTCTTCACCCAGAAATTCTTATTAATTCCAAAAAGTGCCTCCGTGGATTTTCAGGACATTCCGAGAACTTTTCTTTTCTACACATAAAACAACATCATGGCAGTTCTGCTGAAAACAGCGTCAGTCCGGGTTAGTTTCATTCAAATCATGCAAGTTAGAGACCAAAACAAGGGCAAAAGTTTTTGGAAAAGTAGATACGTTGGAGACGTATCACACCCTTCAGATATGTCAGGTATCCCACGAAGACTGGCCGAGCATAGTCTCAACATACTAAAAGGATACAAACCAGTCAAACAAACTCTGCGCCGATTCTCCGAACCCAAACGATATGCAATGGGGGAGGAGCTAGCCAAGCTACTCGAAGCCGGATTTATCAGAGAAATCAAACATCCGGACTGGCTAGCAAACCTGGTCATGGTACCTAAGAAGGATAAATCCTTGCGCCTGTGTGTCGACTTAAAAGACCTTAATAAGGCTTTCCCTAAGGACCCCTTCCCATTGCCTTGAATCGACCAGATTATTGACGGAACCGCAGGGCACGATTCCTTGTGCTTCCTCGACGCATATTCCGTACATTATCAAATTAAGATGAAAGAATCCGACCAGGCCGCAACGGCATTCATCACTTTGTATGGGCCCTTCTGCTTCAATACTATGCCTTTCAGGCTCAAGAACGCCGGCGCAACTTACCAATGCATGATTCAAACATGCCTGGAAAAATAGATCGACAAAACTATGGAAGCATATGTAGATGACGTAGTCACCAAGACCAAACATTCCGATTCATTGGTGGATGACTTACACCTTACATTTGACAACCTTTGAACATATGACATACGACTCAATCCGGAAAAATGTGTTTTCAGTGTTCCAGCTGGAAAACTGCTTGGGTTCATCGTCTCCAATAGAGGACTCTAAGCAAGCCCTGCTAAATTCTGAGCCTTGTCATAGCTGGCAACACCAACAGACCTCAAGCAGGCCCAAAAATTAGCTGGGTGCGTGGCAACTTTAAGCCGTTTTATCTCCAGATTAGGGGAAAAGGCGTTGCCATTATATCGTATGTTATGCCACGCTGACAACTTCGTGTGGACAGACGCTACCACAGCCGGACTGGAGGAAATAAAGGCTCTGTTAGCGAGCAACCCAATGTTGGCTGCACCAAACATCGGCGAATCGATGCTGCTCTACATATCTACAACTCACCAAGTAGTGAGTGCGGTGCTCGTTGTCGAACGGGATGAGGAGGGACAAAAATTCCCACTTCAAAAATTAGCATATTATGTATCAACGGTCCATACACCATGTAAATCCCGATACCCGCATTATGAAAAGATAGCATATGCGGTCTTCATGGCATCTGGCAAGCTGGGGCACTACTTTCAAGAGTGCTTCATCATGGTCGCTTTCGAAGTACCACTTAAGGATATTATAAACAATCGGGATGCCACCGACCGGATTGCCAAATGGGCCATTGAGCTCTTACCATTTGAAATAATTTACAAGCCACGCTGAGCTATTAAATCTCAGGTGTTGGCTGACTTCGTCGCCGAATGGACAGAGGCCGAAATCCCAAAAGAATGCGGCACATATTCCAACTAGGTGATGCACTTCGACGGTTCTAAGATGTTAGCCGGATTAGGGGCTGGTGTCGTCTTGACATCCCCCATAGGAGACACAATCCGTTATGTGCTCCAAATACTGTACACAAATTCTAACAATGCAGCCGAATACGGGGCCTTATTGCACGGTCTCCGGATGGTCGTATCCATGGGTATACAACGCCTTGAAGTGCGTAGGGATTCAAACCTTGCAATATCTCAGATAAATGGAGACTTCGATGCAAAAGATTCAAAGATGGCGGCTTATCGTAATGTCGTACTCAAAATTATAGCTCGGTTTGAAGGGCTCGAATTTCATCATGTGGCTCGAGAGAGTAATCAAGCGGCGGACATACTTGCCCGCATGGGTGCTAAACGCGACCCTGATGTCTACTACAGAACCTTCTTCTTGTAGATGTTGTTGGGCCTCCAAGTGCAGAGGTTTGTAGGATAGTAGCAAATTTCCCTCAAGTGGATGACCTAAGGTTTATCAATCCGTGGGAGGCGTAGGATGAAGATGGTCTCTCTAAAACAACCCTGCAACCAAATAACAAAGAGTCTCTTGTGTCCCCAACACACCCAATACAATGGTAAATTGTATAGGTGCACTAGTTCGGCGAAGAGATGGTAATACAAGTGCAATATGGATGGTGGATAAAGGTATTTGTAATCTGAAATTATAAAAACAGCAAGGTAACTAATGATAAAAGTGAGCATAAATGGTATTGCAGTGGTAGGAAACAAGGCCTAAGGTTCACACTTTCACAAGTGCAAGTTCTCTCAACAATAATAACATAACTGGATCACATAACAATCCCTCAACATGCAACAAACAGTCACTCCAAAGTCACTAATAGCGGAGAACAAACGAAGAGATTATGGTAGGGTACGAAACCACCTCAAAGTTATCCTTTTTGATCTATCTATTCAAGAGTCCGTAGTAAAATAACATGAAGCTATTCTTTACGTTCAATCTATCATAGAGTTCATACTAGAATAACACCTTCAGACACAAATCAACCAAAACCCTAATGTCACCTAGATACTCCATTGTCAGCTCAAGTATCCGTGGGCATGATTATACGATGTGCATCACACAATCTTAGATTCATCTATTCAACCAACACAAAGTACTTCAAAGAGTGCCCCAATGTTTCTACCAAAGAGTCAAGACGAAAATGTGTGCCAACCCCTATGCATAGATACCCAAGGCCACGGAACCCGCAAGTTGATCACCAAAACATACATCAAGTGGATCACGTGAATATCCCATTGTCACCACAGATAAGCACGGCAAGACATACATCAAGTGTCCTCCAATCCTTAAAGACTCAATACGACAAGATAACTTCAAAGGGAAAACTCAATTAATCACAAGAGAGTAGAGGGGGGAGAAGCATCATAAGATCCAACTATACTAGCAAAGATCGCGATACATCAAGATCGTGCCATAGAGAGAACACGAGAGAGAGAGAGAGAGATCAAACACATAGCTACTGGTACATACCCTCAGTCCCGAGGGTGAACTACTCCCTCTTTGTCATGGAGAGCGCCGGGATGATGAAGATGGCCACCGGTGAGGGATCGCCACTCCAGCAGGGTGCCGGAAAAGGGTCCCGATTGGTTTTTGGTGGCTACAGAGGCTTGCGGCAACGGAACTCCCGATCTATCTTCTTATTCGATGGTTTTAGGGTATTAGGGAATATATAGGTGAAAGAATTTGCTCGGGGGTGCCTCGAGGGGCCCATGAGACAGGGGGCCCGCCCAGTAGGGGGGGGGCACCCTCGTGGCTTTCTCGAAGCTTCTCTGACGTGAACTCCAAGTCTCCGGGATCATGTTCGTTCCAAAAATCACGCTCCCGAAGGTTTCATTCCGTTTGGACTCTGTTTGATATTTCTTTTCTTCGAAACACTGAAATAGGCAAGAAAACAACAATATGGGCTGGGCCTCCGGTTAAAAGGTTAGTCCCAAAAGTAATATAGAAGTGTATAATAAATCCCATAATCACAAAACAGATAATAAAATAGCATGAATGCTTCATAAATTATAGATACATTGGAGACGTATCAGCATCCCCAGGCTTAATTCCTGCTCGTCCTCGAGTAGGTAAATGATAAAATAAAGAATTTATGAAGTGTGAATGCTAGAGGCGCACATGTTTGATCAATGATAATTTCAATCACCTTTTCTAGCATGTTTATAAGTTATAATAGTAGTTCATCCCATAAAACTTCTCAAGATCAAGTAACAAGCTATTCACACGTTAAAGCATAGACCATAAACTTTCTTGAAAACTAGCAAACTTCATTCTTAGTCATCAAACCATTGCAATTCATCTTATTTTCATGAAGGGTGTATGGCAGAGCTTTGATTTAGCAAACTCCACATACTTAGCTATCATATAGTCTTCTACAATTGCTAACACTCACGCAATACTTATGGTTATGAAGTTTTAATCGGACATTGAGAAAGATAGGGGCTTATAGTGTTTCCTCCCAACGTATTCACCTTTGGGTGATGTCAACAATAATAGTTCATGCTAACTTACATCCAATTGGATATATATATCAGGATCTTTCCAACACGAGGTGCTTGCCAAAGGATAAAATGAAAAAGGGAAAGGTGAAGATCACCTTGACTCTTGCATAAAAGTAAAAGACATTAAGTAAAAGATAGGCCCTTCGCAGAGGGAAGCAGATGTTGTCATGTGCTTTTATGGTTGGATGCACAAAATCTTAATGCAAAAGAACATCACTTTATATTTCCACTTGTATATGGACCTTTATTATGAAGTCCATCGCTTTTATTGCTTCCATAACAAGATCGTACAAAGCTTATTTTCTTCACACTAATAAGTCATACATATTTAGAGAGCAATTTTTATTGCATGAACCGATGACAACTTACTTGAAGGATCTTACTCAATCCGTAGGTAGGTATGGTGGACTCTCATGGCAAAAACTGGGTTTAAGGATAATTGGAAGCACAAGTAGTATCTCTACTTGGTGCAAGGAATTTTGGCTAGCATGAGGGGGAAAGGCAAGCTCAACATGTTTGAATGATCCATGACAATATACTTTAACTGAGATGTGAGAAAACATAACCCATTACGTTGTCTTCCTTGTCCAACATCAACTCTTTAGCATGTCATACTTAATGAGTTCTCACAATTGTAATGATGTTTAATATAGTATATTTATATGTGAAATCTCTCTTCCTTCAATATTCTTTCATGAATTGTTCAAATGACCAATACAATGCTTGCTAACCTTCAATAAATTTACAACCTCTACTTCTTAGATGTAAAGTCATTACTCCCCAAGTAATAAGCAAATGAGACATATAGAATTTCAGATTTATGACATTCAACTCATTCAACCATTTACTCATAGGATATAAGTGAAGCACACGAGTAAATGACAAACTACTCCAACAAGATATAAGTGAAGATCAATGAGTAGCTAAATAATTATGTAACTATGTGAAGACTCTCTCTCATTTAAGAATTTCAGATCTTGGTATTTTATTCAAACAGCAAGCAAAGCAAAATAAAATGGCATTGCAAGGATAGTACGACTCATTTGAAGAAGCAAAAACTTAGGCTCAACCGTTACTAACCGATAATTGTTGAAGAAGAAAGGTGGGATGCCCCAAGCTTGGATGCTTGAGACATCTTGGAATATTATCTTGGGGTGCCTCGGGCATACCCAAGCTTGAACTTTTGTGTCTCCTTAATTCCTCTCATATCATGGTTTCTCTATTTCTCAAAAACATCATCCACATAAAACTCAACAAGAACTCGTGAGATAAGTTAGTATAAAATAATGCAAAACCTTATCATTTTCTACTGTAACAAATTACTAAAATTATTATTAAAAATTGCATACAAAATGTCTCTTCATATTTAATACTCCTATCCTCAAATAGATTCATTAAACAAGCAAGCATATGCAAACAATGCAAACATAACAGCAATCTGCCAAAACAGTATAGTCTGTAAAGAATGCAAGATTCATGACACTTCCCTAACTCCAAAAACTATAAGAAAAATACTATGCTTTAGAAGATTTATCAGATCTTAATATGCAAAAATATTCAACATTATATAACTCTCTTACTTTTCTAGGGATTTTTTGCAACAGCGGTAAACTTTCTGTTTTGAAACAGCAACATGTATACTAGCAAAATAAGCATGGTAAAGGCTATCCTTGACATTTTTATTGAAAATATAGATGCAAAACATTATTCTAAATAACATCAATAAAATACTAACAAAAGAAAATGATGCTCCAAGCAAAACACATATCATGTGGCGAATAAAAATATAGCTCCAAGTAAAGTTACCGATGAACGAAGACGAAAGAGGGGATGCCTTCCGGGGCATCCCCAAGCTTAGGCTCTTGGTTGTCCTAGAATATTACCTTGGTGTGCCTTGTGCATCCCCAATCTTAGGATCTTACCGCTCCTTATTCCATAGTCCATCGAATCTTTACCCAAAACTTGAAAACTTCACAACACGAAACTCAAAACAAAACTTGTAAGCTCCGTTAGTATAAGAAAATAAATCACCACTTTAAGGTACTGTAATGAACTCATTCTTAATTTATATTGGTGTTAAACCTACTGTATTCCAACTTATCTATGGTTCATACCCTTCGATACTACTCATAGATTCATCAAAATAAGCAATCAACACATAGAAAACAGAATCTGTCAAAAACAGAACAGTCTGTAGTAATCTGTATCATTCGAACACTTATGTAATTTCAAAAATTCTGAAATAAATGGCTGGACCTGAGGAATTTGTCTATTAATTATCTGCAAAAATATTCAACCTAAAATCACTCTCCAGTAAAAAATGGCAGCTAATCTCGTGAGCGTTAAAGTTTCTGTTTTTTACAGCAAGATCATAAGGACTTCACCCAAGTCTTCCCAAAGGTTCTACTTTGCACAAACAGTAATTAAGACATAAAATCACATCTAAACAGAGGCTAGATGAATTATTTATTACTAAACAGGAACAAAAATTAAAGAACAAAAGTAAAGTTGGGTTGCCTCCCAACAAGCGCTATCGTTTAACGCCCCTAGCTAGGCATGATGTTATGATGCTCACCAAAAAGATAAGAGTTGAAACATAAAGAGAGCATCATGAAGAATATGACTTGCACGTTTAAGTCTAACCCACTTCCTATGCATAGGGATTTTTTGAGCAAACAACTTATGGGAACAATAATCAACTAGCATAGGAAGGCAAAACAAGCATAACTTTAAAACTTTAAGCACATAGAGAGGAAACTTGACATTATTGCAATTCCTACAAGCATATGTTCCTCCCTCATGATAGTTTTCAGTAGCATCATGAATTAATTCAACAATATAACCACCACCTAAAGCATTCTTTTCATGATCTACAAGCATAGAAAATTTATTGCTCTCCACACAAGCAAATCTATTCTCATCAATAGTAGTGGGAGCAAACTCAACAAAATAACTATAATGTGAAGCATAATCCAATTGAAAACTAAAATCATGATGACAAGTTTCATGGTTATCATTATTCTTAAGAGCATACAAGTCATCACAATAATCATCATAGATAGCAACTTTGTTCTCACAAGCAATTGGAACCTCTTCCGAAATAGTGGAATCATCACTAAATAAAGTTGACACTCTTCCAAATCCACTTTCATCAATATAATCATCATAAATAGGAGGCATGATTTCATCATAACAAATATTCTCATCAAAACTTGGGGGAAAATATCATATTCCTCAAACATAGCATCCCCAAGCTTGTGGCTTTGCATATCATTAGCATCATGGATATTCAAGGAATTCATACTAACAACATTGCAATCATACTCATCATTCACATATTTTGTGCCAAACATTTTATAGATTTCATCTTCTAGCACTTGAGCACAATTTTCCTTACCATCATTCTCACGAAAGATATTAAAAAGATGAAGCGTATGAGACAAACTCAATTACATTTTTTGTAGTTTTCTTTTATAATTTAAACTAGTGATAAAACAATAAACAAAAAGATTCGATTGCAAGATCTAAAGATATACCTTCAAGCACTCACCTCCCCGGCAACGGCGCCAGAAAAGAGCTTGCTGTCTACTACACAACCTTCTTCTTGTAGACGTTGTTGGGCCTCCAAGTGCAGAGGTTTGAAGGACAGTAGCAAATTTCCCTCAAGTGGATGACCTAAGGTTTATCAATCCGTTGGAGGCGTAGGATGAAGATGGTCTCTCTCAAACAACCCTACAACCAAATAACAAA
This sequence comes from Triticum aestivum, assembly GCF_018294505.1. Taxonomy (NCBI): domain Eukaryota; kingdom Viridiplantae; phylum Streptophyta; class Magnoliopsida; order Poales; family Poaceae; genus Triticum; species Triticum aestivum. Next base: position 630,186,972 of record NC_057801.1, read on the forward strand.
GAGTCTCTTGTGTACCCAACACACCCAATACAATGGTAAATTGTATAGGTGCACTAGTTCGGCGAAGAGATGGTGATACAAGTGCAATATGGATGGTGGATAAAGGTATTTGTAATCTGAAATTATAAAAATAGCAAGGTAACTAATGATAAAAGTGAGTGTAAATGGTATTGCAATGGTAGGAAACAAGACCTAAGGTTCATACTTTCACTAGTGCAAGTTCTCTCAACAATAATAACATAACTGGGTCACAGAACAATCCCTCAACATGCAGCAAAGAGTCACTCCAAAGTCACTAATAGCGGAGAACAAACGAAGAGATTATGGTAGGGTACGAAACCACCTCAAAGTTATCCTTTTTGATCTATCTATTCAAGAGTCTGTAATAAAATAACATGAAGCTATTCTTTTTGTTCAATCTATCATAGAGTTCATACTAGAATAACACCTTAAGACACAAATCAACCAAAACCCGAATGTCACCTAGATACTCCATTGTCACCTCAAGTATCTGTGGGCATGATTATACGATGTGCATCACACAATCTCAGATTCATCTATTCAACCAACACAAAGTACTTCAAAGAGTGCCCCAAAGTTTCTACCGAAGAGTCAAGACGAAAACGTGTGCCAACCCGTATGCATAGATTCCCAAGGCCACGAAACCCGCAAGTTGATCACCAAAACATACATCAAGTGGATCACGTGAATATCCCATTGTCACCACAGATAAGCACGACAAGACATAAATCAAGTGTTCTCCAATCCTTAAAGACTCAATCCGACAAGATAACTTCAAAGGGAAAACTCAATTCATCACAACAGAGTAGAGGGGGGAGAAGCATCATAAGATCCAACTATAATAGCAAAGCTCGCGATACATCAAGATCGTGCCATAGAGAGAACACGAGAGAGAGATCAAACACATAGCTACTGGTACATACCCTCAGCCCCGAGGGTGAACTACTCCCTCCTCGTCATGGAGAGCGCCGGGATGATGAAGATGGCCACCGGTGAGGGATCCCCCCTCCGGCAGGGTGCCAGAACAGGGTCCCGATTGGTTTTTGGTGGCTACAGAGGTTTGAGGCGGCGAAACTCCCGATCTATCTTCTTACTCGATGGTTTTAGGGTATAAGGGAATATATAGGCTAAAGAAGTTGGTCGGGGGAGCCTCGAGGGGCCCAGGAGACAGGGGGGCATGCCTAGTAGGGGGGGCGCCCCCCACCCTCGTGGCTTCCTCGAAGCTTCTCTGACGTGAACTCCAAGTCTCCCGGATCATGTTGGTTCCAAAAATCATGCTCCCTAAGGTTTCATTCCGTTTGGACTCTGTTTGATATTTCTTTTCTTCAAAACACTGAAATAGGAAAGAAAACAACAATATGGGCTGGGCCTCCGGTTAATAGGTTAGTCCCAATAGCAATATAAAAGTGTATAATAAAGCCCATAATCATTCAAAAACAGATAATAAAATAGCATGAATGCTTTATAAATTATAGATACATTGGAGACGTACCAGACCCCGTCCCACCTAACACCTTCGTAGAGAGGATCTTCAAGCCATCCGTAGTGTGGCATGACGGCAGCGGCAATATTGTTCCAGAGCCAACCATACCCCTGGATTCCGAACACAGCTCCGATATCGTCAGGGGTTCGGGCACCGAGATAACACCATCAGCCCACGAAATCATGGCTGTAATCGCCCCATGGAACGAACCTTTCATCGCCTATCTTACTAGGAACGAGCTCCCTAATGATCAGACGGAGGCCCGTCGCATTGTTCGACGCTCGATGGCTTACAAAGTCCATGAGGGGGAACTGTACAAGAAAAGTACCACTGGAGTACTCCAAAGGTGTATCTTCGAAGAAGAAGGACGACAACTCTTGGCCAAAATACATGCCGGTCTTGGTGGCCATCACGCCGCAGCTCGGGCCCTTGTTAGTAAAGCCTTACGCAAGGGTTTCTTTTGGCCCACAGCCCGAGCAGACGCACATGACCTAGTACAGCGTTGTGTTGGATGTCAGCTCTTCGCCAATCAAAGCCATATGCCGCCCACATCCTTACGAACAATCCCCATTACTTGGCCTTTTGCGGTCTGGGGGATAGACATTGTCGGACCCCTTAAAGGGGAAGCCATAAGAAGAAATACTTACTGTACATGGTTGACAAGTTCACTAAATGGATAGAAGCCAAACCAGTCAAAATAGCTGAAGCCGGACCAGTTATAGACTTCATATCCGATGTGGTACACCATTATGGTGTCACTCACAGTATCACTACTGACAATGACTCTAACTTCACGATCGATGTGGTGAAAACATGGTGCGCTAATTTGGGCATCAAGCTCGATTACGCCTCCGTATATCACCCTCAGACAAACGGTCAAGTCGAGCGGGCTAATAGCTTCATAATGAGCGGCATCAAACCCAGACTAGTGCGATCTCTGTGAGAATCAGACAAGCACTGGGTTGCTGAACTCGATTCTGTACTCTGGGTGCTGTGTAGCACGCCCAATTGTACTACCGGATACACACCTTTTCTCATGGTGTACGGCGCTGAGGGAGTATTGCCTTGCGACATTATTCATGACTCACCTCGAGTGTGCATGTACGAAGAGAGAGAGGCCGAGCTCGATCGGCAGGACGATCTGTACGGCTTGGAGGAGGAGTGTGACGTTGCGAAGGCTCGTTCCGCTTTTACCAACAGCAAGCTCGGCGATATCAAAGCAGGGAAGTACGGGTAAAGACTTATAATGTCGGTGAACTCGTCCTGCGCCTACCAGAGAAGAAAAAGGACAAGCTCAAGCCCAAATGGGAGGGTCCTTTCATCATAGATGAAGTTCTCATTGGGGGAGCCTATCACCTCCACAACGCTTAGGATAATCTTTTGGAACCAAACCCATGGAATGTCGCTCGGCTCCGAAGATTCTACGCCTAAGTTCACACTTATAACCTTTTTTCATCTTTTCTTCTCTCCCTCTCACCCCTTTTTCTCTCTTTTTGTTTTTTGCACGATGTCCACCAGTGTTCGGATAAACCTCACACTCAAGGGATATACATCATTAAATGTAGATACCCCATGAAACCCGGGGGCTTCTTTTCATAGAAGCTTCTTCTGATTATTATTTTGGAGCGTTAAGCTCACCGTATATAGGAATTGTCTACTCATATGTGTCCTGTCTTCGCCATTATATGCACCTTTATGACTTAAGTTTTTGCCAAGCTGGGTTGCCTAGCTCCTGTGCTTATGCCCTATGTTCCTGCTTGTTCGGCTAGGGCATAAAGGGAGCACCTCTGTGATTGTTACAGCCGGGTAATCCGGACATGTACCTCAGACGGGTGAAGCCGAAAGCTAGCGTTCTTAAGGGAATAATCGGTCATTGGACAAGAGACAAACTGCCCTCGTTGCAATATACGCCCCCAGTCACAATGTGTACTGTGATTTCTCGCACCACAGTTTATGCATGCACACAAACGCATGCTGGCCGAGGAAAGGAACCCTTAACGGAACTATTTTCTCTAGAAGATGTCTCTTACGATCAAATGTAATATAACATAACTCCCCGAATACAACTTGTTTGTTCAAGCAATTATGGCCATACCGCCTAGTTTCCGAAAAATGCCTTGGTGTTTACTAATGGTATAAATGTCGGGAAACACTCCGAACCTCGGGTTCTAGAGGTCGAAGTGGAAAGTCTGCCATGACAATCGTTCTACAATTCGGCTGGAGATAAGTTTTTTGATACAATACACTACTACTTGGACTCAAAAACTTCTTCCTCTAGACCCTCTAGTAGGTTGTCTAGCTTACAATCCTATTTTGAAAACTTTGCAGTTGTTTTCACTTGGTCGTACAGTAAGCTCACAGGAATCTCTTGTCCATCTGGTCCCCGAGGTCCGACCCGGGCCATATGATTCGGATCAAGCTTGGTATACCGTGTTTTTACCATGGCCCAGGCTTCTCGGGTGCCTTCCCGACATACTGATATCTTCCATAGCTCCAAACGGTGATGAGCTCCCTTGAATAAATTCGCAAGCTCATCCATACTTCTTGTAGGGAGATTGGACGGCCATAAGCCTTCGCCATGTTCCTCAAAGCTTTCCGAGCTCCCTCGTGCACTTTGGACAGCTCTTGTAGCATGTCGCCTTGGAATCCGGACACTTCTCCTTCGGGACGTCCGGTTAGCACACCTATAGAAGGAAACTTGTCAAAATTGCAAACAGGAGACCGTTTAACCGATAGGTTACAGAGCATACTAAATATGCCGCCTTTCAATTGCTTGTTCTCCTTCAAAGCATCCGATAATTGGGATCTCAAATCCTTCAGTTCTTCGGCTTGCTTGATATTTGCATCCTGTAGTTTGTTCTTCTCAGTATTGGTCTGTGTCAAAACACATTGACCAATGACTTCTTGCTCTTTGGCATGTTGCTTATCCACTTGAGCAGCTCTTAGCCTCCCCACCAGCTGATCTGTCGAGCCTACCAATGAGACAAAAGCATAATTAAGCAACCTTGTTGTATTCATGGAGCCTTATTTCCACGCTGCTGCTGTACTTACCATCAGGTGCCTTCTTGGATTTCTTCAAACTTTCCAGTTTGGCAATGACATCAGACAGTTTAGTTCGGCATTCTTCTAGCTCCTTTGATAACATGTTACTCCTCTCCGTGGGTACCTAACAATGTAACGACTCTTAAATCAGTTGGGCCAACTGCTTCAAGACTCGGGGGCTACTGGCAGATGATTATTGAATCTGCACAAAAATTCTTACCCGTATATCCTTCGAAAGTTGGTGAGTGGCTCCAGCTACTCCATCACGAGCAGCTCGAATATGAGCATCCGCTGAGCTGAGAGCATTAAAAGCCTCTTCGGTAAAATGTGGGTCGCGCATAGCCGCTCTTCGCCGTCGGTGACCCATCGCACTCTCCACCTCAGAGTTTGTGATGAATATATTATCCGAATCCTATGGAAGAGGACAATCCAGCATTGCTGCCACATCCCCCCAGTCCTTGTGGCAGGGTCCAAGGCTGGGTTAGTCTGTGCATGGCCAGCCAGGTCTCCGGATGCAGTCCGGCGTACGCTCCTCCTGCAATTTGGCACAACAGGGAACGTCATTGCCCGATCTATCCACTAAGTGTGTGCTAAAAGATCATGCCTCTACGACGTAGAAGAGGGCCCGGTTGTATCATTATTCGCCTTTCCTTTCCAAGACGCGCCTTGTGCAAGCGTCTTCTTCTTAGAGGACGCCTTTGCTGCAACACGCTGGTCCGGACGTCGCCCCTTAGGAGCACGATGTAGTGTGGAGGGTGAGTTGCAGCGGGAAAACTCTTTTTGAGGAGATGTCTCCTGGGTACTTACATGGGAAGAATGAAGGAGGCAGGGGTAGTCGGCTATAATGGCCACTTCCGTGTCGTCATAGCTCGTCTCATAAAAGACTCCATCCTCAAAGTCCATGAATATGTTCGGATCTTCTTCGTATCTAGGATCAGGGTCTCGATTATGGTCCTTCGGCTGTGGAGTGGGGCTGTAGATCCCCTCGACGACCTTTCTCCATTCCTATTAAAGGAAGTTGGATTAAATTCGGCTATAAAGCATAGTTAAGGAAAAAAGATCAATTAAGGCCTATAATCGAAGACTCACCCAGTCAATGGGGGTGTACATGGAGAAACCTTCTCGGCACTTCAGGCGAGCGAAGTCTTCCTTTTCCCCTTTGAAAAGGTCAGCCAATGTGGCGGCCAGCGCGGTAAAATTAGCTGGACCCTTGCACCCACAACTTGAGGCGTCGTCCTCACCATTGTAATGCCACATGGGAAACCCCCTGGACTGAAGTGGCTGAACGCATTACGTTATTGAAATTGCCATTACCTTGACTATGGATAGTCCAGAGTGGGCAAGTATTCGGATCTTGTTGGCTAGCCGCTTAACCTACACACTATCTTCTTCTTCATAGCTTCGGGGATGCCAGCTGGCGTGCTTCTTTAAAGGAGCGGAGGAGAATTCGGGAAGACCTTGCCGGATAGGGTCTAGAAGGACAACGTCTTCAATGTTGAACCACTCCGAGGGCCACTCTTCAGATGCCTTCTTCGGAGTGTCGGGCAGGTAACCTGTTCCGCCTATAAACCATACTTCGGCACCGCCCACCTTGAAAATAGATCCCTTCTGGGAGTGGGGGACGAGGCAGAAATATTTCCTCCATAAATGGAAATGGGCCTCGCATCCTAGGAACAGCTCGCAAAGAGCCACAAAGCCCGTGATATGTAGAATGGAGCCTGGCGTGAGGTTGCGCAGTTGGAGATCGTAGTACTCTAGAAGACCTCTGAGGGAAGGGTGAATTGGAAATCCCACACCCCTCAGCAAGAAGGAAACGAAGCACACCCGCTCCCCTTGACTGGGATTGGGGAATTTCTCCACCAGGGCTTCGCTATTGTAGGTGGTTAATCCCGCCCGAACAGGGACCAGACCTGATGGAGGAAGGTGTCCCTGCGCCTGCAACTTGGTCCATTGAGAGTGGGACACCGAGCAGCTCTCCCAGTGGCCTTCTTGAGGGCCTTGGGGATGCGAGGAAGAGCAAGGAGCGTTGGCCATCTTTGGTTGGTTTCTTGTGGCAAGCCCTAAGGATTTCCGTCTGGTGAGGAATGGAATCTGAGATTCGATCTCTCTTTTATAAGCGCCTTATCTACATGGTCAAGGGGTTATTTGTAAATATACTTAGACTCTTCGTATTCATCTGCCACGTGGAAGCCGAGGTGATGGCGATGCAGAAGCTAGGAGAGTACAATATTTAATGCAAAATCCTAGCTATATGAAGCACAATGAGGAACTTACCTTGCAAAAGCCGAAGACATGAAGCCGGATACAACATCGTCATTAAAGGCAAGTTCGGGGGCTACTGAGGGAGTCCTGGATTATGGGGTCCTCGGAGAGCCAGCCTATGTGACATGGGCCGGACTAATGGGTCGTGAAGATACAACAACAGAAGGCCTCCTCCCGTGTCCGGATAGGACTCTCCTTTGCGTGGATGGCAAGGTTGGCATCCAGATGTATATTTTCCTTCCTTTGTAAACCGACTTTGTACGCCCCTAGTCCCCTCTGGTGCCTATATAAATAAGAGGGTTTAGTTCATAGAGGCAATCACAATCATACAGGCTAGACATATAGGGTTTAGCCATTACGATCTCGAGGTAGATCAACTCTTGTAACCCCTATACTCATCAAAGTCAATTAAGCAGGAAGTAGGGTATTACCTCCATAAAGAGGGCCCGAACTTGGGTAAACATCATGTCCCCTGCCTCCTTGTTACCTTCGATCCTTAGACGCACAGTTCAGGACCCCCTACCCGAGATCTTCCAGTTTTGACACCGACAACCTCCTTGACAACATTAATCCTAGATGGGAATTACAGAGATCCATGATTGCTAGCCAAGAAATATAAGTCATCTAAGAGGTTTGTGTCCTGTCGTTTATTCATGTTTGCTAGCAACAGTCCTGCTAACTATGCTGGTCATCTGACATACATTTTGCGTCCATTTTACTAAAGGTGTAGGTGTACTAAAAGATTAACATGGGTCACTCTTCTTTCAAGGGAGTAGGCCACATGTACATTAGCTTATGTAAACTAATATTAATTTCCTATTCCTGTACTGGCTGAATATTTAAAAAGGTAGTTTGTTTTTTGGATGCGTTGATGTGGATTTGCATTTCTTTAAAAAAATGTTCTTTTAGTTATTTCTCTCTAAAGGACGATTGTCTTCTCTGTGAAGACCTATGTGTGGATGTTTTAGCTTATAATAACCAGTCAATTGTTGAAACTTTCAACACTTTCTGCTGCTATAATTATCTAATATATTTTTCAATATCAATTTGAGCTTCTAAATATCATCAAGTGGTACATGATAATCATCAGGAGGCTAGGTGCGCAATAGTTGTCTTCTTCACCTTAATCACTGTCTTGCATTTCATATAGGCCTTTGGTGATATGTGATACAATTCTTTGGATGGTTACAAAAGGAAGAACTATTCTTTGACATGTGGACCCATGGCAATTCTCATCAAGGTAACTCTTTTTCCATATTATACTTTTAGGCGATCTGTAATCAATACTGCAGATAAATTAGTGAAGACGGTGCCATCATAGTGCCTTCTTAGTTATAATTGTGTTCAATATCCAGTTCTTTTCCCGGTTCATTTACTACATGTCACATGTATTATATAGATATAAAATATACAATATATCATATTGTTTTGGGCCTATATCAAAGTACGCACTCCACTATATAAAATGGTATTCTCTGGATGTTGAAGATGTCAGCCAGAAAGGTACATAGAAAAACTTTACTACTTTTGTATTTCTTCTAAAAGAATGCAGGCCATACAATAACGGATCAAGAAAATGCTATCAAGCTCGGATCTGCATAGTGGGATACATAGAAGAGAATGTTTATGGATAACAAAATGCACTGTGTAGTTAGCATATTCCTGTGACTTCCAAAGTTTTTTTGTTTTACTTCCTGAAATTGATAGCCATATTCGTCATTTTTATGTGATCGATCTTGAGGGCAAATTCCAACAGACACATGTCTGCTTTCTACTTATGTAAACACATATCTTTATTTGTGTAGCACAAAACACTTAACAATAAGTGAGATGTGTGTTCTAAACTGAGATGTCATGATATGCTATCAAGTTATTGGTGTAATTTTTGTGACAGATTAAATGCCCCAGTGAACTTTTCTTATGATTCAACCGCTACAAATAAAGTATATTAGCAATGTTTTTCATCTTGCATATTGATTCTTTTCCCACCATTGTAGGATGCTCTATTGTACATTGTGTGAGAAGTTTGTCATTATTTGCATGCCTACTGGGTTTAAGTAACTAACGACTAAAGTTGACGCTCTTGCAGCACACTACGATGCAAGATTTAACATAATAACTTGTTGGGTTCTACGATAAGGTGTGTCGACTGCAAATTAAAATTTTCCTATGCGCAGAACAACCAAGAACATGCTACGGGAGATGGATCACAGATTGTTACCACTAGACGCGCAGTGCCGTGCAGCGGAAGAAGAGTTGGGGCAGCGCGTCTGCGTGGATCGTCTCCTCCTTGTCCGATCTCCCTCGAACAGCCGGTCGTTAATTCCCACATACAGGTTCACCAGAGTGGGGCAAGTGCACTGCCTCTAACGGTATCCGTGCGTGCTGGAGGAACACCGTGTGGCGGATTGCTAGGTCCGATCAGACAGTCGGCGATGAGTGGAGGTGGCTATTCACAACACATGCAAACCCAAGTGACAACGCCGATGCGATCAACCGAATGAGTGGGCCGCACCTCCACTTTATATAGGAGTCTATCACGGGCTCAACACTTGGGCCTCGCATGGACCCTAAAGCCCAAAATTTGTTCGGCCGGGATCCGAGTCCGAGTAGGATCACATCTAACTCATGGAGTCGGATCGGGCCTCACAGGTTCCTTCCCTTAAGCGCGCGACCCCTTAGGTTCAAGTCAGCTTGGTCGCAGATCAGATCACCTCCGACCTGCTCGGCTGGTAGCGGCCTCTAGCAAGGCGTGCCGACCACCAAGTAGACAATGAAGCTGGTTGGCGAACCCGTACATCACACTTCTATTCCTTTTGCCACATGATATATAATGTCAGGCTCAAGGCAAGTCTGTCATCCTTGTGCTAGCCCGACCTCTTTCTCGTTCAAGTGATGCCGACCACAAATTGGATTATCTCATAATCCTTATTGCATGGCCATGCTTGTCCTGGTCGGATCACACGAGGGCCCCAGAGTATATCTCTCCTAATCGGAGGGGCAAATCCCATCTTGCTCGACCATGTCTCGCAACATGGGTCTGGACAAGCCCGGAACCTACCTTTGTAACTACCCAGTCACGGAGTAGCATTTGGTTGGACCAAAGTAGGCATGTCGCCATCCCGAGTAAATGCGCTAGCTTAGGTCTTAGGACATAGAACATATGTTGTACTAGAGACTCACAGATGATATATCGCTGCATCTCATAGTTAGGTCTGTCCGACTCAGACCTTATCTCGACTCGGATCCGACTACGTCGAATCCGACTAGATCCTTCCGAGTCCATATTATCCGGTTAGCATCCAACGCTCCATGGCTAGTGAGACCAAGCCATTAACCGTGTCATATGCTAGTCTAGTCGGCTACGCGTCCACACAGCCCTTTCGACTAGGGACCTTTTAGGACAATCATCATACATGCATAGTCCGACAAACAAGTTAGGTACTTGCTGATACACATCATTAATAATGTCCAAGGATTATCTTTATTCCTCAACACATAGGAAATATCATCATACATGATTGCCTTAAGGGCATATGTCCAACAGTCTCCCACTTGCACTAGAGTCAATCAAATAGACATCGAATGCCCATATCTCTAACATGCCCATCATGCTTGGGTTGTGGAAGCAGCTTAGTCAACGGATCTGCAACATTCGCATCTGTGTGAATTTGGCATAACTCTACATCACCATTCTTTATGATCTTTTGCATCAGGTGAAATTTCCCATCTACCTGTTTGACCTTGTGGTGATTCCTTGGCTCTTTGGCTTGTGCGATGGCACTAGAATTATCACAATAAAGGTCCAAAAGTTTTACCGAGGCTGGGAAAATACCAATATCATCCAGAAAGTGCCGGATCCAAACACCTTCCTTTGCAGCTTCACAAGCCGCAATGTATTCGACTTCTATGGTAGAATCGGCCACCGTAACTTGCTTGGAACTCATCCAGCTCACTGCTCCTGCATTCATGACATACACGAATCCGGAATATGATCGACAATCATCTCTATCGGTTTGGAAACTAGCATCTGCGTTACCCTTTACGCAGAGCTCTTCCTCACCTCCATAAACTAGAAAAAATTCCTTAGTCCTTTTCAGGTACTTTAGAATATTCTTCAATGCTGCCTAGTGATTCTCGCCGGGGTTAGCCTGATATCTTCTTGTTAGGATTATTGCAAAAGCAACATCATGCCTTGTACATATCATGGCATACATGATGGATCCAATTGCCGAGGCATATAGAATCCTACTCATCCTGCTTCGCTCATCAGATGTCGAAGGACTCTGAGTCTCGCTTAGCCTTATACCATGTGAGAGTAGCAAGAACCCTTTCTTCGCCTCGCTCATGTTGAACCGCTTCAACACTTTATCTATGTACATGCTCTGGCTTAAGCCGAGCAGCCTCCTCGATCTATCTCTATAGATCTTAATGCCTAAAATATTGTCACGCCCAATATGCGACCCTATCCAAAAGGAACTCGAAGGTCCCACCAAGGATAGACCCGCATATTGAAACGCTTTTGCAAGGTGGATATCATTACATCAACATTACATAATAGATGGGGATACATACATAAGGCATACAATGCCACATGAATACAACATCACAATACATAAGAGCATCATCCGACTACGGATGAATCATAAACAGAAACTCAAATGACATCCACCCTGCTAGCCCAGGCTGCCGACCTGGAACCTATCCCCTGATCAAAGAAGAAGCAGAAGAAGAACTCAACGCAAGCAAGCATCGCTCTCGTGTCATGATCATCGCGTAACCTGTTCCTGCAACTGTTGTTGTAGTAATCTGTGAGCCACGAGGACTCAGCAATCCCATTACCATGGGTATCAAGACTAGCAAAGCTTAAAGGGAAAGGAAGGGGTAAAGTGGTGTTGCTGCAGCAGCGGCTAAGCTTATATGGTGGCTAACATATGCAAATAAGAGCAAGAAGAGAGCAAAAGGAACGGTCGTGAACTAGTAATGATCAAGAGGTGATCCTGAACACCTACTTACGTCAAACATAACCCAGAAACCGTGTTCACTTCCTGGACTCCGCCGAAAAGAGACCATCACGGCTACACACACGGTTGATGCGTTTTAAATTAGGATCTGGTGTCAAGTTATCTACAACCGGACATTAACAAATTCCCATCTGCCTATAACCGCAGGCACGGCTTTCGAAAGATTATACCCTGTAGGGGTGTCCCAACTTAGCCCATGACAAGCTCTCGCGATCAACGAAGGAATAGACCTTCTCCCAGGAAGACCCGATCAGACTCAGAATACCGGTTTACAAGACATTTCGACAATGGTAAAACAAGACCAGCAAAGCCTCCCGTTGTGCCGACAAATCCCGATAGGAGCTGCACATATCTCGTTCTCAGGGCACACCGGATGAGCCAGACGTTGGGTTGGCATAGACCCTGATTTCCCAGGGGGTGCCGGACATCGCTCAGTTTGGACCAACACTTAGACAAGCACTGGCCCGGGGGAGTAAAATAAAGATGACCCTCGAGAGCGTGACTCCCAAGGGAAAAAGGGCTAGGTGAGGCAAATGGTAAAACCAAGGTTGGGCCTTGCTGGAGGAGTTTTATTCAAAGCAAACTGTCAAGGGGGTCCCATAAATCACCCGACCGCGTAAGAAACGCAAAATCCGGGAACATAACCCCGGTATGACGGAAACTAGGGCAGCAAGAGTGGAACAAAACACCAGGCATAAGGCCGAGTCTTCCACCCTTTACCAAGTATATAGATGCATTAATAATATAAGAGATATTGTGATATCCCAACCAAAATCCTATCCACCATGGAGAAATCTTCAACTTCACCTGCAACTAGCAACGCTATAAGAGGGGCTGAGCAAAAGCGGTAACATAGCCAAGCAATGGTTTGCATAGGAAAGGTGTCAAAGGTTAGAGGTTCATGGCAATTTGGGATGGCTTGATAAACAGGTGATAGGTAGCACAGCAAAGCGATAGAACGAAGCAACTAGCATAGCAAAGATAGTAGTGAGATCCAGGGTAGCGGTCATCTTGCCTGAAATCCCGCTAGGAAGAAGAACGAGTCCATGAAGAAGACGAACGGGAGTAGTCGAACGAATCCTCACAATCGCAACATTACCGGATCTAAGAAGCAACATTGGAAAGAAACAAACAACATGGTAAATGCACGAGCATAAACATGGCATGATGCACAAACAAGTATGATGCATGTCCGGTTTAAAGAGGCATGGCATGGCAAAGTGCAACAAACAATACTACAAGTTAAGTGGAGCTCAATATGCAACGAGTTGCATATTGACAAAACACCACATCAATTATTCAGTTCATCTCGTTTATGCTACTCATCAATATTAAATGTTGTTAAACATGGCAAGGGGTGAAGCATATGAAAACTAACTATTTAGGCAAGTTTAAATGAGGCCGGAACAACAAACAACAATTCCGGAAAAACCTCATATGCATATTTATGAATTCGGTACTGTTCTGCCCTAAACACAATTTTAATGTTGTTAAACAGCAACATAAAGTGGACCATGTCAAACTAGGCATTTTTCCACCCCATTTACATATAAACAACATTTATTTCCGAGCTACGGTTATTTAGTTATGAATTAAAGCATTTTAACATGGCATTATGCAAAATAAAAACAAACAACATGTTAAACATTTTTAACATAGATGAAAGTGGCATATTATTAATCTACACAATTTTCTGAGCATTTTACATATATAAATTATTTTAATCCGATGCACAGTTTGTGAGATATTAAATGCATGAATATCAGGGGGTTTTCTGTAAAACTATTAATCCTCGGATAAATAGACAAATTCGCAGTCAGGGAAAAAAAATGCGGGCCGAAATCTGGAACAGAGGCTGAACAGGGTAGGCGCTGGGGCAGCTCACCCATGGGCTTAGCCCAGACGGTGAGGAGGAGGCCGGGCAGGCAACGATGGGCCTGGCGCTGGCTTGGCTGGGCCTGAGGCGCTGCGGAGGCCCACGTGGGCGCGGTGCACGCGGGACGAGCAGAGGAGCTGCTCGTCCCGAGCAGGGTCATGGCGGCGGCGGTGGAGGGCTACTCCGGCGACGGGAGGAGCGCGGAGGGGTCCGATCCAGCGGCGGGGACAGCAGATCCGGCCGCGGCGGATCCATTCCGGCCGGATCTGGCGGGAGGAGGGGCCGGCGACGAGCTACGGCGACGGGCGGCGGCGCGAGGCGCTGCGGGAGAGAGAGAGATGGTAAGGGGAGGAAGGAGAAGAGGAAGGGAGAAAGAGGCCGGGCGGCGGCGACGTGACCTGCGACGGAGGTCGCCGGAGTTTGGATGGCGGCGGCGGAAGAGCCGGGCGGTAGCGGCTCTGCGAGGGGAGGCCGGCGCACGGGAGCCGCTCGAGGAGCTCCTCTCCTGGAGCCAGAGCGCATCGGGCGCAGGGCGCAGAGCAGCGCTCGCGCGGGTGCGCGGGCCCGGCGGCGGCCCAGGGCGGGCTAGCAATGGGCTTCGGCGGGCCGGGGGGAAGTGGGGCACGGGGGCGGACGCGCGGCGCGCTGGGGTTGGCCGCGGGGCGCTGGGAGGCGACGTGTCGCGCCCGGATTGGTCCGGGACACGGCGGCGGCGGCGACAAGTGGCGGAGGTGGAGTGGCCAGGCACGGATTTGGAGGAGGGGACGGCGGCTGCGATGTAGGAGTTGACTGGCGGCGCGGAAAACGAGGAGGAGGGAGGAGAAGGACAAAAATGGCATGGGAAGGTGTTTAAATAGACTAGGGGCTAGGGTTAGGGGGTTTCTGCTCCGTTTTCGGACATCGGATCTCGATCCAACGGCCCGGAGCGGAGGGGGTTAGATAGATGGGCTAGCAGGTGGGCTGAGAAGAGCGGTTGGGCTGAGAGAAGAGGAGAGAAAGAGAGAAGAGAAGGGCAGCCCGGCGACAGTTTCGGAGACCGAAACGTCCAACGATTATACCGACTATATCACGGTTATATATTTAACGGTTGGGCAGTCAAACGAACTCCGAATGCGATGAAACTTGGCAGGCGCTCTGTCTACACTATAATAAGACCGCACGACAAGTTGCAACCCATTCCGAGAACATTTTTATGCCACTTATAAAATAATATTTCGGAGGTGCCGCGGGCGCGTGCAAATGTGGTCGGGCTCAGAACGGACAACGGAGAGAAGAGGAGAAACCCGGACGGATGCAAGTTTTATGAAAACGATGCCGATGAAATGCGGATGATGCTATGAGACGAGATGCATAACAAGAACAAAATGCAAAACAACAGACAAAAACCCAACCACGGAGGAAATAATAAATCACATAGCCGGAAATGGCAAGAGTCGGAGTTACGAATATGGAAAGTTGCATCCGGGGCGTTACAACACTCCACCACTACGAGAGGATCCCATCCCGAGATCTAGGATGGCACCGGAGGGAAAATGAAGAGGAAGATTCGCGGTAAAACTAAGTTGCTTCTTCGACCAATGAGTGAAACCACGAACCTTGAGAGGTTGAGCAATTAGAGATGAACGAGATTGCAAACAATCCGTTAGAAAAGAGGAACATTACAATAACTTGAAGGTTGCAAAGGCATGAATCAAGAGTTTAATGGACAAGATAAAATTCGAAACCACTCCGGTTAAAACAAGATGAGAGAGGAAGAATTCGGCCAGCACTCCGATTGAACATGGAAGGAATAGAACATGAACTTGAGAAGATGAGAGGATACTTGATGAAATCAACAACACACTGCCTCCAGAACTATTGAAGGAATGGCTCAAGGGGTAAGAAGGATTTCAGACAGCACTCCGACTGTGAAGGGGGGGGGGCAAAACTTGATAAGATGAAAGAGCTTGAATGAGAACACAACACTCCGGTTAAATGGATAAGCAAGAAAAGAACACGAACCTCACAATTCGAGATGATTAGTGAAAAGAGGAACATCACAATGCCTTCGGAAGAAAGAAAAGAAGATAGATCATTGGAATAACAGAATGAAGAAGAAAATGCCAATTTCTGTCACAAATGAACTTGGAAAGCATCCTTGCAAAGAAGAATTGAACGGAGTTGTTGGAAAACCAAGAACGAAAAGAATAAGCTTGTAGTGGGCTTATGGAAACATCTCAAGAATATGAGGTGACAACCGACCACTACAAGAAACAATTGCTTACTTTAGATCGACGAAGAGATGAACACTTCTTCCACAAAGATGATAAAGAGATAACTTGGATCATTGATAAGCACCACAAATAGCAACATTCCCAATGGAAGGCTTTAGGTGTTATATGACACAAGATAACTCCAATGGAGGGATTAATGGATTTAAAATACCTCATGATCGAAGAGAAAAATGATGGTTTTTAACATATCTCATTCTTGACAACATGTGAATCATGAAACACGAACTCAAATTGTCAAGAATGACATAACACCACCTCAAGAGATAAGGTAGAAGGAATTGCACTTCCAAATGCAAAAGAAGAATACTTGAACTCCTCAAAACAAGACATGTGTTGAGCACCATGTTTATTTTTTTGAGTATAGCTTGGCGGATCTTAGCTCCGAGAGAAATCTTGAAGAACAAAATGAGAATGAAAGAAATCCTTGATGAACCATTATGTAGAGCCTCCATGAAGAACTCCGGTAATAAAAGGATGATAAAAAGAAAGAGAAGTTGAAAACACAAGGTGAAGCCTTGCGATGATTTAGATGGAGCGTTGCGACGATATAATGCGGAAAACTTGGAACTCCGGAAAAGAAAAGATGAAATATCTCGAA
Organism: Triticum aestivum; assembly: GCF_018294505.1. Classification (NCBI taxonomy): domain Eukaryota; kingdom Viridiplantae; phylum Streptophyta; class Magnoliopsida; order Poales; family Poaceae; genus Triticum; species Triticum aestivum. The sequence goes on from NC_057801.1 coordinate 630,203,551, forward strand.
CCGGGAAATGTGACATGATGAACAACTTCGGAAAGAAGAAACTAGATTACTTGGATGAAACAATAATAAGAATTACGTTATGCCTATCCTTCACCAATTTAAATTGATGACAAGCAACGGATTTGGCATACTACTTATTCTCGTAGAAAGGATTAAGAGGGATATAGCGTAAACTTGAGAAGGTATTGATGGAACCACCGGTGGGATTTGTGAACAATGAATGAATTCATAAATTGATATGATAATGAAGAAAGTGAAATCTTGAACGAACCATCGAAAGAATTTAAAATGAGATTAGCAAAGGCACAATTCACCGGGAAGAATTGGAAAATGAATGAAGATACTTGAAGGGATTTAGATACATGAGAACGAAGAGATCATGAACTGATTAGAGGATATTTGAACGATTCACCGGTAAGATTTGGAGAACGATAGCTACACGCTGAGAATGAAGAATTATGACATGATGGCCTTCGGAGGAAAGAAATGGAAACAACTCATGAAATGCTCCGGATGGGTGAAAAGGATTCTCACAATCGAAAACAATTATGAGAGGATGGCATCAAGCTAGAACCATCAATCTTCAAGAGAACGGACCAAGATTAAGGAGAAATCCTTCTTCAATCTTCAACTGACGACGAGAAACACCACCAAAATTACTAAGATACTCCGGGAGAATGAAAATCAAAGATGTTGAGCCAACAATGAAAAAGAATTTGAAAGCGATCTTGGAGAAATGCATTTGACTGATGATAATTCATTCTTACGTCAAACTTTGCAATGAATTTGAGAATAACTCCGGGAGAATTAGAAGAGTCAGGTAAGATCCTGGGAAAAGACCTGTGGGTTAGGGCCCACTGAAAAGGAACACCGTTGGAAATGATTTTAAAAAGAGATTGCACCGGTTGAATTAAATAGCTTGAATGAGATAATGATCTCCAAATAGATTCAACGGATTAAGAATGGAAACACAAATCTTCTGAGATATCTTTAACACTCTGGAACACATGAATAGCAAGAGGTGAGTGATTGAGAGGTGCACCGGCATGAGAAAGCATTTGACACGAGGAAAGGAATATGATCAACACTGAAAGCTTGAATTGGATCCACCGGAGAAGAAACAACAATGAAGGATGACGAACTTAAAACTGTTGAGCATCTTCTTGGGAAATCACCGGATAAGAACATTGATTGAAAAGAGTGAAGAGACTTCACATCCATAAGATGGATACTTGATTAAGATATCCGAGTCCTTGAAGAAAAAGGGTGGGAGGGTGGGAAAACAAAGGCATCTTGGGGAAAATGGAACAAACACCGTTGAGAAAACTTAGAATTGATCTTGTGGATGGGGAGAATGATGGGATCATCTCGAAGAGAAATGCACAGGTTGGAAAAGAATTAACATGACGATCTCGATGATCAAGAAGGATTAGTATTCACATAGCAATATGAGAAAACCATTTAGGAAAGGTATGGATTCAACATTTGACTTCGAAGCAACTCGAATACCACAAATGAAACAAAACAAAGGATTTGGCTTGCAGAATAAGCCGGAACAAACATATGATAGAGATTCCGTCCAAAGTTTTCGTGGTGGGGCCCACACGGGCTCGAGTGTACAGCACCATCATGTACAAGGCAATACACATGACATACGAAGTGTCCCCGAACCAGCATAGCCAAGGGTTCTTTAAGACACAATGAGACCACTGTAAAAACGACCGTGGAAAGGCGGACCACTAGACGTCGAACCCTAATCTCATATCATGCATCTGTCGAAAAGATATTCTAGGCGCTACTTGAATTCCCACCTATAAACTCCCGAAACTTTCTGGTTATGCAATCTGGTGTTGGGAATACAGGGGAAGCAATATATCTCACCCAAACTAACAATTCCTACATCCAGCTGTATCCATCCGTCAACACATAACCAAGAAAACTCCGAAATCATGTACCTAAACCTTCAAAAAGCATCCGTTATACGAGTTATGGCAATACTCCCGAACTCCCCAGTACTGGGTGACGTCGAGGTTATCTCACCAACAACTGCATAAAAGAGATTTTCGATGTCGGCAAAACTCAGGTATTCCAGAACTGCAACGATAAAATTGTGACGACAACACCTCGGAGCTCAACTCCCCGGGTCAATGCCACATAATAGACAGGAGGCACCAAGAACAATGTTCTCGTCACAAAACCATCGGAACGATTCCAAGATACCCGCGTGATCCTAAAATTTTTAGTGAAATTTGAGGAGAGGAAAGTCAAAACATCTACGTCAGGAGACCTCACCAGAGCGACGAAGGGGCTGAGGAGTAAAAAGAATCCTACTCTCCGATATATATAATCCTAAGACTCAAAATAGTTTTCTTCTAGACTCAACAACGGCCAACAATCAAGGGGGCTCCTATGGTCGGTCGAGGCTCTGATACCAACTTGTCACGCCCAATATGCGACCCTATCCAAAAGGAACTCGAAGGTCCCACCAAGGATAGACCCGCATATTGAAACGCTTTTGCAAGGTGGATATCATTACATCAACATTACATAATAGATGGGGATACATACATAAGGCATACAATGCCACATGAATACAACATCACAATACATAAGAGCATCATCCGACTATGGATGAATGACAAACAGAAACTCAAACGACATCCACCCTGCTAGCCTAGGCTGCCGACCTGGAACCTATCCCCTGATCGAAGAAGAAGCAGAAGAAGAACTCAAAGGAAGCAAGCATCGCTCTTGCATCATGATCATCACGTAACCTATACCTGCAACTGTTGTTCTAGTAATCTGTGAGCCACGAGGACTCAGCAATCCCATTACCATGGGTATCAAGACTAGCAAAGCTTAAAGGGAAAGGAAGGGGTAAAGTGGTGAGGCTGCAGCAGCGGCTAAGCTTATATGGTGGCTAACATACGCAAATAAGAGCGAGAAGAGAGCAAAAGGAACGGTCGTGAACTAGTAATGATCAAGAGGTGATCCTGAACACCTACTTACGTCAAACATAACCCAGAAACCGTGTTCACTTCCTGGACTCCGCCGAAAAGAGACCATCACGGCCACACACACGGTTGATGCGTTTTAAATTAGGATCTGGTGTCAAGTTATCTACAACCGGACATTAACAAATTCCCATCTGCCTATAACCGCAGGAACGGCTTTCAAAAGGTTATACCCTGCAGGGGTGTCCCAACTTAGCCCATGACAAGCTCTCGCCATCAACGAAGGAATAGACCTTCTCCCAGGAAGACCCGATCAGACTCGGAATCCCGGTTTACAAGACATTTTGACAATGGTAAAACAAGACCAGCAAAGCCTCCCGCTGTGCCGACAAATCCCGATAGGAGCTGCACATATCTCATTCTCAGGGCACACCGGATGAGCCAGACGTCGGGTTGGCATAGACCCTGATTGCCCAGGGGGCGTCGAACATTGCTCAGTTTGGACCAACACTTAGACAAGCACTGGCCCAGGGGGGGGGGGGTAAAATAAAGATGACCCTCGAGAGAGCGACTCCCAAGGGAAAAAGGGCTAGGTGAGGCAAATGGTAAAACGAAGGTTGGGCCTTGCTGGAGGAGTTTTATTCAAAGCGAACTGTCAAGGGGGTCCCATAAATCACCCGACCGCGTAAGGAACGCAAAATCCAGGAACATAACACCGGTATGAAGGAAACTAGGGCGGCAAGAGTGGAACAAAACACCAGGCATAAGGCCGAGTCTTCCACCCTTTACCAAGTATATAGATGCATTAATAATATAAGATATATTGTGATATCCCAACCAAAATCCTATCCACCATGGAGAAATCTTCAACTTCACCTGCAACTAGCAACACTATAAGAGGGGCTAAGCAAAAGCGGTAACATAGCCAAGCAATGGTTTGCATAGGAAAGGTGTCAAAGGTTAGAGGTTCATGGCAATTTGGGATGGCTTGATAAATAGGTAATAAGTAGCGCAGCAGAGCGATAGAACGAAGCAACTAGCATAGCAAAGATAGTAGTGAGATCCAGGGTAGCGGTCATCTTGCCTGAAATCCCGCTAGGAAGAAGAACGAGTCCATGAAGAAGACGAACGGGAGTAGTCGAACGAATCCTCACAATCGCAACATTACCGGATCTAAGAGGCAACACCGGAAAGAAACAAACCACATGGTAAATGCACGAGCATAAACATGGCATGATGCACAAACAAGTATGATGCATGTCCGGTTTAAAGAGGCATGGCATGGCAAAGTGCAACAAACAATACTACAAGTTAAGTGGAGCTCAATATGCAATGAGTTGCATATTGACAAAACACCACATCAATTATTCAGTTCATCTCGTTTATGCTACTCATCAATATTAAATGTTGTTAAACATGGCAAGGGGTGAAGCATATGAAAACTAACTATTTAGGCAAGTTTAAATGAGGCCGGAACAACAAACAACAATTCCGGAAAAACCTCATATGCATATTTATGAATTCGGTACTGTTCTAACCTAAACACAATTTTAATGTTGTTAAACAGCAACTTAAAGTGGACCATGTTAAACTAGGCATTTTTCCACCCCATTTACATATAAAGAACATTTAATTCCGAGCTACGGTTATTTAGTTATGAATTAAAGCATTTTAACATGGCATTATGCAAAATAAACACAAACAACATGTTAAACATTTTTAACATAGATGAAAGTGGCATATTATTAATCTACACAATTTTCTGAGCATTTTACATATATAAATTATTTTAATCCGATGCATAGTTTGTGAGATATTAAATGCATGAATATCAGGGGGTTTTCTGTAAAACTGTTAATCCTCGGATAAATAGACAAATTCGCAGTCAGGGAAAAAAATATATGTGGGCCAAAATCTGGAACAGAGGCTGAATAGGGCAGGCGCTGGGGCAGCTCACCCATGGGCTTAGCCCAGATGGTGAGGAGGAGGCCGGGCAGGCAACGCTGGGCCTAGCGCTGGCTTGGCTGGGCCTGGCGCGCTGGGCCTGAGGCGCTGCGGAGGCCCACGCGGGCGCGGTGCGCGCGGGACGAGCAGCTCCTCTGCTCGTCCCGAGCAGGGTCATGGCGGCGGCGGTGGAGGGCTACTCCGGCGACGGGAGGAGCGTGGAGGGGTCTGATCCAGCGGCGGGGACGGCAGATCCGGTCGCGGCGGATCCATTCCTGCCGGATCTGGCGGGAGGAGGGGCCGGCGACGAGCTACGGCGACGGGCGGCGGCGCGACGGGCGACGTGACTTGTGACGGAGGTCGCCGGAGTTCGGCCGGCGGCGGCGGAAGAGCCGGGCGGCAGCAGCTCCACGAGGGGAGGCCAGCGCACGGGAGCCGCTCGAGGAGCTCCTCTCCTGGAGCCAGAGCGCATCGGGCGCGGGGCGCAGAATAGCGCTCGCGCGGGTGCGCGGGCCCGGCGGCGGCCCAGGGCGGGCTGGCGATGGGCTTCGGCGGGGCGCGGGGGAGGACGCGCGGGGCGCTGGGGTTGGCCGCGGGGCGCTGGGAGGCGACGTGTCGCGCCCAGATAGGTCCGGGACGCGGCGGCGGCGGCGACAAGTGGTGGAGGTGGAGTGGCCAGGCACGGATTTGGAGGAGGGGGCGGCGACTGCGAGGTAGGACGTGGCTGGCGGCGCGGAAAACGAGGAGGAGGCAGGAGAAGGCCAAAAATGGCATGGGGAGGTGTTTAAATAGACTATGGGCTAGGGTTAGGGGGTTTCTGCTCCGTTTTCGGACATCGGATCTCGATCCAACGGCCCGGAGCGGAGGGGGTTAGATAGGTGGGCTAGCAGGTGGGCTGAGAAGAGGGGTTGGGCTGAGAGAAGAGGAGAGAAAGGGAGAAGAGAAGGGCAGCCCGGCGACAGTTTCGGAGACCGAAACGTCCGACGATTCTACCGACTATATCGCGGTTATATATTTAACGGTTGGGCAATAAAACGAACTCCGAATGCGATGAAACTTGGCAGGCGCTCTGTCTACACTATAATAAGACCGCACGACAAGTTGCAGCCCATTCCGAGAACATTTTTATGCCACTTATAAAATAATATTTCAGAGGTGCCGCGGGCGCGTGCAAGTGTGGTCGGGCTCAGAACGGACAACAGAGAGAAGAGGAGAAACCCGGACGGATGCAAGTTTTATGAAAACGATGCCGATGCAATGCGCATGATGCTATGAGACGAGATGCATAACAAGAACAAAATGCAAAACAACAGACAAAAACCCAACCACGGAGGAAATAATAAATCACATAGTCAGAAATGGCAAGAGTCGGAGTTACGAATATGGAAAGTTGCATCCGGGGCGTTACAAATATACACTGCCTCACCAAGGTCCTTTATCGGAAACTTGCCATTCAATGACTCCTTGACTGGGTTCAGCATCAAAACATCATTCTCGATCAACAATATGTCATCCGCATACAAGATCGAAAACACTATCGAGCTCCCACTTAACTGCTTGTATAAACAAGCATCTTCTTTGCTTTTGATGAAACCGAGACTAGTGACGACCTCATCAAAACGAATATTCCAGCTCGGAGATGCTTGCCTCAACCCATAAATGGATCTCTTGAGCTTGCATACCTTACTAGCGCTAGTTGGATTGACAAAACCCTCGGGCTCTATCATATACACGTCCTCGGTTAAATTTCTGTCAAGGAAAGCTGTTATGACATCCATCTACCACATCTCATAATTGAAATATGCAGCTATAGCTAGTACGATCTGTTGGGGAACGTAGAAGAAATTCAAAATTTTCTACGCATCACCAAGATCTATCTATGGAGAGACTAGCAACGAGAGAGAGGAGTGCATCTACATACCCTTGTAGATCGTGAGCGGAAGCGTTCAAGAGAACGAGGTTGAGGGAGTCGTACTCGTCGTGATCCAAATCACCGACGATCCTAGTGCTGAATGGACAGCACCTCCGCATTCAACACACGTACGGTTGGGAAGACATATCCTCCTTCTTTATCCAGCAAGGGGGAAGGAGAGGTTGATGGAGATCCAGAAGCACGACGGCGTGGTGGTGGATGCAGCAGTGATCTCGGCAGGGCTTCGCCAAGCTCTACGAGAGGGAGAGGTGTTGCAGAGGGAGAGGGAGGCGCCAGAGACTTGGGTGCGGCTACCCTCCCTCCCCCCACTATATATAGGGCCCCTAAGGGGGGGCATCGGCCCTAGGAGATCCAATCTCCATGGGGGGCGGCGGCCAGGGGGGGGGAAACTTGCCCCCCAAGCCAGGTGGAGGCGCCCCCACCCCTAGGGTTTCCAACCCTAGGCGCAGGGGGCCCCAAAGGGCACCAGCCCACCAGGGGCTGGTTCCCCTCCCACTTCAGCCCATTGGGTCCTCCGGGATAGGTGGACCCACCCGGTGGACCCCCGGGACCCTTCCGGTGGTCCTGGTACAATACCGGTGACCCCCGAAACTTTCCCGATAGCCGAAAACTGACTTCCTATATATAATTCTTCACCTTCGGACTATTTCGGAACTCCTCGTGACATCCGGGATTTCATCTGGGACTCCGAACAACTTTCGGGTTACTGCATACTAATGTCTCTACAACGCTAGCGTCACCAAACCTTAAGTGTGTAGACCCTACGGGTTCGGGAGACATGCAGACATGACCGAGATGCCTCTCCAGTCAATAACCAACAGCGGGATCTGGGTACCCATGTTGGCTCCCACATGCTCCTCGATGATTTCATCGGATGAACCACGATGTCGTGGATTCAATCAATCCCATATACAATTCCCTTTGCCAATCGGTACGTTACTTGCCCGAGATTCGATCGTCGGTATCCCAATACCTTGTTTAATCTCGTTACCAGCAAGTCACTTTACTCGTACTGTAATGCATGATCCCATGACCAGACACTTGGTCACATTGAGCTCATTATGGTGATGCATTACCGAGTGGGCCCAGAGATACCTCTCCGTCATACGGAGTGACAAATCCCAGTCTCGATTCGTGCCAACCCAACAGACACTTTCGGAGATACCCATAGTGCACCTTTATAGTCACCCAGTTACGTTGTGATGTTTGGCACACCCAAAGCACTCCTACTGTATCTGGGTGTTGCACAATCTCATGGTCTAAGGAAATGATACTTGACATTTGGAAAAGCTCTAGCAAAACGAACTACACGATCTTTGTGCTACGCTTAGGATTGGGTCTTGTCCATCACATCATTCTCCTAATGATGTGATCCCATTATCAATGAAATCCAATGTCCATAGTCAGGAAACCATGACTATCTGTTGATCAACGAGCTAGTCAACTAGAGGCTCACTAGGGACGTGTTGTGGTCTATATATTCACACATGTATTATGATTTCCGGATAACACAATTATAGCATGAACAATAGACAATTATCATGAACAAGGAAATATAATAATAACCAATTTATTATTGCCTCTAGGGCATATTTCCAACAGTCTCCCACTTGCACTAGATTCAATAATCTAGTTCACATCACCATGTGATTAACACTCATAGGTCACATCGCCATGTGACTAACATCCAAAGAGTTTACTAGAGTCAACAATCTAGTTCACATCACTATGTGATTAACACTCAATGAGTTCTGGGTTTGATCATGTTATGCTTGTGAGAGAGGTTGTAGTTAACGGGTCTGCAACATTCAGATCCCTATGTATTTTGCAAAACCTTATGTCATATTGTAGATGCTGCTACCACGTTCCACTTGGAGCTATTCCAAATTGTTGCTCCATTATATGTATCCGATATCTCTACTCAGAGCTATCCGGATAGGTGTTAAGCTTGCATTGACGTAACTCTTTACGTCGAACTCTTTATCACCTCCATAACCGAGAAACATTTCCTTAGTCCTCTAAGGATAATTTTGACCGCTATCTAGTGATCCACTCCTGGATCACCTTTGTACCCTCTTGCCAGACATGTGGCAAGGCACACATCAGGTGCGGTACTCAGCATGGCATACCGTATAGAGCCTATGACAAAAGCATAGGGTACAACCTTCGTCCTTCCTCTTTCTTCTGCCGCGGTCAAGCTTCGAGTCTTACTCAACTTCACACCTTATAACTCAGATAAGAACTCCTTCTTTGACTGACCTATTTTTAACTCCTTCAAAATCATGTCAAAGGTGTGTGTTCTTTTGAAAGTATCATCAGGCATCTTGATCTATCTCTATAGATCTTGGTGCCCAATATGTAAGCAACTTTCCAGGTCTTCCTTTGAAAAACTCCTTTCAAACAACCCTTTATGCTTTCCAGAAATTTTACATCATTTCGGATCAACAATATGTCATTCACATATACTTATCAGAAATGTTGTAGTGCTCCCACTCACTTTATTGTAAATACAAGTTTCTAACAAATTCTATATAAACCCAAAAACTTTGATCACTCCATCAAAGCGTATATTCTGACTCCGAGATGCTTGCTCTAGTCCATGGAAGGATCGCTGGAGCTAGCATACCTTTTAGCATCCTTAGGATCGACAAAACCTTTCTGATTTTATCACATACAACCTTTCCTTACGAAAACTGGTAAGGAAACTTGTTTTGACATCCATCTGCCAGATTTCATAAATGCAGCTAATGCTAACATAATTCCAACAGACTTAAGAAATGCTACGGATGAGAAAATCTCATCGTAGTCAACTCCTTGAACTTGTGAAAAACTCTTCGCCACAAGTCGAGCTTCATAGACGGTGACATTACCATCCACGTCCGTCTTCTTCTTAAAGATCCATTTATCTCAATGGCTTGCCGATCATCGGGCAAGTCCACCAAAGTCCATGCTTTGTTCTGATACATGGATCCAATCTCGGATTTCATGGCTTCTAACCATTTGTCAGAATATGGGCCCACTATCGCTTCTCCATAGCTCGTAGGTTCATTGTTGTCCAACAACATGACCTCTAAGACAGGATCACCGTACCACTCAGGAGTAGTACATATTCTTGTCGACCTACGAGGTTCGGTAGCAACTTGATCCGAAGCTTCATGATCACTATCATTAGCTTCCTCTTCAACAGTCGTAGATTCCACAGAAACATCTTTCTGTGTTGCACTACTCTCCGGTTGAAGTGAGGGTTCGACAACCTCATCATGTTCTATCTTCCTCCCACTCAATTCTTTCGAGAGAAACTTTTCCTCGAGAAAGGACCTGATTCTAGAAACAATCCCTTTTGCTTCCAGAACTGAGACTAGAGGTATATCCAACTGTTTTGGGTGTCCTATGAAGATGCATTTATCCGCTTTGGGTTCGAGCTTATCAGCCTGAAACTTTTTTCACATAAGCGTCGCAGCCCCAAACTCTTAAGAAACGACAACTTAGGTTTCTCTAAACCATAGTTCATACGGTGTCATCTCAACGGAATTACGTGGTGCCCTATTTAAAGTGAATGCAGTTGTCTCTAATTCCTAACCCATGAACGATAGTGGTAATTCGATAAGAGACATCATGGTATGCCCCATATTCAATAGGGTGCATCTATGATGTTCGGACACACCATCACACTATGGTGTTCCAGGCGGTGTTAATTGTGAAACAATTTCCACAATGTCTCAACTGTGTACCAAACTCGTAACTCAGATATTCATCTCTATGATCATATCATAGACATTTTATCCTCTTGTCATGAAGCTCTTCAACTTCACTCTGAAATTACTTGAACCTTTCAATAATTCAGACTTGTGTTTCATCAAGTAAATATACTCAACATCTACTCAAATCATGTGTGAAGTAAGAACATAACGATATCCACTGCATGCCTCAGCACTCATTGGACTGCACACATCAAAAATGTGTTACTTCCAACAAGTTGCTTTCTTGTTCCATCTTACTGAAAACGAGGCTTTTCAGTCATCTTGCCCATGCGGTATGATTTGCATGTCTCAAGTGATTCAAAATCCAGTGAGTCCAAACGATCCATCTGCATGGAGTTTCTTCATGCGTACATACCAATAGACATGGTTCGCATGTCTCAAACTTTTCAAAAACGAGTGAGTCCAAAGATCCATCAACATGGAGCTTCTTCATGCGTTTTATACCAATATGACTTACATGGCAGTGTCACAAGTAGGTGGTACTATCATTACTACCTTATATCTTTTGGCATGAACATGTGTATTACTACGATCGAGATTCAATAAACCATTCATTTTAGGTGCAAGACCATTGAAGGTATTATTCAAATAAACAGAGTAACCATTATTCTCCTTAAATGAATAACCGTATTGCGATAGACATAATCCAATCATGTCTATGCTCAACGCAAACACCAAATAACAATTATTTAGGTTTAACACTGATCCCGATGGTAGAGGGAGCATGCGATGTTTGATCATATCAACCTTGGAAATACTTCCAACACACATCGTCACCTCGCCTTTAGCTAGTCTCCGTTTATTCCGTAGCCTTTTATTTCGATTTACTAACACTTAGCAACTGAACCGGTATCTATTACCATGGTGCTACGAGGAGTACTAGTAGAGTACACATGTATATCCAATATACTTCTATCGACCTTGCCTGCCTTCTTATCTACCAAGTACCTAGGGTAATTCTGCTCCAGTGACCGTTCCCCTTATTATAGAAGCACTTAGTCTTGGGTTTGGGTTCAACCTTGGGTTTCTTCACTAGAGCAGCAACTGATTTCCCATTTTATGAAGTATCCCTTCTTGCCCTTGCCCTTAGTGGTTTCACCAACCATCAACAATTGATGCTCCTACTTGATTACTACTTTCGCGACGTCAAACATCGCGAATATTTCAAGCATCATCATATCTATCCCTGATATGTTATAGTTCATCACAAAGCTCTAGCAGCTTGGTGGCAATGACTTTGGAGAAACATCACTATCACATCTGGAAGATCAACTCCCACTCGATTCAAGTGATTGCTGTACTCAGACAATCTCAGCACAAGCTCAACGATTGAGCTTTTCTCCCTTAGTTTGCAGGCTAAGAAGAATCATCGGAGGTCTTATATCTCTTGACGTGGGCATGAGCCTGAAATCCCAATATAAGCCCTCGAAACATCTCATATGTTCCGTGACGTTTCGAAATCGTCTTCGGTGCCTCAATTCTAAACCGTTTAACATTACTGAACTATCACGAAGTTATCAAAAATGTGTATGTCAAATGTTTACAACATCCACAGACGACGTTCGAGGTTCATCACACCGAGCGGTGCATTAAGGACATAAGCCTTCTACGCAGCAATGAGGACAATCCTCAGTTTACGGACCCAGTCCGCATAATTGCTACTATCAACTTTCAACTAAATTTTCTCTAGGAACATATCTAAAATAGTAGAACTAAAATGCGAGCAACGATATAATTTGCCAAGACCTTTTGACTATATTTAGGATAATTAAGTTCATCTTATGTACTCCCACTCAGATAGACACCCCTCTAGTCATCTAAGTCAACTAGGCCGTGTCCGATCATCACGTGAGACGGACTAGTCATCATCGGTGAACATATTCATGTTGATCGTATCCACCATACACCTCATGCTCGACCTTTCGGTCTCTTGTGTTCCGAGGCCATGTCTGTACATGCTAGGCTCGTCAGGTCAACCTAAGTGTTTCGCGTGTGTGAATCTGGCTTACACCCGTTGTATGTGAACGTTAGAATCTATCACACCCGATCATCACGTGATGCTTCGACACAACGAACTTTGGCAATGGTGCACAGTTAGGGGGAACACTTTCTTGAAATTTTAATGAGGGATCATCTTATTTACTGCCGTCGTTCTAAGCAAATAAGATGCAGAAACATGATAAACATCACATGCAATCAAAAAGTGACATGATATGGCCAATATCATTTTGCTCCTTTTGATCTCCATCTTTGGGGCTCCATGATCATCATCGTCACCGACATGACACCATGATCTCCATCATCGTGTCTCCATGAAGTTGTCTCGCCAACTATTACTTCTACTACTATGGCTAACGGTTTAGCAATAAAGTAAAGTAATTACATGGCGTTGTTCAATGACACGCAGGTCGTACAATATATTAAGACAACTCCTATGGCTCCTGCCGGTTGTCATACTCATCGACATGCAAGTCGTGATTCCTATTACAAGAACATGATCAATCTCATACATCACATATCATTCATCACATTCTTTTGGCCATATCACATCACATAGAGTACCCTACAAAAACAAGTTAGACGTCCTCTAATTCTTGTTTGCATGTTTTACGTGGCTGCTTTGGGTTTATAGCAAGAATGTTTCTTACCTATGCAAAAACCACAATGTGATATGCCAATTGCTATTTACCCTTCTTAGGGACCCTTTTCATCGAATCTGATCCGACTAAAGTGGGAGAGACTGGCACCCGCTAGCCACCTTATGTAACAAGTGCATGTCAGTCGGTGGAACCTGTCTCACGTAAATGTACGTGTAAGGTCAGTCCAGGCCGCTTCATCCCACAATATCGTCGAAACAAGATTGGACTAGTAACGGTAAGCATATTGAAAAAAATCAACGCCCACAAAAACTTGTGTTCTACTCGTGCATAGAAACTACACAATAGACCTAGCTCATGATGCCACTGTTGGGGAATGTAGCAGAAATTCAAAATTTTCTACGCATCACCAAGATCTATCTATGGAGATACTAGCAACGAGAGAGAGGAGTGCATCTACATACCCTAGTAGATCGCGAGCGGAAGCGTTCAAGAGAACGGGGTTGAGGGAGTCGTACTCGTCGTGATCCAAATCACCGATGATCCTAGTGCTGAACGGACAACACCTCTGCGTTCAACACCACGTACGGTTGGTAAGACGTCTTCTCCTTCTTGATCCAGCAAGGGGGACGGAGAGGTTGATGGAGATCCAGCAGCACGACGGCGTGGTGGTGGATGCAGCAGTGATCTCGGCAGGGCTTCGCCAAGCTCTACGAGAGGGAGAGGTGTTGCAGAGGCAGAGGGAGGCGCCAGCTACTTGGGTGCGGCTGCCCTCCCTCCCCCACTATATATAGGGCCCCTAAGGGGGCGCCGGCCCTAGGAGATCCAATCTCCAAGGGGGGCGGCGGCCAGGGGGGGAAACTTGCCCTCCAAGCCAGGTGGAGGCGCCCCCACCCCTAGGGTTTCCAACCCTAGGCGCAGGGGGGCAAAGGGAGCGCACCAGCCCAACAAGGGCTGGTTCCCCTCCCACTTCAGCCCATGGGGCCCTCTGGGATAGGTGGCCCCACCCTGTGGACCCCCGGGACCCTTCCGGTGTTCCCGGTACAATACCGGTGACCCCCGAAACTTTCCCGATGGCCGAAAACTGACTTCCTATATATAATTCTTCACCTCCGGACCATTCTGGAACTCCTCATGAAGTCCGGGATGTCATCCGGGACTCCGAACAACTTTCGGGTTACTGCATACTAATATCTCTACAACCCTAGCATCACCAAACCTTAAGTGTGTAGACCCTACGGGTTCGCGAGACATGGAGACATGACCGAGATGCCTCTCCGATCAATAACCAACATCGGGATCTAGATACCCATGTTGGCTCCCACATGCTCCTCGATGATCTCATCAGATGAACCACGATGTCGTGGATTCAATCAATCCCGTATACAATTCCCTTTGTCAATCGATACGTTACTTGCCCGAGATTCGATCATCGGTATCCCAATACCTCGTTTAATCTCATTACTGGCAAGTCACTTTACTCGTATCGTAATGCATGATCCCTTGACCAGACACTTGGTCACATTGAGCTCATTATGATGATGCATTACCGAGTGGGCCCAGAGATACCTCTCCGTCATACGGAGTGACAAATCCCAGTCTCGATTCGTGCCAACCCAACAGAAAATTTCGGAGATACCCGTAGTGCACCTTTATATTCACCCAGTTATGTTGTGACGTTTGGCACACCCAAAGCACTCCTACAGTATCCGGGAGTTGCACAATCTCATGGTCTAAGGAAATGATACTTGTCATTTGGAAAAGCTCTAGCAAAACGAACTACACGATCTTTGTGCTACGCTTAGGATTGGGTCTTGTCCATCACATCATTCTCCTAATGATGTGATCCCGTTATCAATGACATCCAATGTCCATAGTCAGGAAACCATGACTATCTGTTGATCAACAAGCTAGTCAACTAGAGGCTTACTAGGGACGTGTTGTGGTCTATATATTCACACATGTATTAAGATTTCCGGATAACACAATTATAGCATGAACAATAGACAATTATCATGAACAAGGAAATATAATAATAACCAATTTATTATTGCCTCTAGGGCATATTTCCAACACGATCCTCACTGACTTCAGCATTGCTACCAGTGAGTAAGTCTCGTCGTAGTCAATTCGTTGAACTTATCCATAACCTTTAGTGACAAGACTAGCTTTGTGGATCTGAACATTTCCATCCACATAGGTTTTCTTCTTAAAGACCCATTTGCAACCAATGATCATTATGCCAGGAGGCGGATCAACCAAGTCCCAGACTTGATTCTCATCCATGGACTTCAACTCGGATCTCATGGCCTCCAGCCATGCCTCAGAATCTGGGCTCACCATCGCTTCCGCATATGTGGCCGGCTCGTCGCTATGTAGAAACAATACATCACGCACTCTGTGCAATATTTCTAACATCCATGGTTCCAGTGCCGCTTCCACTATGGGTTCCCTGACCGACTCTGGTATGATCCCATCACCTGCCGAGTCGTCCCTGAGTGGTCCTTGAATTTCTCCGAGTCGGACCATCCTCCCACTGGCCTCTCGACTGAGAAACTCTTTCTCAAGGAAAACCCTGTTCCGGGCAACAAACACTTTGTTCTCTTCATGGTTGCAGAAGCTATATCCCAAGGTTTCCCTCGGATATCCCACGAATATGCATTTATCCAACTTGGGTGTAAGCTTGTCTGAAAGAAGTCACTTGACAAATGCTTCACAACTCCAAATCTTTAGAAAAGACAATCTGGGACTCTTCCTAGTCCACATATCATGTGGTGCCTTGTCTACGGATTTTGATGGTACCCCTGTTAAGTGTGAAAGCTACAGTTTCTAGAGCGTATCCCCAGAATGACAAGGGTAAATATGATTTTCTCATCATAGACCAGACCATGTCCAACAAGGTCCTATTCCTCCGTTCCGACACGCCATTTCTTTGTGGCGTAACCGGAGGTGTGAGTTGAGGTACTATACCTCGGCTTTTCAGATGATCATCAAACTCCTAGCTCATGTACTCACCTCCACGATATTATCATAGAGTCTTTATAGTTTTGCCGAGTTGATTTTCAACCTCATTCTAAAACTCTTTGAACTTCTCAAAAGTTTCCGACCTGTGCCTTGTCAAATAAATATACCCATATCTACTCAAGTCGTCGATGAAAGTCACGAAGTACTGATAGCCACCTCTGGCAGTTGTGCTCATTGGACCACACACATCACTCTATATAAGCTCCAACAGCTCAGACACCTTCTCGCAACTCTTTGCAAAAGGAGACTTACTCATCTTGACTAGAAAGCATGATTCGCATGTCTCGAACGACTCAAAGTCGGACAAAGTTATGAGCCCATCATCATGGAGCTTCTTCATGCGTTTCAGACTAATGTGTCCAAGCCGGTAATGCCAGAAGTATGTCGGATTTATCTCATTAGGCTTTTGCCTCTTGACATTCATGTTATAGACCGGTTCCTTTTCTAGATTCAATATAAAAAGCCCATCGACAATGGGTGCATAGTTGTGGAACATTCCATTCAAATAAAACGAACAACCATTGTCCTTTAAATTGAATTCATAATGCTGACTTATCAAGCATGGGGCATAAATAATGTTCCGACTAAGTCCAGGAATGTAATAACAATTATTCAATTCCAAAATAAATCCAGAAGGAAGCTGGAGTTGCATCATGCCGACCTCCAACGCAACAACTCTTGCTTTGTTGCCGACCTTGATGTCAATCTCCCCTTGTGCCAGACGCCTAGTTCTTACCAGCCCTACATCAAGTTGCAAATATGAACAACCGATCTAGTATCAAATACCAAAGAGCTACAATGTATTTCAGCAAGGTAAATGTCTATGAAATATGTAACAAGTGTACCTTTGCCTGAAGCAGCATTTCCGGCCTTCTTGCCATGCTCAGCAAGCCACTTGCTATAGTTCCTCTTCAAGTGGCCGGTTTTCTTGCAATGGTAGCAAATGGTCTTCGAGTCCGGTCCTGACTTTGGTGCAGCGGCAGAGGTTACCATCTCCATGCCGTTTGCCTTAGCCTTTTTCTTGGACCAACTC
Organism: Triticum aestivum; assembly: GCF_018294505.1. Classification (NCBI taxonomy): domain Eukaryota; kingdom Viridiplantae; phylum Streptophyta; class Magnoliopsida; order Poales; family Poaceae; genus Triticum; species Triticum aestivum. The sequence continues at coordinate 630,220,797 of NC_057801.1, forward strand.
TTCTTGACCTTGCCCGAGTTGTGCACCATCAACACTTGATGCATGCCTTTCTTTATATCTTGCTCTGCTACCTTAAGCATCCCAGGCAATTCAGTGAGCTTCTTATCCAAGCCATGCGTATGATAGTTCGAGATGAATGTCCCATAGCTAGGTGCAAGAGAACCCATAACTGCATTAGTAGCTAGCTCATCCAAGAGCGGGAAGCCTAACTGATCCAAAGCTTGCACGCATCCGATCATCTTGATCACATGGAGGCTCCGTGGATCACCTTCCTTCAGCTTACCATCCATCAAGGATCGCCAAACGTTGAACCTCTCGATCCTAGCCTGCACCTAAAACATGTCTTGAGACTCTTGATCATATCGAAAGCCCCAACATCTTTGAAATGCTGCTGCAAATTAGGCTCCATACAAGCCAACTTGAGGCAGGTGATCTCGTTTGATTCATCAACGAGTTTATGGTAGGCATTCCTAGTTGTGGCATTAGATTATCAGCATGTTCCTCTTGAAGTGGATCCTCTAGAACATGTTCCTTTTTATCATGCTTGAGAACAATTATTAGATTTCTATACCAGGCGGTAAAGTTTGTTCCATTCTGTTTATCCTTTTCCAGAATTGATTTCAATGCAAAGTTGGGTTGATCATGTGGTGCCATTGATCTACAACAAAAAAATATGCAATCACTAAGCAATGTCTTTATGTAGAGTAATTCAAGCCTTAAATAGATATACTCCCACTGAAGTCAGCATCCCTCCGCAAACTCTTAGTGATTCAAGAGCCGACTAGAACATGCAACTAGTGAGCTTTAGCATCACTGCTAGCCAACATACCTATCCGGTAAGCAACTCCTTGCTAATCGTATATCTATACGACTCATGTCAGTCGGGTAGGTATCTTATACCCCGGCTCCCAACCTTCCTTGCCACAAGGCCCAAAACCGTTTTGATAGCCTTGTCAAGTTAACCTGATGCAGTGCATGTCCGTGTCCGACATGAACCCTTCAGTTCAAGGATACCTAGTACCACCCCAATTTAAGTGAAGCACAAAGAGCAATTCTACAAGATCATACTTAAAATATTTAAGTGAAGCACATGAAGTATTTTATAAATCAATGATGGGCTATCTCATACTAGCATAGTTCTTAAAGAAAAATAAAAACACAAAGGACACAAATCATGTGAACAAAACAAAAACCGAGGTATACCGATATTTGTTAAAGAAGAAAGATGGGATGCCAACCGGGGCATCCCCAAGCTTAGATGCTTGAGTATCCTTTGAAATATTTACTTGGGGTGCCTTGGGCATCCCCAAGCTTGAACTCTTGCCTCTCTTTATTCTTCTCATATTGATAGCTCCTCGATCTTTGAACACTTCATCCACACAAAACTTCAACAAAAACTTTGTGAGATCCGTTAGTGTAATAAAGCAAACTACCACTTTAAGTTACTATAATAAACTCATTCTTTATTTATATTGGTGTTAAACCTATTGTATTCCAACTTCTCTATGGTTCATACCCCCCCTGATACTAGCCATAGATTCATCAAAATAGGCAAACAACACGCAGAAAACAAAATCTGTCAAAAACAGGACAGTCTGTAGTAATCTGGAAGTTTAGTAAACTTCTGTAACTCCAAAAATTATGAAATAAATATGAAAATTGAAAAATTTGTACATAAGTAATGTGCAAAAAGTTTCAGACCCATTTGACCTTCCAGTAAAATAATGTAAAATCACGCGCTACAGCCAAAGTTTTTGTTTTTGTTCTGCACATAGTAAACAAGCAATCTAATCATCCAAAACCAATGCTTGGCACATTATTTTTATAATACAATGGATATAGACAAGGGGATAATTATTTACATAGAAACACCCATGAAAAGTTCTACATTGTTTCCGTGAGCATGAACACAACTGCTCAAGGTCGACCCTCACTTCTTCAATGCATAACTTTCCAATCACCTCTCTTTTTGAAAAACTTCTTAGGCATGAGAGGCAAGTAATTTTTTTTGGTATTTTCATTCTTTTATTTTTTTTTGTATGTTTCACCCACAACTAAACAGAAACAAAAAGGAAAAACAAAATCTACTTAGTGAAGAAAGAAAACAAGCACGCACGAGAATATCAACGTCACGCTATTGCTCCCCGGCAACGACGCCACAAAAGAGCTTGATAATCCCCAAGTACAGGGAATCATCGTAGAAATTTCCAAAGGTGGAAGTGATAAGTATGGAGTGTCAAACCCACAAGGAGCTAAAGGTAAGATCAATATTCTCTCAAGTCCTATAAGCCACTGATACGACTCTACGTACACCGAACGTTTGCTTCCAACTAGAAACGAGAAATAAAACTATGTTGTGGGTATGAAGAGGATAAATTTGTATGATATCGGAGAACTAAAATATAAAAGTAGGTGCTGTTATCATAAAGTTAGAATATATTACTAAATATTATAAATAGCGAGTGTGGAATAATGATGGATCAGTGTGCAGAATTGTCCTAGGCAATTGTTAACAAGACCGGTAATCACTATTGCAATTACATATGAGGGAGAGGCATAAGCTAACATACTTTCTCATCTTGGATCATATGCACTTATGATTGGAACTCTAGCAAGCATCCGCAACTACTAAAGATCATTAAGGTAAAACCCAACTATAGCATTAAAGCATCAAGTCCTCTTTATTCCCATACGACATGTCCCACTTATCCGTGTTTGTGTTTCAATCAATCACGCAACACAAACAATAAGTAAACCATGAAAAGATTGCAACACTCTACAACGGGAATCCCTCACGCTTGCGTGACACGAAGGGCACCATAGGAGAAAACCAAAGTAAAACATACAACTCATACCAATCTAGATCATCAATCAACCCAAAGACAAAGGATATCTACTCAAAACATCATAGGATGGCAACACATCATTGGATCATAATATGTGGCATAAAGCACCATGTTCAAGTAGGGATTACAGCAGGGTGCGGGAGAGTGGACCGCGTAAAAGAGATGAGGATGGTGATGTTGATGAAGACGATCACCACGGCGATGATTCCCCTCCTGATGGCACTCCGGCGCCACCGAGAGAGAGGAGGAGAGGTCCTCCCCCTTGTGCTTCCTCCTCCATGGCCTCCCCCTGGATGGGGAGAGGTTCTCCCTCTAGTCCTTGGCCTTCATGGCGATGATGACCCCTCCGGGATCCTCCTCCATGGCCTCCGGTGATGATGGCCCCCTCCGGCAGGGTGCCAGAGAGGGCCTAGATTGATTTCTCGTGGCTACACAGGCTTGCAGCGGCAGAACTTCTGATCTAGGTTTCTTTCTGGAGGTTTGGGTATTTATAGGAGGGTTTGGCGTTGAGAACAAGTCAGGAGGACCCACGGGGTGTCCACGAGGAAGGGGGCACGCCCCCACCCTCGTGGGCCCCACGAGCCTCCTCTTCGGTAACTCTTTATTCTAGTATTTTTTATTTTTTTCAGAAAAAATCTTCGTTGATTTTTAGCGCATTCCGAGAACTTTTATTTCTGCACAAAAACAACACCATGGTAGTTCTGCTGAAAACAACGTCAGTCTGGGTTAGTTCTAATCAAATCATACCAAAATCATATAAAAGCATTGTAAACATGGCATGGATACTTCATAAATTATAGATACGTTGGAGACGTATCAGCCCCTCCACACATCTAATATGCATACGATTTGAAACCAAATCCTATTGCAGAGGCTCTGATAACATTATTGGGTTCTATGGCAGGGTGCATCGACTGCAAATTAAAATTTTCCTACATGCAGAACAACCAAGAACATGCTACGGGAGATGGATCATAGATCATTACCACTAGACGCACAGTCCCGTCCAGCGGAAGAAGAGTCGGGGCAGCGCATCCACGTGGATCATCTCGTCCTCGTCCGATCTCCCTTGAACAGCCGGTCATCGGTTCCCACGTACAGGTTCATCAGAGCGGCACAAGTGCACCGCCTCTAACGGTATCCGTGCATGCAGGAGGAACACCGTGTGGTGGATTGCTTGGTCCGATCACATAGTCGATGACGATTGGAGTTGGCTATTTGCAACACATGCAAACCCTAGTGACAGCACCAAAGCGATCAACTGAATGAGTGTGCCGCACCTCCACTTTATATAGGTGTCTATCACGGGCTCAACACTTGGGCCTCGCACGGACCCTAAAGCCCAAAATTTGTTTGGCCAGGATCCGAGTCCGAGTAGGATCACATCTAACTCATGGAGTGAGATCGGGCCTCACAGGTTCCTTTCCTAAAGAACGCGACCCCTTAGGTTCAAGTCAGCTTGGTCGCAGGTCGGATCACATCCTACCTGCTCGGCTGGTAGCGGCCTCTAGCAAGGTATGCCGGCCACCAAGTAGCTAATTAAGCCAGTTGGCGAACCTGTACATCACACTTCTATTCCTTTTGCCACACGATATATGTTGTCGGGCTTAAGGTGAGTCTGTCATCCTTGTGCTAGCCCGACCTCTTTCTCGTTCAAGTGATGCCGACCACAAATCAGATTATCTCATAATCCTTGTCGCATGGCCATATATGCTTGTCCCGGTCGGATCACACGAGGGCCCTAGAGTATATCTCTCGGAGGGGCAAATCCCATCTTGCTCGACCATGTCTCGCAGCATGGGTTTGGACAAGCCCGAAACCAACCTTTGTAACTACCTAGCCACGGAGTAGCGTTTGGTTGGCCCAAAGCAGGTCTGTCACCATCCTGAGTACATGCACCAGCTCAGGTCTTTGGACATAGAACGTATGTTGTACTAGAGACTCACATATGACATATCATTGCATCTCATAGTTGGGTCTGTTTGACTCAAACTTTATCTCGACTCGGATCCGACTATGTTAAATCCGACCAAATCCTTCCGAGTCCATATTATCCGGTTAGCATCCAACGCTCCATGGCTAGTGAGACCAAGCCATCGACCGTGTCATATGCTAGTCTAGTCGACTACGCGTCCACATAGCCCTTTTGACTATGGACCTTTTAGGACAGTCATCATACAATGCATAGTCCCACAAACAAGTCACGTACTTGCTGATACACATCATTGATAATGTCCAAGGATTATCTTTTATCATAAACACATAGGAAATATCATCATACATGATTGCCTCTAGGGCGTATCTCCAACATAACTGAGATAGTATAATTCTCCACCGATTTATTTATGATATTTTCTTATCTTAATATATAGGAAGTTATTTTTTGTATTCTTAGAGTTGGATATATTTTTTCCTCCCGAACTTGGGCATATTACTTAGTTATCTTCTTTGTGTGGGACCGGACATCTACGTCACATGCTCTATTACAATCATTCCACCGATGACATTCAATCGATAGATTTGCCATGCAATACGCTCATGACAAACAAAAATAAGCCTTGCCATCAGTACTGATATTCATTAGGTGACTATCTACATCTTCTATATTTTCAACGTGACTATTTGTGGATATAGTAAATAGTATTATTTAGGTATGCTTCTTGAAAAAATATATCAAGGATTTTGTATTTACGTATTCCAAAATGACTAGCCTGTGCAGATGCACGGGTTAATGACTAGTGATTTCTAACCCGCATGGCAACTCATGTGCAAAATACTGAACAATTGCAAGAAGTGCAAGCCTTGGTCAAAACATGATACTGAATATGTAGGCGGTTTTTCTTTGACTGAGAAGCTATACACTGACACTCTGTGAACCCTTGTGTCCATATCAAATGGCAAAGAACCTCCAACCCTCATCAAGACTGTCCTGAATCATCTTTCAATAGTGCCATGGAAAATTGAAGAGCTCAAATGATCAGCTGCCCATGTTGGAGTTATTGTTGCTCTAAGCCGTGCCAAAGCTTCACAATCAAATTTAGACCAGGAAGGGATGGCTGTTGGGTGTCCGAAATTCAACAATGATGGGTCTATCTTTGAAGAGGCTGATTTCAACAGATGCGCTAGAGAGATGCGGCCCTTGGCGTGCAAACTTGCACAGGAGCTGGATCTGACCAAGTATCAGCCGGCTTACGATAGCGACAACATTCATATTAAGCCGCCAACGCATGAGATTGTGGACTTAATCCCTAAAAGGCATAAGCATATCTTAGCTCCTGATATTGACCATTCTCTTATTCTTAACGATGAGGCGGCCTTTGAGGCGTTAATTGGCATCGACTAGGTGTTGAGTGATCTCCAGAAGATAAACAACGAAGAGCCGACACGGGATGATCCAAAGGCTTCTTCCTCAAGGTGCCATGATTATAGTAATCCGGTGGGGTCTAGCCTGGACGGCACAAAGGGTGGCTTAGAAGGGTGATTCAACTGTTGAAAAACTTTGAGAAATATGTGGGCTGCTGGTGCAGCCATGTAATAGGGTAGTTAAAACTTTATCTGCCTTGTCATGCCTTCGTGCATGTTTTGCCAACTATGCTTCAGCTACTTAATCTTGTAGATCTTGCCTTATATATGCACACTTGGTCTTTCGACTTTACCAAAATATCTTGAAAGCTTGATATATAATCTGTAAAAGATCCAATAGTGCCTTGTACTGGTGACTTATAATCACATCCAATCTTTAAAAGGATCACTTTGGTGGCTTATATCCTCAATAAGCCCAATGTAGAACAACATAACCCGGGTCTATATGACCCAGCAAATTTTCATATGCAAAAACTTCTGCAAAACAGAAATACAGAATATGTATAGCTCAAATATTTGATAAGCCGACTTGTAAGGCATGATTGAAATAGATTGTTTTTTGAAAAACTCAATTTTTTTCTTTAAAGAAGCTTGGCATGAAAGCCTATCATCCTGTAAGCCAGCTCTCAAGTGACATAAATCCATCATTTAAACCTTAACTACTTTAGGGTCTTATTGAAAAGATGGACTGTTAAGAATACGAACGGGCCACAACGCAGAGAGACTACAACAGACATGTGAGTTTATCCTAGCTTTCTGTAAGCCGGCTCTCATGTGACATAAACTGTCATTTTAACCTTGACAAGTTTAGGGTCTTATTTAAAAGATTGACTGTCAATAGTATGGCAGGTCACTTGGCGGAGTAGCAAGTTGCAAATAGGCAAGTTTAACCCAGTTATGGCATGAAAGTCGGCCAAGTGGGTATGAAAGCTATAATCCTTGAGTAGGAATCCCCGAAGTGACCTATGGCATGCAAGCCGATCAAGAGGGTAAGAATAGCTATGCTCATTGAACCGGAAGCCCCCAAGTGACCTATGTCATGAAAGCCGATCAAGAGGGTAACAATAGCTATGCCCATTGAGCAGGGAGCCCCCAAATGACCTTTTACTCAACCAATAAAGACTCTTGCACCAAAAATATGAGAGGAAACGGCAGAGGCCCCGAAATTTTGGGGATGTAAGCTTTATTATGTTGGATCATAAAAAGATATGCACATAAATGAAGGTATATACAATCATGAGAGCCAATGACTCAAGTGTAGTAAGGCCGATGAATAGAAATGTTCCACGGCCTATGGGTCTCCTCCTCAGATGTGCGGGAATCTTTGTTCTCTTGTATGTCGATGAGGTAGTACAACCCATTGTTGAGGGTTTTTTTACCACAAAGAGCCCTTCCCAAGGAGGCAAAAGCTTATGCATCCGTGTCTGGTCTTGAATCAAATGGAGCACTAATTCACCCTCCTGAAAGGTCCGGCTTCCAACTCTACGGCTCTGATAGAGATGTAGGTCTTGTTGATATATTGTTGAATGAGCTGCCACAAGGTCACACTCCTCCTCAAGAGCATCTAAAGCATTTTGACATGCTATCTCATTGTCAGCCTCCACATGAGCCGCCACTCTGGGCGAGTCATGACGAATATCGTTGGGGAGTACTGCTTAGCTCCATAAACCATGATGAAGGGTCTATAACCCATTGATCTGTTAGGGGTGGTCTAATGCTCCAAAGAACCAAAGGAAGCTCTTCCACCCAACAACCCGGAGTCCTTTTTAAAGGAACGATGAGCTGGGGTTTGGTACCTCTCAAGATATCCTAGTTAGCACGCTCTGCCTGACCATTGGACTGAGGATGTGCAACTGAGGAAACATCAAGCCTGATGTGCTCCTTTTGATAAAACTCTTTCACAGCACCTTTAGACAAATTTGTCCCATTATCGTGATGATCCTATGAGGATAACCAAAATGGAAAATCAGCTTCTTAACAAACTGAACTTCATTAGCCGCCTCACAATTGTTGACCTGCTCTACCTCAACTCACTTGGTAAATTTGTCAACCGCCACCGGAAGGTGGGTCTTCTTATCCTTAGATCTCTTGAAGGGTCCGACCATATCAAGCCCCTAGACCGCAAATGGCCAAGTGGTTGGGATCATCCGCAATTCTTGAGCAGGCACATGAACTTGCCTTGCAAATTTCTGACACCCATCACACTTACTAACAATATCTTTTGCATCTGCATGTACCGTCAACCAGAAAAATCCATGACGAAAATCCTTGCCCACCAATGATCGTGAGCGGGCATGATGACCGCAGTTGCCTGCATGTATCTCTTGAAAAATTTCACGTCCCTCTTCAAAAGAGATGCAACGTTGGAAAACACCAGTCACACTGCATTGATGTAACTTGCCATCCTTAATAGTCATAGGTTTAGAATGTCGGGTGATCTTTTGCGCCAAGTTTTCATCCTCTGGTAACTCACCACGAGTAAGTAAGCCAGATAAGGCAGCGTCCAGTCATGAATAGCATGAAGAGCCGCCACTAGTTGACCCTCTGGGTCAGCTATAGCAAGATCCTCCTAAATGGTAACTTGACCGAAGGAGTATGTAAAACATCGAGGAACACATTAGGGGGCACCGGCTTACGTTGAGATCCAAGACGGGACAATGCATCAACCGCCTCATTTTTCCGTCAATCAAGGCGATCCACCTGGTAACCCTTAAAGTGACCAACGATATTGTCAACCGCCTGATGATAAGCCGCCATGAGCGGGTCTTTAGAGTCCCATTTGCCTGAGAGTTATTGAGCCACAAGGTCTGAGTCGCCCAGACATCTGACCCAACTTAAATTCATCTCCTTATCCATAGAAAGCCCATGGAGCAAGGCTTCATACTCAGCTGCATTCTTAGTACAGGGAAACATTAGCCTTAAAACATAACGGAATTTATCACCTCAAGGGGAAGTCAAAATAACTCTAGCCCCGAGCCTTCATTGCCTGGAACCATCAAAGTGGATTATCCAGTATGTATTGTCAGGCTTCTCCTCTGGTGTTTACAACTCTGTCCAGTCATTTATGAAGTCCACCAAAGCTTGAGACTTAATGGTTGTCCTTGGCACATATTTTAGGTTATGAGGTCCAAGCTTGATTGCCCACTTAGCAGCCCAGCCTATGGCTTCTCTGTTTTGAATAATATCCCCAAAGGAGCAAAGTTGACCATAGTAATAGGATTCCCAAGGAAATAATGTTTCAACTTGCGACTCGGCTATATCTCCCACGTGTCCAGGCACGACTTAGAGGCATAACTGCATTGTGGTTGTTTCGCAAGAAGGGTCATCTTCACACAATCCCATGTAATGAACAAGAAAGGGATAAAGAGTTGGCTTACAATTGCCACTTCACACAAGTACTTAAATAAATCATACATCAATCAAAGTACACACATAGGTCCGTCTACGGAGAAATCCAAAAGAAAGAAGACAACCCCAAAATGCTAGATCCCCGATCGTCCAAACTGGGCTCCACTACTAATCATTAGGAAAAGACACATAGTAACGACCAAGGTCCTCATCGAACTCCCAACGAGCTCGGTTGCATCACCTGCACTGGTATCATCTGCACCTGCAACTATTTTGGTAAAGCGAACTATCAAGGGGTTCCCATAAACCCGACCACGTAAGGAACACAAAATCAAGGAACATAACATCGGTATGATGGAAACTAGGGCGGCAAGAGTGGAACAAAACACCAGGCATAAGGTCGAGCCTTCCACCCTTTAGCAAGTATATAGATGCATTAATTAAAATAAGAGACATTGTGATATCCCAACATAATCATGTTCCAACATGGAGCAATCTTCAAATTCTCCTGCAACTAACAAGGCTATAAGAGGGGCTGAGCAAAGTGGTAACATAGACAAACAACAGTTTGCTAGGAGGGTGGGTTAGAGGCTTGACATGGCAATATGGGAGGCATGGTAAACAAGTGATAGGTAGCGCAACATAGCGATAGAACGAAGCAACTAGCAAGAAAATATAGAAGTGATATCGAGGGTAATGGTCATCTTGCCTGAGATCCCGCAAGGAAGAAGAACAAGTCCAAGAAGTAGATGAACCAACATAGTCGAATGAATCCTCACAATCGCAACGTAAACAGAACTATCAAGGAGAAGTGCAACCATAAAGGAGCAAACATCATGGTAAACAACCATCACATAAACGTGGCATGATGCAAAATCAAGTATGATGCATGTCCGGTTTAAAGAGTCATGGCATGGCATGGCAAAGTGCAACAAACAATACTACAAATTAAGTGGAGTTCAATATGCAACGAGTTGCATATTGACGAAACACCACTTCGAGTTATTTAGTTCGCTCTCGTTTAGGTACACAAGAATATTAAATGTGGTTAAACATGGCAAGAGGTGAAACATAAGTAAACTAACTATTTAGGCAAGTTTAAATGAGGCCGGAAACAACAGACAACAATTCCAAAAAATCCCCATGTGCATAATTTGAGTTTGGTACTGTTCTGCCTATTACATAATTTTAGAGTTATTAAACATGCAAAGTAAGTGCACCAAGTTAAACTAGACATTTCTCCACCCCATTTACATATAAAGTTTATTAAAATTGGAGCTACGGTTATTTAGTTATGAAATAAACCATTTTAGCATGTTATTTATGCAAAAGAATGCAAACAACAAGTTTAAACATTTTAAACATGTGTGAAAGTTGGATATTATGAATCTAGATGAAAATCTAAGCATTTTACATGTTTAAACCATTTTAATCCGATGCATCGTTTGTGAGTTATTAAATGCATGAACTCTAGGGGCTTTTCTGCAAACTGCAATTCACTGGATAATTACTAAATTCGCCGGAGAAAAAAAACAAGAACTAGGCCGAATCTAACTGGCTCAACAGTGCACATGGGGGGGGGGTGGGGGTTGGGCAGCTCACCATGGGCCATGGCCCAGTTCGACGGTGAGGTGAGGCCAGCAGGAGAGGCTGGCGCACTGGGCCTTGTTGCGGGATGCGGCCCAAGCAACGCAGGCAGCAACGGGAGAAGCATGGGCGCGGTCAACGCACGCGGTGCGACACGGCAGGATCTCCGGCGAGGCGGCCTCAACAGCGGGGAGGCGAGGGGAGGCACAGATTCGGGCGATGGAGGCCCTGGCCGGATGGCGGGTGACGAACTTGAGGCGCTCAGGCGCCATGGCTGGTCCCAATCCCTGCAGCAACCAGAGAGAGATGAGAGACCGGAGGGAGAGAGAGACAGAAGGAGAAGTGGTGGGGGAAGGGCGTGGTGGTGCTCATCTTGCTAGCTAAAGGTTCGGACGCCAGCGGCAGATGGGAAGGGCGACTGGGAGGCGCTCGGTGCTCACGATCCATTCGGGATTGAGTAGAGGAGGGAAGAGGAGGCACGGCCTCGGGCGCTGGTTGGAGGGAGATGCATCTGGGAGGTTCTCGAGGTGGGATTGGAGTGCAGCGTTGGCGGCGAGGACAGATGTCCTAGATTTTAGGGTTTCAGTCTAAAAATGGACTAGGGGTCTATATATATATATGTAAATTTTTTGGGGCACCTAGGTGCCTGGGCACGTAGGCCCGGTATGGCAGGTCATTTTTACTTGTGCATGGCATGCAATCCATTGAATACTAGCTTTCCATTTTTTGTTTGCATGCACGATATCCTCAACGGTCAATGATTGCTTTCCAAAAAAAACATAATTATGTTGATTTCCTAGCAATAATTCCTTTCTAAATGTTATGTTAATGCAGTATATCTATTGAAACTATACACATAAAAGGCTTTTTTATCTTATAAATTATAAACATACCCATAGGTATTCTACTTAATGAAAAATATACATATACCGGTAATGAATATACCCACAAGACGTAATGAGTACGTACGTACATCCGATAATGAATATACATATAGTCTAAGTATTATTCTAACAAGACGTAATGAATATACCCACAAACATCATGAGTATGTGGATACCTCGAAATATTATGAGTACGTACGTATATCCGGTATATATATACCTAAATGTTGTATGTACTCGGAAGCATTGGCACATGCCCGAGGTATCAAATACCTACCAACGAGACGCAATGTATATACCCGAAAAATATAATGAGTATGGAGATACCACAAAATGAATTTGCCATGCATGTCGCGAGAATTTGTCCCACATATCATACTCGGTATTTATATACTCAAAATAAATATGATATACCCCAAGATGATAATAAATAGGACATACCAGAAATAAATATGATATACACACAATATTATATTCAGAATTTACATACTCGTGGTTTGTCCTAGGTATCATATACCCAATGTATCCTATACCTAATTTAAAAAAACTACGTCCCACAGAAGAGTACAGTATACCTTTTTATTAATATACATATAAAAATATCTTCATATACCTATACAAACCATGACGCATTAATTTTTATTTGTCTCTCTCGTATTTTTATCAATATCTCTCAAATATGCACCATTGCCATGCGTGGCATTCTCTTTCCTATTTAATCCACTACATAATTGTTACCATGCATGTTACTCTCACTGCCTTAATTACGTTTCCAATTAGTGATTCTATCATTATTATTTCCAAATCAGTCATCACAACAACACGCATCTAAATGCAATTGAGTGGTGGAAAGTCAAGGAGCATGGGCACCTAGGTGTCCCAAACTGTCGTCCTATATATATATATATATATATATATATATATATATATATATATATATATATATATATATATATATATATATATATATATATATATATATATATATCAAAAGGGGGATCCTCCGATCGCGATCGGGCGGTCCGGAATAAATGGGTTAGCGAGTCCAAAAGAGAAATCAAAGACAAATAGGGAATGTTTGGGGATGATCTGGTCCCATTGGTAATGACAGAGCGGGTCGGGTTCGGGACAACTTTCGGACGCGCGCGAGGGGTCTGAGTAAAGTGTAGAGGGGGTCAAACGGTCAGGCAAGAGGGAATCGAAAGCCCAGTTGGACTCGGATCGGTCAACGAAGGCAAGGGGGAACGCGGCAACTACGAACCAATGCAAGCTTTATGAAAACATGCAGATGCAATGCGCATGATGCTATGAGATGAGATGCATGACCGAAAAATGCAAAAACAGAAGACAAAAACCCAACCACGAAGGAAATAACACAACACATAGGCGAAAATGGCAAGAGTTGGAGTTACAATTATGGAAAGTTACACCTGGGGCATTACATCTGTCCAGTCATTTATGAAGTCCACCAAAGCTTGAGACTTAATGGTTGTCCTTGGCACATATGTTAGGTTATGAGGTCCAAGCTTGATTGCCCACTTAGCAGCCCGGCCTGTGGCTTCTCTGTTTTGAATAATATCCCCAAAGGATCAAAGTTGACCATAGTAATAGGATGCCCAAGGAAATAATGTTTCAACTTGCGACTTGCCATGAACACCCCAAACACCAACTTCTGCCAATGTGGGTATCTTTGCTTGGATTCAGTCAAAACCTCACTGATATAATAAGGTTGCCGCTGGACTAGGTACTCTTTCCCTGCCTCCTTGCACTCTACAACAACTGCCACCCTGTCCGCTTTGTTATTAGCTGCCATGTACAGGAGCAAATGCTCTTTTTCAATGGGTGCTGCAAGGATAGGCGGCTTAGCTAACTGTTTCTTGAGCACTTCAAACGCCTTATTGGCGGCATCACTCCAGTCAAAGTGATTTGTCTTCTTCATCATCTGATATAAAGGAATTGCCTTCTCTCCCAGGCGACTTATGAACCAGCTCAAAGCCGCAATGCGACCCGCCAGACGCTGAACGTCATTGACACACACCGGCTTAGAAAGTGAAGTGTTGGCCTTAATCTTCTCCGGGTTAGCCTCAATTCCCCGTTTCTGAGACCAGGAAACCTAGCAACTTGCCTACAGGCATGCCAAAGACACACTTTGCCGGGTTAAGCATCGTCTTGTAGACCCGGAGATTGTCAAAGGTTTCTTTCAAATCATCCAGGAGAGTCTCCTTCTTCCTAGACTTGACCACAATATCATCTACATAGGCATGAACATTACGCTCAATCTGACTATCAAGACAATTCCATACACAGCACCTATAAGTCGCCTAAGCACGCTTGAGGCCAAAAGGCATAGAAACATAGCATAAAGCCCCAAAAGGTGTGATGAAGGATCTCTTCTATTGGTCTTTGACCGCCATCTTGATCTCATGATAACCAGAATAAGCATCCAGGAAGCATAAATTCTCACAACCCCCTGTTGCATCAATGACTTGGTCGATACAGGGGAGAGCAAATGGATCAGCCTAACAAGCCTTGTTAAGAACTGTGTAATCAACACACATACACCACGTGTCATTCTTCTTAAGTTCCAGCACGGGGTTAGCCAACCACTCAGGGTGAAAAACTTCCACAATAAACCCAGCCGCCAAGAGCCGGGCTACTTCTTCTCTAATAGCCTTATGCCGCTCTTCATTGAATCGACGGAGGAACTACTTGACCGGCTTAAACTTGGGATCCACATTAAGGGTGTGCTCAATGAACTCTCTTGGTACACCTGGCTTGTCAGAAGGTTTCCATGCAAAGATGTACCGATTCTCACGGATGAACTCTATGAGCGTGCTTTCCTATTTGGGATCCATATTAGCCCCCATAGTGAACTGCTGAGATGAGTCGACAGGGACAAAATCCACCTGTTTGGTGTTATCAGCTGACTTAAACTTCAACAGAGGGTCCTGCTCAGTACTGGGCTTCTTTAGAGGGGTCATATCGGCCGGGTCAACATTGTCCTTACAAAACTTGAGCTCCTCAGTAGCACAAGCTGATTCTGTATAATTTGCATCTCCTTCCTCGCACTCCAGGGCGACTTTCTGATCACCATGAACCGTAATCGTCTCATTTGGCCCTGGCATATTAAGCTGCAAGTAAATATAACAAGGGCAAGCAATAAACTGAGCATAAGCTGGCCGACCAAACAGAGCATGATATGGACTTTTGATCTTGACCACCTCTCAAACCACAAGGACTCTGTCCTGTTATTACGATCATCACCAAAAGCCACTTCCAGCGATATCTTCCCCACTGGATAAGCCAACTTACCAGGCACCACACCATGGGAAACTGTAGATGATGGCTTGAGGTGCTTGTTAGTTAGATTCACTCGGTGAAAGGTATCATAGTATAATATGTTAATGCTGCTACCACCATCCATGAGCACTTTTGTGACCTTATAACCACCTACTTGAGGGGATACCACCAATGCCAGATGACCCGGATTCTTAATCCGGGGCGGGTGATCCTCTCGACTCCATGTGATCAGATGCTCTGACCATCATAGGTATTGGGGTACTACCGGCTCAACAACATTGACTACACGCTTATGAACCTTCTGATCTCGTTTGCAAAGACTTGTGGAGAAAACATGGTATTGGCCACCATTGAGCTACTTTGGATTACTCTGATATCCTGACTGATTACCTTGCTATTGGTTACCTTGACCATACTCTTGGTTATGACTACCCTGGTTACCCTGACCTGGATAGCCAAAACTTGAGCCGCCACCACCAAAGCCGTACCCCTGAGAACCGGATCCTGACCCGCTGGGCGACCCATTATTGTTGCCATGATTCTGACTAGGCTGTAATTCCAGAATCTCGCATAACCCAACAATCCTTCCAGGCATGAGTGGATGGCTTGTTGGGAAGACTGTGCTTCAGGCACGGGTCTTTAAGCGCCGCCTCAAGATTAAAAGGCTTTCCCCTGCCAAAGGGCGGTTTACCATTACCGTTGCGGTGCTGGTTCTTGTACCCAGTGTTGGTGTTAGCTACTATATCTGACCCGCCATCGGGGTGTTTGTGCTTACCACCATTACCCTGGTTGTTGCCATTATGCCCTGCCATATTCTGTTGTTGCCCCATACCATTGCCACTCTTCTTGCCCTTGTTGGATTTCTCATCATCAGATCCAGGGTCCTTTGTGTTATTAGAGTCTACATACTTAATGAGAGCCGCCATGAGTTCACCCATGTCATTGCAATAACGCTTGAGCCGTCCGAGCTTTTGCTTAAGGGGGGTAAAGTGATAGTTCTTCTCCAAGACCAGAACCGCCTGACCCACCGCAATACTAATCGACAAGTGGATAATAGCCGAGACGCACCGGCCCAATGGTGGGCCGACTCATCCTCACGCTGTATGCAGTTATCCAGATCGATAATCGTCAGAGGCTACTTGCATGTCCCTTGGAAATTCTTGATGAAACGTGCCTTCAATTTTGCCCATGAACTGATAGAATTAGGAGGCAACCCTTTTAACCATGTGCGAGCTGGCCCATCCAACATCATAGTTAAGTATTTTGCACAGACTGCATGATTGACATCCAACATCTCCATGGCTAACTCATAACTCTCGATCCAGCCCTTCGGAGGGAGATCAGTTGTATAATTATGCACTTTGCGAGGACCTTTGAAATCCTTAGGTAGACGTTCATTACGCAAAGCCGATACTAGACATGGCACTACGAGCATCCTGGAAATCGTCGCAGCTCCTAGTGAGGCAGAAGGGTTCACCGGAGGCTGCTGATAAGCCCCCTGCTGGGCCACCGCTGCCACCTCATGATGAGCTCTGGCTTCATCCACAATCGCCTGAGCATTGACCGGTAGGTTATCATCGTGGGATGGGTTATCATCATGGGGCGGGTTACAACATCATTTGCAGCTGGAGACTGCATGCGACTCAACACGCCGGCTGTAACTTTGACTTGGGCGAGGGGTCAAGTGAACACGATCACGACTGTATGAGTAAGCCACCTGCTATGCAACAACCGTTTGAAGGAGTTCAACCACGTTCCGGGTCTCCATCGCAGCAGGCGACTCGCCCTCGATCGGAATGGCTGCCAGCCGGGTTGCCGCTGCTAACATGTTATCCATCGGGTTAGAAAAGTGCCCTAGTGGTGGCGTCAAAAACACTATGGTGGTGTCTAATTGGGGCAGGTTAGGGCCCGGATCCTCTCTGTGTGTCATCTCAGGTTGACGAGGTTGAGCCACCGCCCGACTTGCAGGGACATTAGGGTTTAATTGGGGATTGACCCGGGCACCCGGAGTACTTGGACCCGTTCCAGGAGTGTTAAACAAACTTCTTGGGTCAAACAATGGTGGCAGGCGACTTTGGTACCTTATTGGATGCATCCTGATTCAGATTCAGATGGAAGGCTTCATCCTTCACGCGTTCCACCTCTGTGTCAACTTGAGCCCTCAGCGCAAACGTCTGGATGTTCTCAGCTGCGATATCCTCTTGGACTTTACTTATCTCATCCCGTACCTTTGCAATATCATTGCATTCTGCCTGATTCAACGTAGTAACCTCTGTTGCTAGCAAAGTTGTCAAAGTGCCCAAGAGGTTGGACAAAACTTGAGTCGTTGGCCTACCTGAGCCGCTGGCCCCAACTGCCGCAGCAGCAGCCGATCCAGCTGCCATAGCTATAGTTGTTGATGAATTTAGAGCCAGCCCTGTGCCATCCATGAAAATAGCAGCCCTTCTCGGCTCTTAGGGGTCCGGGATACTGTCACCACCAGAATAGCCCCCAAGCCTGCCATCTTTAAGCTGATAGATTGACTTCGTCTCTCCGGTCGAGGACTCATCATCTACGTAGATGAGAGTCTCTACCCGAGATGTAGAATCTTCTGTAAGTTCTTTGCCTTGCGTGAAACCGACGAAAACGTGCTTCCAGCTGGGTTGAACCTGAGCAGGTTGTGCGCGCCGAGCCGACTCGACGATGTCGGTGCAGATGTCCAGCTTAGGCTCTGATCTGCCGATCTTGCCGATGGACACATGAATCCTACTGAAGGGAACCCGGTGCCCGTACTCGATTGATTTGGCCTCAGGGCCCCAGCCAGCATCGTCGATATAGAGTTTTCCGCGATGACTCTTGGTCATCCTACCAACGGTGTACCCCTTGATCCTAGGGAAAGAGCCCTTCAAGAACTCTAAACCATCGTGCGCTGGCCCCATGGTGGGTGGGCGCCAACTGTCGTGGTTTTGTCTCGGCAGATGCCCTCGTGAAAGGACTTAGGTGCGAGGCCATGGCTATAGTGATTAGCTTAAAGGGGTTGAGCGGTACGAGAGACATGAGTTTACCCAGGTTCAGCCCCTCATGATTGAGGTAAAAGCCTACATCCTGCTTTGAGTTGTATTGCTTGAGTATCGATTACAAGGGAGAAGAATCGCTTGATGTAGCTATTGATTGATTGTAACTTAGGTTTACCCGCCACAGGAGCTCGCCTTTATATATACAGGCGAGGCCCTGGGCTTACGAGAGTCCGGACTGGCTTATACATCATAACCGACAACGGCTCTACATTACCTTGCCTTCTTGGGCATGTCGCCGTCGGGTGGCTTACAACTCCAGGTCACGTGCCATCTCTGGGTCTTGGGCCTTTGATTGGCCCGTCTTGTAATCTGCCTCCAGGCTTCATGTCTTGGCTTCTTGGGACTGCCTAGGCTTCATCATTGAGTCACCAACAGTGTAACTTGGCCCCTCCTAGGCAGGTCACATTATGGGATTATATCCCCAACAGGAATTATGTGCCCTATAGATTTTATTGTTCTTGATATTGATTGCAATTCGTCTTGTCCCATCATTCTTGGTAGACCGTTTTTACGCACTATAGGTGTCATGATTGATTTGAAAGAAGGCAATATTAATTTCCACTAAGAAAGGGTATGGAACACTTACCTAGAAAAAGAATTAAGCCACCATATGAATCAATCATGAGGGCAACCTATGGATTATAAACTAAAGATGACAATACTGGAATCTATGCATCATGCCTAGCTAGGGGCATAAAATGATAGCGCTTGTTGGGAGGCAACCCAAGGAATAAAATTTATTTTTTCCTTTTTTCTGTTCTTGAGTGTTTGCATAATTCTGCTACTATTATGATTGTGTTTTAATGCTTTATTTAGTTTTTCTGCCAAGCCAAGCCTTTGGGATCATGTTGGTTGATAGTTGATTTGATCTTGTTAGAAAACAGAAACTTTTGTGTCCATTAGCAAAATTGTTAAAATTCACATAAGCAATGAAAACTTCAGAATTTGTTTTCACAATCGATATACAAATTGCCTACATTTTCCTATTTTTTGAGAATTTTTTGAGTTACAGGAGTATGAGATCAATTCGCATCTTTACAGACTGTTCTGTTTTTGACAGATTTTGTTTTCTTTGCATTGGGTGGTTATTTTGATGACTCTATGGTTTGTATTGAAGGGTATAAGTCATGCTAAAGTTAAAATACAGTTCATTCATCACATATCATGAATTTTTCTTGTAGTGTCTTGTATTATATGATTCTTTGCTTGTTTTGCTTTTTAGTTTGTCACAAGTATCCTTTTTGGACACACTTATTTGAGAGAGCCAAAATTATGCTACGATTTGTTAGAATTGCTCTTTCTGCCTCACTTAAATTTTTTGAGCTATGGAATTGCTCTAGTGCTTCACTTATATCTTTTTGAGCATGGTGTTTTTTATTATTTTTGAATAAATACTCTCATGCTTCACTTAGATTTATTTGAGAGCTAGTAAATTTTGAATAAATTCTCTCATGCTTCACTTATATTATTTTGATAGATGAAAATCTTTATGCTCAACTTCTTCACTTAGATTTATTTGAGCTTGTCAAAAGCAATGGCAATATATGAAACTAGTCCCAAAGTGATAGATATTCAAGAGGGATATAATAAAAACTTTCATGAAGATCATTGGACAAATTAAACTTGATTTGTTGTAATAGTTTTGAGATATGATGATAGTAATATGTGAGCCATGTTGGTCAGTAATCATGCTTTAGTAAGAATATTGGTGTTAAGGTTTCTGATACCCTATGCAAGCATGAAAGTCAATAGTTATGCAATGAAATTACATCCTACTTGTGGTGCCTTATTCGGTGTTAGTTATGCTTAATGCCCGTTTATGAGAATTTTCGTTTCTTGGTTGGTTGCTTCTCAATCTTTTTGCTAGCCTCCACTTGTACTAGTAGAAATACTACTTGTGCATCCAAAATCTTAAACCCAGTTTTTCCATATTAGTCCACCATACCTACCATTATGCGGTATTTCCATGTTGTTCTAAGCAAATTTGTATGTGCCAACTCTAATTTTTCAAAATGAATTTTCTTTGTGTGTGCTCGCACCGCTCATGAAGCAGGCAGGGGGTGGAAAATATTTTCCATGCTAGATGTGTTATTCTCAAGATGAGTGTTTATTTACTTGTCATTGCACGAGAGTATGGCAGTAATAGGGATGCCCAGTACCGAAATGAAAAATGAATTTACTTTATGTTGTCAAATAATAAATTCCTTGGAAAGTGTTGGTATGGACGGTACTCATGGATACGACTAACCGTGGAGTGCGTAAGAATTGTGGAAAAAGGAATAAACTTTATTTTATGTGTGGGAACCGCCTATGGTATATCTAGCATGGAAAGTGTTGGGAATTACTCGGTCATTTTCGTTCACGGGAAAAGTATGCCTCTCAAAATATTTTATCTCTTAATTTAAACAATGAGCTCTTGCACCTCTACAAATCTCTATTTCCCTATGTGGAGGGCCTATCTATTTACATTATGCAATTTTTATTTTATTTGAGTCTCTATCTTCTCTTATAAAGCACCAACTAAGTGACACTATGATCATACTTGTGCATTGGATGTAGCTAATATTCGAGTGTGTTTCATGAATGGATCAATGATTGAGCATGATGGGCTAGGGATAAATTTCTTTAGTCTTGATATTTTGAAAGACATGGTTGCTTGTTGATATGCTTGAGTATTGAAGTCTTCATGTCAAATATAGACTATTGCTTTCAACCATATAAAGTCCAAATGTCCAAGCTACAAAAGAAAAGAATATGTGATGAACATGTTAGGCAGCATTCCACATAAATGTTTTCTGATTTCATCATTTACCTACTCGAGGACGAGCAGGAAGTAAGCTTGGGGATGCTAATACATCTCCAACGTATCTACAAATTTTGATTGTTCCATGCTATTATATTATCATTCTTGGATGTTTTACAATCATTTTATAGCAACTTTATATCATCTTTGGGACTAACCTATTGACATAGTTCCCAATGTCAGTTGTTGTTTTTAGCTTGCTTTTTTACTTTGCAGAATATCAGTACCAAATGAAGTCTAGATGCCACAAAACTTTTTGTAGATTTTTTTGGACCACAAAACTTGGGAGCCAAGGAAGCGCCTGGGGGAGGCCTATGGGGCCCACAAGACACCAGGGCGCACCAAAGGCCCCTGGTGCCCTGATAGGTTGTGAGTTCCACGGGAGTCTCCTCCACCACCTCTTCGCTCTATAAATCCTAAAAAATTCCAGAAACCCTAGGGGAGGAGACAAAACACAATTCCAACCACCGCAAGTTCCAGAACCACGAGATCCAATCTACACCATCACGGAGGGGTTCATCATCCTCATTGGTGCCTCTCCGATGATGCGTGTGTAGTTCAACATAGACCTACGGGTCCGTAGGCAGTAGCTAGATGGCTTTCTCTCTCTTTTTGATTCTCAATACAACGGTCTCTTGGAGATCTATTTGACATAATGACTTTTTGAGGTGTGTTTGTTGGGATCTGATGAAGATCGAGGTTATGATTAGTTTCTATCCATGAATATTATTTGAGTCTTCTTTGATCTCTTATATGCATGATTACTTATAGCCTCATATTTCTTCTTCGTATCTTTGGTTTAGTTAGGCCAACTAGATCGGTATTTCTTGCCATGGGAAGAGGTGCTTTGTAATGGGTTCGATCTTACGGTGTCCTCACCTAGTGACAGAAGGGGTAACGAGGCACGTATGTATCGTTGCTATTAAGGATAACAAGATGGGGTCTATTGCTACATGAATAGATCTTTTCTATGACATGTCACTGTTCTTATTGCATTATTTCATTTCTCCATGAACTTAATACACTAGGTGCATGCTGGATAGCAGTTGATGTGTGCAGTAATAGTAGTAGATGCAGAATCATTTCGGTCTACTAATCTTGGATGTGATGCCTATATAATGATCATTGCCTTGGATATTTTCATGATTATTTGATCTTCTACCAATTGCCCAACAACAATTTGTTTACCCACCATATGATATTTTCTCGAAAGAAGCCACTGGTGAAATCTATGACCCCCGGGTCTATCTTTTATCATATTGCTTTCCAATCTATCTTTTTCTGCTTTTATTTTCAGATCTGTTATTCCAAAAACCTAAAAATACCTTGTTGCACTTTTTATTTGCATCTTTTATTTCGTGTTTTATTCAGATATATTTATCCAAACTCATACTATTTAATCTATCTTTTACCGGGGAGGGTTGACAATGCCTCTTACGCGTTGGGTTGCGAGGATTTGTTCTTTGTGTGTAGGTATCGTTTAAATAGTGTTGCTTGGTTCTCCTACTGGTTTGATCACCTTGGTTTAATAACCGAGGGAAATACCTACCGTACCTGTACTGCATCATCCCTTCCACCTTGGGGAAAAACCAACGAAGTTGGAGCCACATCAACTACTGGCAAGTAACCACATACTAACAACACCTGGCATAGGCGAACCCATGTTGCTATACATCTCAGCCACGAATCAAGTCGTGAGTGTGGTGCTCGTGGTAGAATGAGAAGCAGAATGCCATAAGTTTCATGTGCATAAGCATGTCTACTATGTATCATAGGTGCTCACCCCGTGCAAATCCATGTATCCACATTATCAGAAGCTAGCTTACACCGTTTTCATGACATTCCGAAAGCTCCAACACTGCTTCCAAGAGTGTTCGGTCACAGTGGCATCTGAGGTACCCTTGACTGACATTATCAACAATAGGGACGCCACATGTTGCATTGCTAAATGGGCCATAGAGCTCCTCCCCTTCGAAATTGTGTACAAGCCATGCCGAGTTATTAAATCTCAGGTACTGGCCAATTTCCTGGCCGAATGGACAGAAGTTGAGCTTCCTCGGGAATACAGTATATACTCACATTGGATAATGTACTTCGATTGCTGCAAGATTTAGCTGGACTGGGGGCTAGGGTGATCCTTATGTCCCCCACAGGCGACAATATCCGGTACGTACTACATATTATGTACACAGACTCCAACAACGCAACCGAATATGAAGCCGTGTTGCATGGTCTTCGGATAGCAATGTCAATGGATGTACAATGGATCAAGGTATGGGGCGATTCTAACCTCGCCATCTCTCAAGTCAACGGTGAGTTTGATGCTAAAGACCGAAAAATCATGGCATATCGGAATGCCGCCGTAAAAATATCAACCTAGTTTGAAGGTTTAGAATTCCACCATGTCTCTAGAGAGACCTGTCAAGCTGCATGCATCCTCGCCCGTATGGGCGCTAAATGCGATCCGGTGCCAAAAAACACCTTCTTAGAATGGCTTTTTAAGCCATCTGTGGTGTGGCAAGACAGGGACAAGGATTTGGTAGCCAACGGCCCTGAACAAATCGTCCCTCCGGCCATTGAGCCAGACCACGACATCATCGGTGGCTCGTTGCTCGAAGAAACATCTTCGACTCACGAAGTCATAGCCGTAATTGCAGAATGGACTGAGCCCTTCCTTGCCTACCTTCTATGGCAGGAGCTCCCCGATGATCAAACCGAGGCACGATGCATAGTCCGGTACTCCAAAGCTTATAAGGTCCACGAGGGTGAGTTGTACAAGAAAAGCACTATCGGAGTTCTACAAAGATGCATATTTAAAGAAAGGGGCAACAACTTTTGGTCGAGATACACGTTGGCACGGGCGGCCACCACGCTGCAGCTCGGTCCCTCGTAAGCAAGGCCTTCCCAGCAGGGTTTTTCTGGCCCATTGCTCGCGTGAACGCCCATACTCTAGTCCAACATTGTGTTGGATGCCAGCTTTTTGCAAATCAAGGCCATATGCCCCCACGGAACTCCGGACCATACCAATCACCTGGCCTTTCACAGTCTTGGGGTTGGACATGGTCGGACCACTTAAAGGGGGAACCAAGAAAAAGAAATACTTACTGGTCATGGTTGAAAAATTCACTAAATGGATCGAAGCAAAACCAGTAACCTCAGCACAGTCCAGACCAACCATTGACTTCATATCCGACGTGGTACGCCGTTATGGTGTCCCTCACGGTATAATCACAGATAATGGATCCAATTTTACTCACTACAAGAAATATGTCAACTAGTGACCTTCTGTCAGTGACCCTGGAAGAATTGGTCATAGATCTATGACCATTTCAGACCAATTGGTCAAAGGCTGTTCAGGGGGCTCCAAACCCTAATCTATAACGACCATTTTGGTCAGAAAGGTCGTAATTTCCTTACACAAAATGGTCATAAAGCAGATAGCACTGGTCCGCTGCCTTATTTCTAGATGATCATGACCAATATAGATACTCATAACCTTGTAAATTGTGGTGGGTTTCTATGACTAGGCGCCACCTCATCAGTTTTGCCTATGTGTCATGTCCATGTGGCAGTTTTTGCCCTAGGTTGTGAAGCAACCTATATTTCTGTCATTCCCAAAATTCCCAAAAAAATCTCATAAATACTTTGGGTCATATCTTCGTCAAATATGTAAAAAACCTTCCTTGCCTAGTTCAAAAATATTCATTTTCCTATTTTGTTTAGAAAAACACTTTGTGAAGGAAGTACCACTTTGGCAAGTCCAAATGGTATCCATTTTCTACAGTGTTTTCCTATGCCCAAATAACCATCCTCCACCAAATGCCAGCTCAATCCATTCATTATTTTGAGCCCAACTTCAACATTCGTATTTATGTCCAGTGTGGTACTTTGCAAAGCAAGTACCACCTAGGCTCCTCCTTTTGAGCTGGAAATTTATGAAGACGGTCTTCTTAGTAACTGATCATCCTCATCCAAAACTCACACCATTAGCCATGTGCATTTCCCATACCGCTAATCAAACACTTGGCTGCTTATTCATGTTTGAGAATCGATCGATCTCCTCGTGAGAATATTATGTTGTGATTTTCCTCCTAGCATCTACCTGGGGAGTGCCCAACCCACTAGACATGCCTAAGCCGCCCATAACACATGCCAACGCCACGGTCACGCGGAGACCATGCGGCGGGCATGCGAGTTTACGCGCTCTAGAGTTGGGGCCCTCGGCCACCATCCGAACCTCGACATATCGCCACCAAACCATGTATTTAAGATTAAATAGGTACTTATGTAACTAGAAATGATTTTTGGAAAAAGAAATAGCAAACTATGAGGTAGGTGCAGTTCAAATTTGACCCGCTTCCTGCTGAATCGGCGGGAATTTGTCTTTTTCACTAGAGGTGGATCAAAAAATTTGACACCCAAACATTTTGTCAATTGTGCATTAAATATGGCCTAGTATTTTAGAAAATTGATTTTGTCCAATTTTGCAATAAATATATGGTAGGTCCTTCAGAAAAAAACTCATTTCATGCACTCAGAAAATGGAAAATGAATTTTCCGTGCAAAGAAAATGAAAACTTCCTTAGGCAACATTGTTTGGAATTCCAAGATGCACCCTTGTGCACAATATGAGATCATTTGAACAAACTATGCCATGAATGTGGCCATAAGATTGATCATTTGACTTGAAAGCCATGAATCTTCACGCATGATAGCTCATTTTTAGAAACTTTTTAAAATAATTTCCGTATTACAAGTTTATTATTTTCCTAGAAACTTGGTCACATATAATGACACAATGCGAAGGTTTTCCAATTTTTTGATTTTTTTGAGTTTTTATGCCCGTTTCAAAATGCGGTCAAAACGGCGGGCTTGACCGTTCCTAGCTACTGGTTAAATCTTGGAAAACTTTTGATGTTTCTCTAATTAAATAGATACTTATGTACCTAGAAATGATTTTTGGAAAAAAATAAAGATCAAACTATGAGGCAGCTGCAGTTAAAATTTGACCCGCTTCCTACTGAATCCGTAGGAATTTGTCTTCTTCATCAGAGGTGGATCAAAACTTTTGACACCCAACAATTTTTTCAATTGTGCATTAAATATTGCCTAGTATTTTCGAAAATTTATTTGATACAATTTTGCAACAAATATATGGTAGGTCCTTCACAAAAAATTCATTTTGGGCACTCGAAAAAATGGAAAATGAATTTTTCGTCCAAAGAAAATGAAAACTTCCTTAGGCAACATTGTTTGCCATTACAAGATGCACCCTTGTGCACAATATGAGATCATTTGAACAAACTATGTCATGAAAATGTGGGCATAAGATTGAGCATTTGGGTTGAAAGCCATGCATCTTCACACTTGATAGCTCGTTTCTGTGAACACTTTTTTAAAATAATCATTGTATTACAAGTTTATAATTTTTGCTAGTAGCTTGGTCACATATAATGATGTAATGAGAAGGTTTTCCAGTTTTTTTAATTTTTTTGAATTTTTTATGCCCGTTTCAAAATGCAGTCAAAACGGCGGGAATGACCGTTCCTAGCTAGTGGTTGAATCTTGGAATTTTTTTGGTGTTTTTCTGACTAAATATA
Organism: Triticum aestivum; assembly: GCF_018294505.1. NCBI lineage: Eukaryota > Viridiplantae > Streptophyta > Magnoliopsida > Poales > Poaceae > Triticum > Triticum aestivum. Next base: position 630,247,584 of record NC_057801.1, read on the forward strand.
TACTTTTGTACCTAGAAATGATTTTTGGAAAAAATAAAGAGCAAACTACGAGGCAGCTACAGTTCAAATTTGACCCGCTTCCAAGTGAATCGGCGAAAATTTGTCTTTTTCACGAGAGGTGGATCAAAACTTTTGAAACCCAACCATTTGGTAAATTGTGCATTAAATATGTCCTAGCATTTTAGAAAATTGATTTGGTACAATTTTGCAACAAATATATGGTAGGTCCTTCACAAAAAAAACTAATTTTGGGCACTCGAAAAAAATGAAAAATGTATTTTTCGTCCAAAGAAAATGAAAACTTCCTTAGGCAACATTGTTTGCCATTCCAAGATGCACCCTTGTGCACAATATGAGATCATTTGAACAAACTATGTCATGAATGTGGGCATAAGATCAAGCATTTGGGTTGAAAGCCATGCATCTTCACACTTGATAGCTCGTTTCTGAGAACACTTTTTAAAATAATCATCGTACTACAAGTTTATAATTTTTGCTGGTAACTTGGTCACATATAATGACGCAATGCGAAGGTTTTCCAATTTTTTGATTTTTTTTTGAATTTTTAATGCTCGTTTCAAAATGCGGTCAAAACAGCAGGAATGACCGTTCCTAGCTAGTGGTTGAATCTTCGAATTTTTTTGGCGTTTCTATGATTAAATAGATACTTTTATACCTATAAATGATTTTTGGAAAAAATAAAGAGTAAACTATGAGGCAGCTGCAGTATAAATTTGACCCGCTTCCTACTGAATCGGCGAAGATTTCTCTTTTTCACCTGAGGTGGATCAAATTTTTTGACACCCAACCATTTGGTCAATTGTGCATTAAATATGGCCTAGTTTTTTATAAAAATGATGTGGTCCAATTTTGCAACAAATATATGATAGATCCTTCAAAAAAACTCATTTTGGGCACTCGAAAAATGGAAAATTGTTTTTTCGTCCAAAGAAATGAAAAATTCCTTAGGCAACATTGTTTGTCATTCCAATATGCACCCTTGTGCACAATATGAGATAATTTGAACGAACTATGCCATTCCAAAATGCACCCTTGTGCAAAAAACACAAGAGAAACAAATAGAAAAACACAACTACATAAGCTTGAAAAAGTATTTGATGTGCTCCACATGTGCTATGATTGTGAATTATAAAATTGATGTTCTCCAAATTTGCAACAAATATTTGGTAGGTTCTTTATAAAAATATCATTTTGGACACTCGAAAAATGAGTCTCTTACAAAAAACTCATATCTTAGAACACTTTTTTTAATGGTATTAACAATATTCAAAGTTTGTTATTTTTACTGAAAAGTAGGTCACACTTGGTGACACAATGCGAAGGTTTTTTACTTCTATATTTTTATAAATTTCTTAGGTCGTCAAATAGCAGACATGATTCAAAATCTTATTTTCAATCGATTACGACCAATTTAAATGGTCTTAACATCATCAAACGGGACACTCTGTTCTGATTGGTCTAAAATCAGCTACGCGGATCATGCCTTAAGCACCGTCGGATGCGCCTGGTTCCAACTGCAGCCTACACCCCCTCGTCGCTCTCACCCCCTCCTGAATCACCTCGTATCCCTCTCATCCTCATCCACCCACAAAACCCTAGCCCCCTTCTCCCAGTCGCGTCCGCCGCCTTCTCCCTCCCAGATCCAATCCAAGTCAGAGCCCCCGGCCTCCATCTTCATTCCTACGTGCGTCGGCCACCTCCCTGCGGTGGAGCTCGACCCCGTCAGTCTCCCCCGAAATGAAACCCACCACCGCCGCCTTCGTCTCCCCAACCAACCACAACCCACCGGCGACCTCCTCCCACTCTCCCTCTCCCTCGCCGCCGGCGCCCCCTCGCCTCCCCTCTCGTCCTCTTGTCACCCTACTAGGCCCCAGATCAACTTGGCCTTCTCCTTCTCAGGCCACGACTAGATCCGCACCGGCGTTCCCGCATCGGCGCCATCATGGACCTTCCTCCTCCTTCTCCATGACCACGCTGCAGCAGAGGAGTCCTCCTCCTCCCACCGCCACTGCCACCGAGCCCTCCTCCTTCCACCTCCACATCCATGCATCTATCCCTTCCTCCCTCCTCATGCCCGAAACCCTAGCCCGCGGGCGGCCATGTCGACCGAGATCAGGATCCGCAGCATCCTCTTCTCCTCCAAGAGCAATAACAGCAACGTCCGCAAGGGTATGCCATGAATCCCTTCTCTTCTTCCGGCCTTCTTCATCTCCGCATCTAATTCGTGCGTGCGGTCGTCTATGTAGTCAGTTTGCTCCCTCCGATCTGCTCTGCTTGCGTGAAGGGGCCCGGCCAAGGAGAAGCTGCTGCTTTAGCTTCTTCCTCCCCCCGGTGTGTGTAGGTGGTAAGCCATCTCCATCTCCCTCCTCCTCTCTCACCCCATCTCGTCTCTGTAGGCAAGCAGTCTGCATGTTAGCAGGCACATGAGTCAATCAAAACACCTTTTTAATTGATATATATGTGTTTTGAGAGGAGAACCGTGTTAAGGAATATATCACCGTGTGTGATGTATATTTCCTTCCCAGCTAAATTCCGAGGTTGTATTCATTTCCTCGAAGAAATGTTTGATCCTTTTGTTGTAAATTTGTAGATTGATTTAGTTGTCACAACATTTTCTGTTGCTTGCCTGAATGAAATCAGTAGTCACTATTCAGATAACTGGATAATTAGACACTGTTGTGTGTAGTCTCTGTTGGAAATATATACCGTGCTTGATAGAATGGAAAATGAATAATTAGGAAACATATATTTGCTAGGGATGAAATTGTAGTCCCAATCTCTGATTCGCTGCAAATTGCAGTCCTAATCTCTGCAATTGTTGATAAATGGATGAAATTCTAGTGTATCAGTACAATCATCTCTTAAGGTTGCTTACATTTTGGTTCAGAGCACGGACGCCATGTGATGTTCAGACCATAAATTGACTATTGTGTAACATTATGGTCGATGCCTTTTCTTTTTTAATCATCCCTGGTTCCATTATATCAGAATGAAACCAGAGTAGCACAAAGTCCAGCTAAATTAGTTACTATGAAGCATTATCGAATGTTGTTCTTCCCTGCTCTTACCGGCGTCCTTTTAATTCCATATGTGTTTTTGTAGTTGAAGGAGTTCATTCTGGGCAGCAGTAGGCGTATGAGTTCCAGGACATGCGCCGCCCATCATTGACCTCCAGGTCATCAAGAACGCCTACGACGGCAAGAGATACCTCCTCATGCAGGTACCAATACATCTTCATACACGCGCACGCATTGGTTAATCTGCAGATTGATTGATCAGAAATGGCACGGCGTTTTCTGTAGAGCACGTCCAAGATGGCGAGCAGGACGAGGTACTGCACAGGGAGGATCAAGTCTTTTGTTGTCCCCCTCGCCAACTACTCCCTCAACACCACTGCCTCTCTAGGTACACGTATACCAAGCAGAGTATGCAAGTACTTATACACCGTACCGCGTATGCAGCTTCTAGAGTAATTTCCTTGTTTCCACCTCTGCTTGCAGTGTCCCAAGTATACACGTTTATTCTAGTTATATGCTTGCAAGGTTAGATCATAGTCTCACAGTTTGTTTGCACAGTATGTTGTCATTTAGCTGCAGTTAATTAGCTTATGTACTAGGCGTTCTTGAAACCTTAGGCCATAAGCACCGAGTGACATGATGATGTATCCCTCCTACATCCTAGCTCTCTATGGAGTAGGGCTATTGTTCCACCATTGCGAGCTAACTTGATGTGTTCTGTTTTGGAGTATGTAATGTTACTCTCTTTTTGGCGAGTTGGGTGCTTTTCCAGTTCAACATAACATCTTTGGCTTGAGTTCTCTTTTCATTATTTGTATAATTGAAAATTGGAAATTCTTCCCTCTGCCATTTTGGACCCTGGTGATTCACTGGGAATTTTCCATGCCCGTTGGAATCTAACAAGTCCTCCTCCACATCTTAAACTAACAAGCATGGGTTATGAGTTTACCTATGAAGTTCTTTTTGTTTGTTGTCTGTTGTAAATTTCCTGGTTGTTTATTCCTGTTGGCTAAGTATATGGTATGACAATTTTTGTAGGTGAACATTCCAAAGACCAAGAAGACCTACTGCAAGAACAAGGAGTGCAAGAAGCACACACTCCACAAGGTTACCTAGTACAAGAAAGGCAAGGATAGCCTTTCTACTCAGGGGAAGCGTCATTATGACCGCAAGCAGTCTCGATATGGAGGTCATACAAAGCATGTTTTCCACAAGAAGGTATGTTACTCATTTCTGTGGGCATATATCTTATTTGATGTACACCTCAACTTACTGTGGAAATGTTGGTCGTTGCTCTTCTGTTGCCTCTTTGCATCTGGATGTTTATTCTTCTGTTTCTTTCAGGCCACATCTGGACTTATTTGATGTTCCTCCTCCACGGCGGCCCCGCGCCGTGCGTCCCTGCCGGTAGTCTGGGCGACGGTGGACGGGCCGTTGGGGATGCCGCTAGACTTCCTATGACTTGTTGCTAAGATTAACAATTACTCTGTAGACCCTGCTGTGATAATACGCATTTTATGGTCACACCTCAGTCCACGGTTATGTTTTTTGGGATGAAACGATACGTGTAATTCTAGTGATATTTGGAGTTTTTGTGATCCCTCTCCAAGTTGCAACCGGGGGCTGCTGTTAGAGGTTCATCCTTGGCTATTGGTCACGGTCAATTAGAGGAACTAGTACTAGTATTGCTGCGCATCATCAGAGGAACCAGTACTTGGGCTCTTATTGACCTTCAAGCCTTTCCTGGAAGTCCCAGAACAGTACAAGTATAACATACCAGTACCTGTTTAGGTAGTGCTATAGAGCGATGTGTGTGGTTCTGTGGCACTGGCATGCTGTATGTGAAGACTCAAGAGTCTTATTTTGTTGTACTTGTAGATGTAGCGGTGTTCTTGGCACTGTGACCTAAAGCAATTCGTCGGCCAATTGCAGTCTTGGCATGCTGTGTTGCTCTCCTAGTTGTTAACATATGTGTAGTAGTACGTAGGAATAGAGGTATGCTAAATCTGGCATTTTCAAGTATGATGTGTTGCTGTGACTGCTCTCAGTTTAATAATTTTAACTCTTCTAGCATTTTCAAGTATGCATAGTGTATTAGTGTATCCTCATCTGTGTTGTTTGATTTATATATGGTGCTGAAGGTCTTGCTCACCCTGTGTCTACCTACTACATGCAGATCAACCGGTCTCTGGCTCAGCAGGGCCAGCAAGGACCTGATGGAGAGGGGGCTCATCAGGATGGTGTCAATATTGTGGGAACTGTTCTAGTGCCTGATCTGTATCCCAATTCAGGCTCAAAATGCACCCCATTTACTTCACCTCTAGAATATCTCTTTCCAGTCTTTGTGGAATAATAACATATGAAATGTCATACCTGCTTAAATATTAGTTGCTACATGCTAGTAGGAGATAATTTTTCCAATTCTATCTTCTGCGATTAAAACAAATCCTCGACAGAATTGCAGCAAACAGATTTTTACTAGTTCTATCTTCTGTATCAAAACAAATCCACAACTGTTTCAAATGACAGTAGCAGCATGCTGATTTTTATCAATATTGTAGAAATTGCTCTGAAGTAGAAGTTGCTTAACTATGCAAGTTACTTTAAATTTGGGAAATTGCTTTGAAGTACAATATGTTAGAAGAAACTACCATGTCTCTGGAATGGATCATCAATCACTCTTTATACACTTGCAACTCAGTTTCTTTCATATAAGTTCTACTACCTTTCTTTAGGTTGAGCTACTGCCCTGTTAATTGCTTTAACAAACATTATCATTTGCCATATTGCATTAACAAACATTATCATTTTTTTTGTTTCACAAACACAAAATAGTTTGCTCCTTCTAGTTGTGGCATCCCCACTGTTAATATTTATGATGTTGTTCCTCACTAATATAATATTTACTGATTATTGGTAGTCACTAGTATTCATTGATAACTATGCCTCGTTTTGATTGTTCTATTGTTATTTATGCCAAAAGGTTAACATGTTTGAATTTATTTTGTTCCTGGCCATTTTATTTTATAACATGTAGATGGTGGCCTCTATTCATGTTTCGTCGTGAGCTCCAGGATGAAGAAGTTGGAAGAAGCAATGCATGCTGGATCTAGGCATGCATGCATGCTCTAGTATCCCTGTTTCTGAACCTAGCTAGGGAGGTGCAGGACTTTGTTGCAATGTTGATTTTTTTGGGAATTTTGTTGTATTGGTGATTTTGCTGAGAGTTTGGTGTATATTTGCTTGCCACTATGTTTACTTGATATTTATTTCTGGATTGGAAAATATATTGGCATTGAATCTGGGCTGAATGTATATCTATGATGTAAATATTATTTGACTTGAAGAGGCACAACCCAAATCAAGAAGTGGATGAAATGTCTATTGGACCAAGTTTATTTGGGCTTTGAAAAGGCCATGGCCCAAAATATATTAGTGGGAACAAAGGCTGAAAATAAAAAAAATTGATTGTAAAATGACCGTGGCCTAAAAAGGAAATGGCATGTGAAAGGCCATGACCCACAAAATAAAAAGGTTGAATTACTAGGCAAGCCCATGTAGCTAGCGAAAATTAACAGAAAAAATATTTAAAAAAAGGCTGAATTGTTGGGCCTGGCCCATGTAAAACACCCAATTGGACCGGGCCAATTCTAATTTTTGACCTTTTCAATTGGTCACAAATTTGCCACGTCAGATTGCCACGTTGGATTTGACGTGGCCTGGGCAGACAATCAGTGACCAAAACAAAAGGTCATGGGTTCAACGACCTTCTGTTTTGGTCGTAAACGTCTACGACCTTCTCACACAGAAGGTCGTTAATTTCAGTTTACGACTGCTAGCTTTTGACCTTCTATTTTTGGTCACAAAAAGGTGGCAAATGAAAAACAATGACCTTTTAGTGACCAATAGTCAAGGTCACAAGTTGACATATTTCTTGTAGTGACAGCCCAGGAAGTCAAAGACTGGTGCGCTAATATGGGCATCAAGCTCAACAACACTTTGGTGTATCACCCGCAAACCAATGGACAAGTCGAACGGGCCAATGGACTAATCATGAGTAGCATAAAGCCTCGTCTGGTCCGTTCCTTGAAGCAATCTTATTGTCACTAGGTGGAGGAGCTCGACTCCGTACTATGGGGACTGCGCACTACTTCCAACCGATCAATGGGGTACACACCTTTTTTCATGGTGTACGGCGCAGAAGCAGTCCTCCCATGTGACATCATTCATGACAAGCCTAGAGTGCGCATGTATGAAGAAAAGGAAGCCAAGTTGGATTAGCAGGATGACCTGGATGCCTTGGAAAAAGAGTGTGACGTAGCTCGGGCTCGCTCTACATTTTATCAACAGAAGGCCTGGCGCTACCATAGTAGGGAAGTTCGGGCGAAGGCATACAACATAGGCGAACTCGTCCTCCGTCTCCCTAAGAAGTAGAAGAACAAGCTCTTGCCAAAATGGGAGGGCCCTTTCATAATCGATGAAGTGCTAGCTGACAACCGCCTCGAATCAAACCCCTGGAATGCAGCTTGGCTTCAACGCTTGTACGGCTAGTCTGGCCACGTCAATTACACTAGCCTTTTCTTTAGTGTAATATTTAATTTTTAATTTTTGGGAGTTAGCACCTCCCGGGATATGTATGGATAAACTGAACTGCGTTAGGCCCTTTTAGCATACATTTTCAAATGTACTTCCCAGATCTACCTGGGGGCTCCTTTAAAGCAACCAATCAATATACTTTTCGTGCACATAATCATCTTTGTCGTGTTTGCACTTTCCTGAACAATTTTAAGCCATCATATGCATTGATTGGACTTAAGTTTTTGCCAAGCTGGGTTGCCTGGCTCCTGTGTTTACCCCCTACTTTCCTGATTGTTCTTCTAGGGGGTAAAGGGAGAACCTTTGTGATTGCTATGATTGGTTCAGTTGCGTACGTGCCTCACATGGGTGAAGCCAAAAACTAGCGTTCTCAATAAAATAATGGGTCAGACACAAGGGAAATGACAATAATTGGGCGTTCGCCACCAAGACTTGGGGATTCGTTCCCCAAACTAATTATTATTCGCATGCTCTTGGTATCCGAATACAACGTCTATGTTTTACATGACGAACCTGAAGAAAGGAATCCATGGAGGAACTATTTTTTCGAAAGATGTTTCTTACATTAAACAATAATATAACATAACTCTCTGCGTGCATTTTTTGTCTGCTCGTACCAAATGGCCGGATTGCCTAGTTACCGAAAGTGATTTCCTGTTACCTCAGGTCACATAGTACGAAATGTTCCCCGACCACTAGCCAGGGAGGCGGAAGCCGATGGCCGGTTAAGACATCGTTTACAGTATGGATCGAGAATATTTGGTGTAAAGTACCTAGATACATAGAATCAAACACCTTGATCTTTGTGAATATTGTGTATTAACCTATCTAGGGCACAGTCCTGTTGGGAGTATCGAGCCGCAGACATCACTTGGTCATACACCAAATGAAGAGGTATTGCTTGACCATCCGGCCCTGCTGGTCCAACAAGGGCCATCCGCTCTGGCTTAAGTTTGGTAAAACGGGTCTTCACCATAGCCCATGCCTCTCGCGACCCCTCCCGATAGGCCAATATCTTCCATAACTTGAAGTGTCGCCGAGCTCCTTTAAAACGAGTAGCCAGTTCGATCATATCGTCTGGAGGCATCTTGGTTGGCCACAATGCCTTGACCATGTTCTTCATAGATTTTCGAGCTTTCTCATGGATGACAGACAACTCCTTTAAAAGATTTCCTCCAAAGGAGCTGACCTCTTATCTGCGCCGCCCGGTCAGGAGACCTAGCACAAAGCATGGCATGACCTTTGCACTCAGGCACTACAAATGTCTATGTACATATAAAAGCTGAAATATCACTTACTGAACATGCCACTTTTCAATCTATGGTTCTCCCCAAGGGCCTGTGCCAAGTGAGTATTCAAACTCTCAAGTTCTTTGGCCTACTGTTGGTTTTCTGCCTTTAGCTTGTTGTTCTCCTGTGGCTTTGTCTCAGCACCCGAAGACCGGCTTCATGCTACGACTTGGCGTACCATTGAGACTCTTTGGTGGCATCCAGGTCCTTTTGTAGTTGACGAATGGATTGAGCTGCTATAAAGAATATCGGTTTTGCATCAGCCAACTGCGTTCGGTTCAATTCAAGGTCCTCGGAAAATTTCTTGTTCTGGTCCCTTGAAACCTGCAAAAAACCACGAGTTCATATAGGCACAGACCCTTAACTCCGCCGTCCCGCCCGAATCAAGGCTCGGGGGCTACTGGGTTAGGATTTATATTTGGTTATCAAAACCTATTTCGTACCTACATGTTGATAGAGAGAAGATTGGCAATCCCCTCAAGGCCTATCCGAGCTACTCTGAGGTATGTGTCTACCGAATTAAAAGCGTTGAATTCCTAATCGGAAAAAGCTGCATGACGCAGGGATTCCTTCCGTCACCGATGATTCATCACACATTCAACTTCAGAATTGGTGTCCGAAACATCCTCAGGATCTTCTAAAGTCTGGTCTGCAGGGGAACACCCCACGTCGACCCCTGCCCATGCTATGGATCTTCGACTGTGCCGTGACGCCTCCTTGATGTCTTCGAATGGTGGGGGCGGTCGCTTTCTCCTACAGTCCCTGTTGAATGTCACTAGAGCCTGCAACAGCGATGTTAATAATTATCTGATTGCAATCTCGGTTACTATACCTTTTTGCCAAAGGTGTGGTCAATGTAGCCCCCACGGCTGCCTCGCGCTTGGAAGCTCCACTGCTTGCTGTTGTCGACACCATCCTCGTTGGTGTTCGGTGTGAGGTGCGGCGGCCCTTGGGAGTAGAAGTCAGCATACCCGGAGTGGCACGAGGCAAACGCCATGTTCAAGAAGAGGCCTTCTTGCTACTTATGACGGAAGAAGGGAGGGGCCTAGGGTGATCGACTGTAACGGCCACCTTGGAACCATCGAGGCTTTCCCGGAAGAAAAACCTGTCCTCAAAATCAATGGACGTATCTGGGTCCTCATGAAATCCTGGGTCATTTCCATAGGAATGGTCTTCTCGTTGGGTAGACGGGTAGCTGATGGTCTTGACCTGGCACCTCCAATTCTGTTCGAAAAAACAATAGGACCGATCAGTATATGGATCTAATATCTAGGTTGTGAAACAAAAATGAACCCACCCATTCAACGGGATTGTAGCTCGAGTAGCCGTTCCTTGGACGAGCAAACTCTTCTTCCTCTCCTTTGAATAGATCAACTAAAATGCTGGCCATCGCTGCTTGGTTATCTGGCCCCTGCCGCTTGTAATGGGTCGCGTCGCTTGTCCTATTGCTGCACCACAGGGGGTGCATCCTTTGTTGAAGAGTGTCGGTGTCAAAACCGGCGGATCACGGGTAGGGGGTCCCGAACTATGCGTCTCGGCGGATGGTAACAGGAGACAAGGGACAAGATGTTTTACCCAGGTTCGGGCCCTCTTGATGGAGGTAAAACCCTACGTCCTGCTTGATTAATATTGATGATGTGTGTTATAAGAGTAGATCTACCACGAGATCAAGGAGGCTAAACCCTAGAAGCTAGCCTATGGTATGATTGTTGTTCGTCCTACGGACTAAATCCATCCGGTTTATATAGACACTGGAGAGGGCTAGGGTTACACAGAGTCGGTTACAATGGTAGGAGATCTACATATCCGTATCACCAAGCTTGCCTTCCACGCCAAGGAAAGTCCCATCTGGACACGGGACAAAGTCTTCAATCTTGTATCTTCGTAGTCTTGGAGTTAGGCCGATGATGATAGTTCGGCTATCCGGACACCCCTAGTCTGGGACTCCCTCAGTAGCCCCTGAACCAGGCTTCAATGACGACGAGTCCAGCACGCATATTGTCTTCGGCATTGCAAGGCGGGTTCCTCCTTTGAATAATTTATAGAAGATTGTGAACACCAGGATAGTGTCTGGCTCTGCAAAATAATTTACACATACCACTGTAGAGAGAATAATATTTACACAAGTTCAATCTGCTGACGTATTTCGTGGCATGTCGGCACACCACTACCAAGCCTTTACTCGAATTGTTTTTATTGTACCACCTCAGCGCGTTTAGCGAAGCAGTTTCCTTGGCACGTCTTGTCGAAGCAGAGATCGTGTTCCCCTTATTCCGGGATTCCCATCAATACGGACGTGGGTAACCCAACCGCGCCATTGATTGCGGCGCTTGGGGGATAAGCGAGTTTTATCAGGCCGGTGGGGACGCATGTTTTCGTCCGCCCATATAAGGGGATAAAGATCCAACCCTTTTACCTGCGCCTTCTTCCTGCTTGGCTTATCTATCTCTGCAAACTCGAGCTCCAGCGCCCAAGTCCGCACATCTCACCTCAACCTCCTCCAACTATGTCCGGAGCGGGAGGCAGGTGGATGGCCTCCTCCGTTACGGAGGGGCACATCCAGAAGCTGCGCAGCGCCAGATATTTGTCCAGCAACATCGCGCATCGGCTCCCCGACGAGGGAGAGCTCATCCCCACCCCCAGGCCCCATGAGAGGGTAGTATTTCTTACCCATTTCCTCTGTGGACTGGGCTTCCCACTTCATACCTTTGTCCGAGGGCTCATGTTCTACTACGGCCTGGATTTCCACGATCTGGCCCCGAATTTCATCCTCAACATCTCGGCGTTTATCGTCGTGTGTGAGGCCTTCCTCTGCATCTAGCCCCACTTCGGCTTGTGGCTCAAGACCTTCAATGTCAAGCCGAAGGTTGTGAAGGGCAGACAAGCGGAGTGCGGAGGCACCATGGTGGGCAGGATGTCCAACGTTACTTGGCTTGAGGGCCTTTCGTGGAAACCGTGAAGGGGTGGCAATCGGGGTTGTTCTATATCACCGAGCCATGTGACCCTGAATGGGCAGCGGCCCTCGAATTCAGATCTGGCATCCCCACACGGCTCACCTCCTGGAAAGAGAGCGGCCAGACTTGGGGGGATTCGGGGGAGCTGACCGGACTCCAAGCCTGCGTCCAAAAGCTGGTGGACAAGAAGCTCAAGCTTGTCAACGTGGTCCAGGTCATGCTCATCCACCGGATCCTCCCGTGCCAACGATGGGGCTTCAACATGTGGGAGTTCGATCTGGCGCAGCACCAGACTTTGAGCGGGCTCTTCGACACTACGTACGAAGATATCTGGAAGGTGCTGTTCAAGGGCGCCGAGGCTCCCGCATCCGCTACCGAAGATCGCGGATTCAGCTCGCAGCGTCCGGCTGACGAGGTAAGCGATTTCGTCCTTTATGGGACGCTTGTTTTCCATAGTTTGACTCTATGCGGGATCTAAACTCCCTTTCCTTTGACAGGACTGGCTGGCGAAGGCCGAGCGGACTATCTGTCCGGCCCCATTGCCAGAGGACCCAGCGGACGCCCGCCTAACGGGGCTGCTGGCTCCGGCACCCCACGTGGTGCCGGAGAAGAAGGCCAAGAAGAAGGCCACGGGGACTCGGAAGAGTTCCCGTTTTCAGGTGCTATCGGATGACGACTCCGAGGCCGACTCCTCTCACCAAGGTGAGGAGGAGAAGAAGAAAGCCTCTCCCCCAGTGGGGGGAGAGAAGAAAAGGAAGGCCTCCCCAACGAGGGAGGCCGAAGGGTCCAAGAAGGGAAAAACTCTTCCCCCGGACTGCTCTGCCAACGCCAGTGACGACGACAAGGACTGGCCTCCAAGGGCCAAGCCCCTGGCGAGATCGTGAGTATCCGGACTCCCGAATAACTTCATGGTTTTTCTTTTTTGCCACACAATGTCTTTCTAATGCCGCATACAACCCTGCAGTCCGCCCAAGGACGATCTCCCCGCTTCGTCGAGCGGGTCCTTAGGTGCGTCGGATATGGATTCTCTTCCGACCGCCTCCACCCCCCGTGACACGGACGATGCCGAGGTGGGATCCTGGGAAGGGACCCGCCAGGAGGAGGAGGCCCCGGAGGTGTCGCAGGACAACCTCCCGGACTTTGCACCGGACTCGGCTCCGGATCCCATAGTGGCTCCGGAGTCCGGCGGGCGGCCCCTTCGTAAGAAGGGCAAGACCGTGACACCGGCAGCCTCCGTCCAACCGGAGGCGCCGGATAGCTTGCTGGAGGCGCTCAATGGCGCCTCCATCGAAGAGGAACACCGCACTGTTATGAGTGCGGTGATTCAGAAGGTGCAGCTCGCCAAGAGCGGGCTGACCGAAGCCTGCAGCAGCCTTCTAACAGGCTTTGAGGTAAGAATTTTGATATATGTAAAATAGTACCGCATAGACAGTAGCCCCTGATGCTCGGTTCGGTGTTCGGAAAGAAAAGCCGGACTGAGGATCTAAGAAGATATACGCAGGAGTCATAAAAAATATGTCAATATGGGATTGCAGGCTGCGCTGCTGACCTCTGCCGCACTGACTGCGGAGGTCAATACTTTGAAGGAAAGCCTCGAGCGGTCCGAGAACGAGCTCGGCCGTGCCAAGAAGCAGCTCGAGGACAAGGAAGGTGAGTAACACCTTATTAAAATTGTACCTTACAGAAAAGGATTTTGGTTGCAAAAAGAATGACAAGGATAACGTGGGTATTGCAGGGGCCACTAACGAGGTGGCGACCCTGAAAGAGGCGGTGGCCGCGGCCGAACGCAATGCGGCCGCGGAGCGCACCGAGCGAGAGAAGCAGGAGGCGCGGGTGGCGGAGGTACAGCAAGAGCTCCAGGATCTCGTGAAAAAACATGAGAGCCTGGAGCGTGACTCGAAGACTCGAGAGTCTGAGCTTGCAACGGCTCTTGAGAGTGCCAAAGCCGCTAAGGCCGAAGCCTACAAGGCCCTCCAGGAAATCGAGGCGTTGAAGAAAATAGCAGCGGGTAAGGCATTTTTCATGCAAAGTAAGCATGTGAGTGTTAATTACCTGTTGCTTACCCGAATTCGGAGCTCTCCAGGAGCGTTCGCAGATCTTCCTCGCAGCGTGTCCGATGCTGCCGCGTTCTACCGGGCCGAGGAGGGGAGCTCGACGGAGAAGGTCTTCTGGTCTCAGTATGCTGAGGCCGGACATCCGGTGCCCCTTAGCGACCAGCTGAAGCAGCTGGTCGAGCTCCACAAGGCGGCCGAACAGGCCATGAAGGGCCTCATAGTTCGGCTGTGGCCTAAGGAGGCCATGCCTGGGAGCTACTTCGGCCTGGTGCGGCGGCTGGTGGATGCGTGCCCGTGGGTTGAAGTCATCAAGCACTCCGCCTGTATTGAAGGTGCCCGTCGGGCCCTTGCCCGCGCAAAGGTGCACTGGGGCAAGATGGATGCCCAGAAGCTCGTGACGGACCCGCCACCGCAGGGCAAGGAGCATCGCACGCCCGAGATGTATTATAAGAGTGTGCTGAAGGGCGCCCGCACTATTGCGGGTGAGTGCTCCAAAGATGTAATATTTGAGTAGACTCGCATTTTGTTATCCTGTGCGCTGAAAACTTAGTTCATTTGCGCTAAGCAACGCATTTTAATTTAAAATATTACCTTCTGTGCGGCTGTTTATCAAATCTGAGAGATGGCAAGTCGTCGGCTTCAGCCCCCATGCCACGAGTGCTGGGGTGTTCGGGATAAATTTGAGCACTCTTGTTCCCATATTTGGGTCCATCTAGGGAGGCGCTCAACACAACGAACAAGGCAACCAGACTTATAATGCTTGAACACTCTCACTTAGCCATAGAATTCTATAATTTTAAATTTCGGCGAAGCCCCTAGTCTTCGGAAGGCCGAATTTGGGGCGCTATCCACGCCTGGGCCGGACAAAGTCGGCTCCTCGCTCTAAGCGGCATAAGTCTTTAAGGACTCGCAAAAAACCTCTCGAACAGCGACCAGCTCTCGCCTCATCATGACGGTCAGTTTTAGCTTTCTCCACTGAGGCGCTCGCCCAGCTCAACCGGGGCGCAATCGCAGTGGTTCTCCCAGTGCTACCTTAGCCGATACAACGGAACGTAAGGTACCAAAACATGGGAGCCGGGAAAACCCAACTATTGACCCAAGACATGATTCGGAGCCGATGCATATAATGCTATAAGTTTGGGGTGCCGCACTTGTGAAAGTGTTCGGACTTATCACACCATGATGCGGGAAACATAAGCCCCTGGTGTATTTAGCCGTACCAAAACATACGGATGCGACATGTCACAAATGAACATATGTATAAGAGAGAAATGCAATTGGAAGCAAAAAGGTGCTGCATTACTTATTCAAGAAAAACTGTTGTAAGTGAAGAACGATACAAATGGTGCGATAAGCAAGGGATGGGACTGTTAAATATGTCCCCCTCTAGGGGTAGGCTGTGGAATGGTGCATAAAACAGATTTAATGCTCGTAACAGAGACCACCTGGATATTCGTTGTAGCCTTTCTCCTTCCCTGGCTGTTGCATCGTGAGTTCGACAGGTCTACTGCCGGACAGGGCCTCTGACGAACGGAGTCCTGTGGGTAAAAAAAAAAGAAAAAAAAAAGAACGACACACTTGAGAGCCCCTGGTGTGGTTAAGCCGTATTCTGGGCCTATCGTGGTCGTGCCCCTCTCCCCATGCCCATGGTATCTTCAGAGTGTAATGGTGTACGCGAAGGACCTGTCTTGACGTTTTGTAGGGGCTGGGGTTGGGGCCGCACTGCTACGCATGCTCGGAACGTGCCAGGTGGTCTTGTTGTATGTTACTCCGGGCGCGTTTAGCCGTGTCCGGTCGCTTAACGGCCGGACTCGAGAATTGCCTTAAGAGGCTGCACTGTACTTCTGCCGCGAGAGCCGCTGTATGTTCCTCCGTTCGGAGAGAGCGTTCAGTGTTTCCGTTGACCGTGATGACTCCTTGAGGGCCTAGCATTTTGAGCTTGAGGTATGTGTAGTGCGGCACCGCGTTGAACTTTGCGAACGCGGTACGTCCGAGCAGAGCATGATAGCCGCTGCGGAACGGAACTATGTCAAAGATTAACTCCTCGCTTCGGAAGTTATCCGGGGATCCGAAGACCACTTCCAGTGTAACTGAGCCTATACAATTGGCTTCTACACCTGGTATGACGCCTTTAAAGGTCGTCTTGGTAGGTTTAATCCTTGAGGGGTCTATGCCCATTTTGCGCACTGTGTCCTGATAAAGCAGGTTCAGGCTGCTGCCGCCGTCCATCAGGACTCTGGTGAGGTGAAATCCATCGATGATTGGGTCTAGAACCAATGCGGCGAATCCGCCATGGCGGATGCTGGTGGGGTGGTCCCTTCGGTCAAAAGTGATCGGGCAGGAGGACCATGGATTGAACTTCGGGGCAACTGGCTCCATCGCGTATACATCCCTGAGTGCACGCTTCCGCTCCCTTTTGGGTATGTGCGTTGCGTATATCATGTTCACCATCCGCACCTGTGGGGGGAAACCCTTCTGTCCTCTATTGTTCGGCGGTCGGGTCTCTTCCTCGTCATCGCTGTGCAGCCCCTTGTCATTGTTTTCGGCAATTAACTTGCCTGCCTGTTTGAATACCCAACAGTCCCTGTTGGTGTGGTTGGCTGGCTTTTCGGGGGTGCCGTGTATCTGGCACGAGCGGTCGAGTATTTGGTCCAAATTGGACGGACCCGGAGTAGTTTTTTTGAATGGCTTTTTTCGATGACCGGGTTTAGAGCCTCTGAATCCGGCATTGACTGCCGTATCTTCACTGTTATCACCGTTAATGCGGCGTTTGTTTTTGTTGCGACGCGACCTGCCATTACGGTCCTTGAAATCCGGATTGGCCGAATTTTTGCTGAGGTTATTGCTGCGTGCTAGCCAGCTGTCCTCACCCGCACAGAAGCGGGTCATGAGTGATATGAGGGCTGCCATGTATTTCGGCTTTTCCTGTCCTAGGTGCCGGGCAAGCCACTCGTCGCAGATGTTGTGCTTGAAGGCCGCTAGGGCCTCTGCATCCGGACAGTCGATGATTTGGTTCTTCTTAGTTAAGAACCATGTCTAGAATTGTCTGGCCAATTCGTCTGGCTGCTGAATTATGTGGCTTAGGTCATCGGCGTCTGGTGGTCGCACATACGTGCCTTGGAAGTTATCGGGGAATGCGGCTTCCAGGTCTTCCCAACTCTCGATTGACTCTGCTGGCAAGCTGTTAAGCCAATGCCGGGCTGGTCCTTTAAGTTTGAGTGGGAGATATTTGATGGCGTGAAGATCATCACCGTGGGCCATGTGGATATGAAGGAGATAGTCTTCGATCCAAACCGCGGGGTCTGTTGTGCCATCGTAGGATTCAATGTTCACGGGTTTAAACCCTTCGGGATTTGATGATCCATTACTTCGTCTGTGAAGCATAGTGGGTGTGCGGCGCCTCTGTACTGGGCGATATCACGACGGAGCTCGAAAGAGCTTTGTCTATTTTGTTCGGCCCGGCCGGACTTACTGTGTCTGGCGCGACGGTTATCGTCACGTATCATGGGGCTCCCACGCGATCCATAGATCGATCTTGATTGTCTAGCCTTATCCTCCAATATATCTCGCAAGTCCGGAGTGTTCCCCTGTGGCTTTGTGCTCTTCGAGCGATGCCGGGGTACGGTTCTAGTGAAGGGCCTAGGGGCCTCTCTGTCGCGACCGCGGGGTGGTCGGTCAGCCGTATTGTCTGCTGGTGATGCAGGTTCATACGCCTCCTCCTCTAATCGGGGGAGCAGCTTGCGTTTAGGGTAACTTTCGGAGGGGCGTTCGAGCTCATGCTCTTCGGCCGCGAGGACTTCAGTCCATCTGTCGGCTAGCAGATCTTGATCAGCTCTAAGCTGTTGCTACTTTTTCTTGAGGCTGTTTGCTGTGGCCATAAGCCTGCGTTTAAAACGCTCTTGTTCGACGGGATCCTCAGGCACGACGAATTCGTCATCATCGAGGCTTGCCTCGTCTCCGGAGGGAGGCATATAATCCTCTACCTCTTCTTCTACCGCTCTCTCATGAGGGCTGGCGTCTCCGTCCTCCTGGGCTGAATCTTGCTGGAGTGGGTTGTCTTCGGCACTGTCCAGTGTGTTATTATCTCTGGTGCCGGAATCTTCATTCTTGCTATGGCGGGATTTAGAGCGGCGCCGCTGACGCCGGCGCTTGGGCTGTTTCTTGGAGGGGTCATCCTCCGCTGTTGCTTCGCCATTCCCATCCTTTGGGATATCCAGCATGTATATGTCATATGATGAGGTGGCTTTCCAGTGCCAGGTAGGCGCTGGTTCTTAGTCGTCTCCGGCATCGTCGTCCATACTGTCGATGTCTTCGGAGTCGTAGTCTAGCATGTCAGTTAGATCGTCGACAGTGGCTACTAAGTGGATGGTGGGTGGGCTTTGAATTTCTTCGTCGTCCGCATCCCAACCGTCCTGACCGCAGTCCGGCCAGGGTTCTCCTAATAACGAGAGATACTTTAGCGAACTCAAGATGTCGCCAAAAGGTGAGTGTTGAAAGATGTCTGCTGCGGTGAACTCCATGATCGGCGCCCAATCAGATTCGATTGGAGGGGGCGCGGGAGGTTTGGAGTCCGGCAAGGAGTCCGGCACTTCGGAGTCATGAGCTTCATGAGGGACAAGGTCAGTGTTCGGCTCTATCGCCGTAGAGGTTGCAGCCCCCGAGGCGGTGTCTAGCCATCCGTCCTCGATCTGTGCAGCCGGCTCCGAATTGAAGATCGGGGCGGACTCGAATGCGGCCTCCAGGGTACTGTCCGGCTGCAGAGCTAAATCATGCCCATCGTGACAGTGCGGCGCGCTTGGCTGTGGCCCGAACCCATCGAAGATCAAGTCCCCGCGGATGTCAGCCCTGAAGTTCAAACTTCCAAATCTGACCTGACGGCCAGGGGCGTAGCTTTCGATCTGCTCCAGATGGCCAAGTGAATTGGCCCGCACTGCAAAGCCGCCGAATACGAAGATCTGTCCGGGGAGGAAGGTCTCACCCTGGACTGTGTCGTTGTTGATGATCGAAGAGGCCATCGAGCCTATCGGTGATGACACAGAGGAACTCTCAATGAAAGCACCAATGTCGGTGTCAAAACCGGCAGATCTTGGGTAGGGGGTCCCGAACTGTGCGTCTAGGCGGATGGTAACATGAGACAAGGGACATGATGTTTTACCCAGGTTCGGGCCCTCTTGATGGAGGTAAAACCCTACGTCCTGCTTGATTAATGTTGATGATGTGTGTTACAAGAGTAGATCTACCACGAGATCAAGGAGGCTAAACCCTAGAAGCTAGCCTATGGTATTATTGTTGTTCGTCCTACGGACTAAAGCCATCCGGTTTATATAGACACCGGAGAGGGCTAGGGTTACACAGAGTCGGTTACAATGGTAGGAGATCTACATATCCGTATTGCCAAGCTTGCCTTCCACGCCAAGGAAAGTCCCATCCGGACACGGGACGAAGTCTTCAATCTTGTATCTTCGTAGTCTTGGAGTCCGGCCGATGATGATAGTTCGGCTATCCGGACACCCCCTAGTCTGGGACTCCCTCAAAGAGGTTGCACACATTAGTCAAATACTGCGGCTATCACATCAACCATAGTCAATTTGTTGTGGGCCAGCAGCCGCACCTTGGCAGCCAAGTGTTGTACTTCGGTGGACTCTCCTTGGGAGGGGCTCTTTGGCCGCCAGTTGAATCGCTTCTTTAGCAGAACATCCGAATATTCGAGCAAACTCCTCCAAAATGGCTCAGATAGGGCAACGTCTTCGATATAAAACCACTCGGAAGTCCATTCTTTGGAATCTTTCTTTGGCGTCCCGATAGGATACCCCGTGCCAGCTATACACCATACTCCTATTTCAAAAATGACCCCCCCTGTGGGTGCGAGGCAGAAATATTTCCACCATAACTCGAAGTGAGCCTCATAGCCCAAGAACATATCGCAAAGGGCAACAAAGCCGGAGATATGCAATATTGATCCGGGGGTAAGGTGGTGGAGCTAGACCCCGTAAACTCTAGCAAACCCCTCAAGAAGGGGTGAATGGGGAAGCCCAGACCTCGTAAAAGAAAGGGCACAAAACATACCCTTTGTTCTTTGCTTGGGGCAGGAAAGTTCTCTGTGAAGCCTTCGCCTTTTGTAGAAGTCAATCCGGTGTGGACAGATACAAGATCTACAGCAGGAAGATATCCTTTCCATTGGAGATCGCATAACTAGAGGCATGAGACCGAGTAGCTAGACCAGTCGCCCGAGAGATAACCATGAGGGCGTGAGGATGAACCAGGGGCACTAGCCATTTGTCCTAAGATTTCTCTGGACTGTTTGGGTTTCTTGCTTGGGGATGGATGAGCCACCCGGCGCACCCCTGGCCTATTAAACAAGTACATTTTCTGGTCCTAGGGGACGGTTCTATAATAGAGCACATGGTTGTTCACCTCATGGCTGACGCACAGAAGTGGAGGGTCACCCTTGATGGATTTAATGATGGGGGACCCACTACGATTTGATGGGTTAAGAGGTCATCGGTGGCCGAACTATTAGACCGGTTGGACAGGGAAAAGATGGAGAACTTGCCTCGCAAGCCGAAGACTTTGGGACACAATGGGTGGTCGACTGTTATGAAGTCCAGCGTTGGAGGCTACTTCGGGGGCTACTGAGGGAGTCCCGGACTAGGGGGTCCTCGAGCTGGCGGCCTATCTCCCGTGGGCCGGACAGCTGGGATGCACTACAGCTGCTAGAAAGCCAGACTATTGTGAGGCATTGTATCCGGACAGGATACCTTTGGTGCCTTGGTGCGCACTCCAAGTCAAGATTGAAGATTCGGCGTGTCTATCCTCTTGTTGTAACCGACACATGTAACCCCCTGGCGTCTATATAAACCAGAGGAGTTTAGCCTGTGGGGTTTAGAGAACAACCATCATCCTACTAGCCTAGGGTTTAGTTCATCTGATCTCGTGGTAGATCGACTCTGTAATCCCCATATACACAAGCAATATAATCGAGCATGACATAGGATTTACCTCTTAGACAGGGCCCGAACTTGGGTAAACATCGTGCCCCTCGTCCCTTGTTCCCCATCAATCCAAGATCCACAGTTCGGGACCCCCTACCCGAAATCCGCTAGTTTTGACACTGACAGGAGGTACTCCATTTAGTATGTTTTATATGACATGTTTTTATTAACATATTTTTGACTTTTAGTGCACTCTCTACTTTCATAGCCCGCAACACGCCCTCCCTAGCATCAAAAATGGCCAATTGTGTAACAGGTGTGCGTGCATCCCCCTCCCCTGCTCACGACGAGCTGGGGGAGGTGTCATCACATTAGGGCCCTTCTATATTAAAAACGGAAGCCAACACCGGTGTTTACACGACCGAGGTTCAAACCTCGGTCCCCAAGGACCTAGGGGGAAAAGTTCCTTTGGTTGAAGAAGGAGTGGGGCTCGGTGCCGCAAGTCCTAAGCCCCGACCGCCCAGAGCCACTATGGAAGACGGAGATGGCCATCCCTTTCGTCGCAAGGGGAAGAGCCGAGGTAACCCCGCCATCCCCACCTATTCTAGGACAGGCTTACACTGGGTGGAGAGAGGAGATGGAGGTAGCTATGACGAGCTCCTCCATAGTCCTCAAACATCTTGCCCTCCTTGGCATGGTGTTTCATCACTTTCAGTGTGTGGAAACTGGAATCAAGGAGACCTTCAAAGGCCTTCTTAAAGGTTTCGAGGTAGGGCATACGCAATTTTTGCCATTTTACTGATTCCATGGCTTTTTAATGAGCAACAGATATACCCAAAATCCCCTATCGGACCAACATAGGAAAATTTCCAAAAATGTTATGATGAAATACAAAGATGAACTTGACCCAGCGAGAGCCCTTGATGCCTCCTTGGCAGTCTGAACCTCAGCTGCAAAAGCCGTGGTTTGCTCATCTGTATGGAGGGAGTGTTTAGTGTTACCTTTAACTATTATAACACCCTCCGTCCTGACATTTTGAGCTTTAAATATGCGTAGTGCAGGATGACATTTAATCGTGCAAACGCAGTTCGTCTGAGGAGTACTTGACATCCACCGGGAAAATGAACAATATCAAAGATCAGGTCTTCGCTTCAGAAGTTCTTGGGAGAGCCGAAGACTACCTCCAATGTGATGGTCCTAGAGCATTGCGCCTTGACACCTGGTATTATACACTTCAAATTGGTGTTGTTGGGTTTTTCCTTGATGGATCGATGCCCATTTTCTTCATCATGTCGGGATAGATCAGGTTTAGGCTGTTGCCTCCGTCCATAAGGACCCTTGTGAGGTGAAAACCATCTACTATAGGATTGAGTACCATAGCCGCATTTCCTCCATGATGGATGTTGATAAGATGATCTCCTTTGTCGAAGGTGATTGGGCAAGCTGACCATGGATTGCATTTTGGTGCTACGGGCTCTAAGGCGTAAACATTGCATATCGCTCACTTCCTCTCATTTTTAGGGATGTAAGTGACATATATTACTATTTACATCCTTTTTCTCAAGATGGAACTATTTTTGGCCTCTATTGCTCAGCATAGTAGGTTCATCCTCATCCTCACTATGACGTTGACCTGTGCGGTTGTGCCCGAGTCCTCTCCTGCAACCTTACGGGCCTGCTTTATGACCCATCAGTTCCGGTTCGTGTGAGAGCAGGTTTATCTGAGGTGTCATGAATTTGGCAAGTCTTGTCGAGAATCTTGTCCAATGCATATGGGCCATCTTTTTTCCCTTTAAAGGGCCTATTCTTCTATCCGTCATGTTGAGTACTGAATCCAGCGTGTACAGTTGCTTCATCGAAGTCGCTAACACTACCTTTATGGCGGCGCTTATTTTGTGTGTGTCAAGGTTTACCATTTTTGTCGCGTAATTCTGAAGTACCAGGGTCTCCATTGTGGCTACTATGGGCCAACCAGTTATCCTCTCCAGAGCAGAACTGAGTCATGAGAGAGGTGAGAGTCGCCATGGTTTTTAGTTTATCCTGCCTGAGCTATCAAGCGAGCCATTCGTCACGAACATTGTGCCAGAAAGCAGCGATGGCCTTTTGCTTTTGGGCAGTCGACGATCTAGTTCTATTTGGTCAAGTAACGATTCTAGAATTTACTAGCTGATTCACCAGGTTGTTGTTTGATGTGACTAAGGTCATCACCATCCGGAGGCCAAACGTAGATGCCTTGGAAGTTATCCAGGAAAGCATCTCAAGCTCCTCCCAGCTCCCAATAGATTTCTCGAGCAAGCTATTGAGCCGGTGCCGAGCTGGCCCTTTGAGCTTTAAAGGTAGATATTTACTGGCATGGAGGTTATCTCCTCAAGCCATATGGATGTGGATAAGAAAGTCTTTGATCCATATAGCGGGGCCAGTGGTTCCATCGTATTGCTCAATATTAATGGGTTCAAATACTTCTGGCAACTGGTGTTGCATCACCTCATCTGTGAAACCTAGTGGGTGTGGAGCTCCCTTGACTCGAGCTATGGTTTGCCGGACATCTAGTGCGGTCTGAGCATGAGTATAGTCCCGGGCCCTATCATGCCTATCAAGCCATGCCTGGTAGCCATCCTATCTAGTAGGTGTCGAGCCCCTGGATTTGCATATGGATTGTGATGGGGGAGGCTGGGCTATCAATTTATCCTATAGATCGTATTATGTGGCAGATACGACGGGCTCTTTGCCTTCACAGTGAGGAATAATAGGTGGATCTCTAGAACCTTTCCCCAGCCTGTCCTGCCCCTGAGGAGGATGATCGGGTTAGTGCGCTTGATCTTCTGTATAATCCGGGTTATAGCCAGCTTCTTCATCGAAAGCCGGCAGCAAATGCTTCCCTGGGTAGGTTTTGTTTTGGTCTGCGCACCTGTACTCGAGGTCTTGTTCGGTTGCGAGGACTTCTACCCATTTCTCATTGAGCGTGTTCTGATCGGCTTTTAGCTTCCCGCGCCATTTTTTAATGCTTCAGGCTGAAGCGATGAGCTGTCGACGAAAAGTTTATAGATCGAGTTAGTCCTCAGGGACCTCGAAACCATCAGGTCCTAGAATTATGTCCTCTTTGAATTTCGGCATATTGTTGTTCTCATTGGGATCATCAAGGTCATCTTGGCATTCCGTCCTTGCAACGCCATCCATCTGATCGAGTATGGCGTTGTCACCATTGGCCTGGACATCAAGACCATCCGTAGTGGTGTTGTTACCCAGAGTACTATTGCTAGTGTTGGTATTTCTGGTGCCGCCCCTAACGATGCGTTTATCGTGATTACGCCGGCATCTGGGGACATCCTTCTTCTCCCCCTTTTTCTTGTCATCCTTGGGTGTGTCCACCATGTAGACGTCATAAGTGGAGGTAGCAGTCTAGCGGCCTATGTTAGGGGGCGTGACACCGCGCATGTCACCGACATCTTCGTCCATGTCGGTTGCCTCCTCGGAGGCGTAGTCCAATATGTCTGTTAAGTCCTCAATCATAGCAAGTAGGAGGGTGGTGTGTGGGACGTTAATATCCCTATCATCAGCTTTACACTCGATCTGATCATAATCCGAGGTCTGACGGTCTAAAATCATGAATATCTGGATTTGGTCCAACATGTCGTTCAAAAGTGAGAGGGCTGCCAGTTTCATCTCTTGACCGTAGGTGGGATCGACCTGTAGTATGCTTCATGAGGCACATGTCACAGTTTTGGAGCACAGGTCGGCTAGGACAAGGGTCAGACCCGATTCGCAAGGGGTCGGATCTGAGGTGAGGCTTGATCTGAAGTAAGGATCTGAGATCGGGTCTGACTTGGGGCCACGACAACCATGGAGTTCTCTAGTTGATCTGGAGCCCAACCAGAGAGGGCGAGATTACCATGGGGGTCTATAATGTACTCCAAGCTCCGGCATGAAGCTCCCGACACGACTGAGGCATCCCGTCGAGTCAACATGAAGGATGAGCTGCCGAACTTGCAGAGCTGACTAGGGACAAAGATGTCACCGCGACCAATGTCAAAGTTGATCTGAAGACCAGCCATCGGTCCTTCTTGACCACACAGTGGGACCTATATGGGCCACCAATGTCGGTGCTAAAACCGGTGGATCTCGGGGAGGGGATCCTAATACGTCTCCAACATAAATATAATTTTTTATTTGACTTTTTAATAGTTTTTGTGTTTTACAAAAATAATCGGTAAACATGACCAAATGCTCCCTAGAGCCGAATTGAATACTCCCTTCATTTCATAATGTAGTGCATATTTTTTTTTGAAAAGTCAAACCACACAAACTTTGACCAAGTTCTTTAAGAAAAACATATATCATTAGATTCATTATAAGAAGTATTTTCATAGTTTAGATCTTTGGTATTACAGATATAAATAGTTTTTTCTATAAACTTGGTCAAAGTTCGTAAACTTTGACTTCTTAAAAAAACCTATATGCATAATATTATGAAACAGAGGGAGTATTAGAATATATAACAAAATTTGATGGCTCTATCTTTTATAATTCATGCGCCGCATACAAAATAAATAGATGATACTTAACTCACAATAGAAGAACCACGCGGCAAAGCGCGTGTCACAGTCTAGTAGCTTCTCTATCCGGAAAATAATTTGCTGTTTACAAATAGTTGAGGCAAAAGTAGCCCACCAACGGCTTCCATAAACCCCGAAAGTTTTTTATCACATCCCGTATAATTGCCCCCAACTCTTCTCACATTTACGGGAAGATGATCCTTCCCGTAAAATTTGACGAGCACCAAACCACCTGAACTTTCATGAGTGGAAACCCTCGCACCGCCATGTAGCCGCCGTGGCACATCTTTGATGCCATGCCACCACCACATGTCCACATCAGGCCGCTACCGCACCGCCCGATGGCCGATGCCACGGTGCGGCGGCCAACGTCGTACGTGTCACTGACTTGTGGGCCCTAGGACATTAGCTAGGATTGTTTAATAAAAAAGGAAGATTTTAGGAGAAGATGTTCACAGGGCTGAGAAAAGTAGTCATCAGACAATTTCCCCTAAATTAGTAGACATACCGTCAAACATTTTGATAGGAAGTTTTTTAGGGATGTATTAAAGTTGCTCTTATAGCATCTCTAGCTCATCGCCTAAAAAACTCAATCCTTAAAGAAATTGTGTAGGGAATTAATTCCTACCCAACCCTTCCCCTATATCTTTAGTGCCTCACAAATTTGAGAATCTGTCACTAAAAAGCTTACCCCTTGGGACTATTTTGTCACCAAAATATGTCTCAGTATTTTCTCACCCCTTCGTGCTTATCCCTTGCAACACTGGAAAACCCAACGCCATCCTCATCGCCGGACAAGCCCTGGCCCACATGGCAAGTCCGCCCCTCCCCTAGTCCCGCCTCCCTCTTCCTACTATCTTTGGCGAGATTCTAATGATCCTTTTTTAATAATTTCTCATCTTCCTGTCGTTTAGGTAATTATGTTTCAAAGTAGTGTCCATGAAAGCATATTTCAAGCCAGCTCCCCCGCGTCATCCCCGACCATGGTGTCGCTCCTCCTTGTCGTCCCCAACCATGTTCGGAGCAACATCACAAGCGGACGAGAAGTAAAACACCTATATAGCCCAAAGAGGAGAAACCCTTACCGAGAAACACAGTTGCCAATGCTGATTCCAATTAATCATTGTATCCCAAAGTGGTTTGTACATTTCTCTTATACGCGCGCATGTGCAAGCGCACTACTGAACCTGAGCGATCCCTCACACTATTGAACACGAGCGATCCCTCGCAGTACCAAACGCGATCGATCCCACGGACTACTAAACCCGAGTGAGCCATTAGCTTATGATATGTCTCCAACATATCTATAATTTTTTATTGTTCCATGCAATTATATTATCCATCTTGGATGTTTTAAATGCATTATGGTACTATTTTATATCATTTTTTGGACTAACCTATTAACCTAGTGCCCAGTGCTAGTTGATGTTTTTTTCTTATTTTTGTCTTTTACAGAAAATTAATACCAAACGGAGTCCAAATGAAACAAAACTTGTTGAGGATTTTTGTTGGACTAGAAGACAACCACGAAGCTTCCGGAGGAGGCCAAAAGAGCCACGAGGTGGCTACAAGCATGAAGGCCACACCCTAGGGGGCGCCTATAGGGCTTCTAGGCCCCTCGGGACTCCTCTAACCCTAATCCCAGCTCCATAAACACCCAAATATCCCCCCTACACCATATGGCACACAAAAAATACTTTTCCGCTACCGCAAGCTTCTGTTCTCATGAGATCCCATCTTGGGGCCTTTTTTGGCACTCTGCCGGAGGAGATTCGATCATGCAGAGCCTCTGTATCAACCTTGCTACCCTTCTGATGATGTGAGAGTAGTTTACCACAGACCTACATGTCCATAGCTAGTAGCTAGATGGCTTCTTCTCTCTCTTTGATCTTCAATACAATGTTATCCTCGATGTTCCTGGAGTTCTATTTGATGTAATCTTCTTTTGCAGTGTGTTTGTTGAGATCTAATGAATTGTGGTTTATGATCAGCTTATCTATGAAAAATATTTGAGTCTTCTCTGAACTATTTTATGCATGATTAAGATAGCTTTGTATTTCTCTTCGATCTTTGATTTGGTTTGGCCAACTAGATTGACTTTTCTTGCAATGGGAGAGGTGCTTTGTGATGGGTTCAATCTTGCGGTGTCTTCACCCAGTGATAGTAGGGGTAGCAAGGCACGTATTTGTATTGTTGCCATTAAGGATAAAAAGATGGGGGTTTTACCATATTGTTTGGATTTGTCCCTCTACATCATGTCATCTTGCTTAAGGCGTTTCATAATTCTTGTTAACTTAATACACTAGATGCATGCTCGACAGCGGTCGATGTGTGGAGTAATAGTAGTAGATGTAGGCAGGAGGCAGTCTACTTGTCATGGAAATGATGCCTATATTCATGATCATTGCCTTGGACGTCGTCATAACTATGAGCTTTTCTATCAATTGCGCAACAGTAATTTGTTCACCACCATATTTTTCTTTCAAGAGAGAAGCCTCTAGTGAAACCTCTGGACCCCGGGTCTATTTTCCATCATATTATTTTCAGATCTATAAAACCAAAAATACAAAATACCTGCTGAAATTTATTTACCTTTACTTTATTTACACTTTTACTTATCTTTTATACATATCTCTATCAGATCTCACTCTTGCTAGTGACCGTGAAGGGATTGACAACCCCTTTTTTGCGTTGTGTGCAAGTGTTTGTTAGTTTGTGTAGGTGCATCTATTGGAGACTTGGGTGTTCCTCCTACTGGATTGATAGCTTGGTTCTTAACTGAGGAAAATACTTATCTTTACTTCAAGGGAAAAATCACCGCAAGCTCAAGATGTAGCATCTTACTAAACCCAAATGATCACTAGAACTACTGAACCTGAGCGATACCGACCCGTATGTTATGTGCATGTACATGTTTGCGATCAGACAAATAATGCTATGTACGCCTCAACCTGGTGGGTCCTAGCTGTCAGGGAAATCATCTTTTTTTGTGCATAATCAGGAGGCACTTACATGCGGCCATGGGCTTGGTGGTTCTCTACTGTCTACCTCACTACAAAAAAAGACACATCCGTGACATTTTGGGCCGAACGAAAAAAAATTGTCATACATATGACACTTCTATGACGATAATTGTGACAAAACCCGGTATCATCATAGATGTGGTGGGCTCCTACTTCTATGACAAAAAATCATGACAGAAAATGGGCTTTTCGTCCTGGGCGGGCCGGAGACGTAGCTGCATGACATTCTTTGGGCCGTCCATGATGGAAAAACCAGTGGTAGAAGCGAGGGGGAGGAAAATTTCGGGGAGTTCCCGATTACGGTGGGAGGTCGGGGGCCGAGCGATGCGTGTTTCTCTCGTACACGTACACGCGTGTGTGCGAGGCGTTGGCTCTAACTGAACCCAAGAGAGGCATTGGGCTCTAACTGAACACGAGCGATTGCACTGCAGGCTATGCGTTACTGAACCCGAGCGATCGATTCCTTCGCTACTGCTGCTAACTGAAGCCGATCGATGCTGCCTCTCTAGATGAACAGTGAGTGTTGCGGGGGGGCTTTGGATGAACAGTGAGCGGTGGGAGTGGATGAAGAGGACCCGTGGCGTTGCCTCTGGATGAACAGGACCCCGTGGTGTGGAGGGCTGGATGAACAGGACGACCCCGTGGAGGCCTGGATGAACAGTAGATGGTGGAGGGGTGGATGAACAGTAGCCCGTGGAGGGGTGGTTGAACAGGAGCCCATGGAGAGGGGTGGTTGAACAGTAGCCGGTGGAGTAGTGCGCGGTGGAGGCTAGATGAACAGGAGCCCGTGGATGAACAGTCGTAGGTGGAGGCTGGAGGAGGTCGATGATGCATGAACAGTAGCCCGTGGAGGCTGGAGGAGGTCGACGATGAAGATGAACAGTATCCCGTGGAGTCCCGTTTTGTGGTACGCTGCACCCCTCCCGATGAACAAGACCCCCGTTTTGACCGTATAGCGCTCCAACACAAGTCCGTTTCGTCCGTTTTGCGGTATGCCACACCCCTCCCGATCAACAGGACCCCCATTTTGACCGTAGGAGGTTCGTTTCCTCCGTTTTGCGGTACGCCACACCCCTCCCGATCAACATGACCCCCGTTTTGACCGTAGGAGGTCCGTTTTCTCCGTTTTGCGGAATACCACACCCCTCCCGATCAACAGGACCCCTGTTTCGACCATAGGAGGTCCGCTTCCTCCGTTTTGCGGTACGCTAGACCCCTCCCGATGAACAGGATCCCGTTTCAAACATGGACGGTCAAACACAAGGCTGTTTCCTTCGTTCTGCGGTACGCCAGGCCTCGTTTCCATCGCCTGTTCCGTCCAAGCCCTCCCGATGAACATGACCACGCATTCCGTTCCGACCCAGCCAGTTGGCTCCCCATAAAGACGACGACGACGTTGTTTCTCTGTTTTGACCCAGCCAATGTACATGAGCCCTGGCTGTATGTATATATGCGCGCCTCTACATCCACCAGTATGTACGTACACGTTCGCGACCAGAATGACAATGCTACGTATGCTTCGACCAGGTGGGTCCCGACTGTCAGGCAAGTACTTGCGTGTGAAGATGTAGCTTGTGGGTCCCAGCAGTCAGGGGGGCGAATTGTTTTGTTTTTGCCCAGACGCACGTCCTTGCATGCGAAGGTGTAGCTGGTGCGTCCCAGCAGTCAGCTGGCGAATCGTTTTGTTGTTGCTTTGCCCAGACGCACTTCCTTGCGTGCGAAGGTGTAGCTGGTAGGTCCCAGCAGTCAGGGGGAAACGTTTTTTTTGCAAAATATGGTGGCCCGTCCGGTGGGTCCCCGCTATCAGGTGGAGCAATATTTATTTTGCGCGTAATAAGGAGGCACTTCCTTGCGGCCGTCGTGGACCCAACTATCAGCCTCTCCACGTACAGTACTCTTCCGATGGAAGTCGATCGTTGACCACATTGACCATGCCGCGCCAAGAGCACCAGGGCGGTGGACGACGGCGAGGCCTAGGAAGGGGACGACGCGGAGCCGGGGAAGACGCGACAGTGGATGCCCTCGCGGAGAGGAGTACGATTGTATGAGGGTTTTACTGGTTTGTCTGCCGTCGCCGGAGAATAACAGCAGGTGTGGGTTAGTAGAGGGATGGCTAGGCCAGCGATGGGAGTACGGTGGGGGCGGTGAGGCCTGCGCGGCAGCATAGTCGGCCGCGGGGAGGAGGGACCAGCCAGTCCCGCCGGCGCTTGTTTGAGCGGCTGGAGCAGGAAGAGCAGAGATTGAAGAAGCACGACGGCCGTTGGATGGACATCCAATAGTCACTGCTTGTGCATCAACCTTATTTTTAGGAAAGCCTCAAATCTGTGGAAAACATCATACAGCCCACCTGCCATTATTTCTAATAATTTACAGCCAATTTTCTAATTCATAAGGTTTTTTGGAGCCCATATTATTTTTGTTAGCATTACAGCCCACATTGTGGCCACGGTTAAAAAACTATACGACATTTTGCATATTTCGGTGCGGTCCGAACTGTTTTTAATCCCGAAATTTCGACTCACATTCAAACTGATTTCAAAAATAAATGTATATCGATATAAAATCCAACAAATTCTCCGCACATAAAAATTAATGTAATTTAAAATCTCGAAATGAAAAAAATGATATTTGAAACTAATTGCCGGTTTGATGTGTTTTAAAAATGTACAACCCACTTCTCATTACTGATGGGCCATTTTCTCGGCCAGCCAAATGAAAGCTCTCATCGTCTTGAAAGATTTGCAGCCCAATAGGCCTGACAAAGCGACTTACTTGGCAAATCACAAAAAAACTGGGCTGTGGCCGTGGACCCAGCTGTCAGCCTCTCCACGTACAGTACTCTTCTGATGGAATGTCGTTGACCATATTGACCACACCGCGCCGAGAGCACGAAGGCGGTGGACAACGGCAAGGCCTAGGAAGGGGACGACACGGAGCCGGGGAAGACGCGGTAGTGGATGCCCACGCGGAGATGAGTACGACTATATGAGGGTTTACTGGTTCGTCTGCCGTCGGCGGAGAATAACAGGAGGTGTGGGTCAGTAGAGGGATGGCTAGGCCAGCAATGGGAGTACGATGGGGCGGTGAGGCCTGCACGGCAGCACAGCCAGCCGCGGGGAGGAGGGAGCAGGCAATCCCGTTGGCGCTTGTTTGAGCGGCTGGAGCATGAAGAGCAAAGATTGAAGAAGCACAACAGCCATTGGATGGACATCCAACAGTCACTGCTCTCGTGTGTTGACTAAGTTGACAGGGCGTTGCGTGTGCATCAACCTTTTTTTATGAAAGCATACACGTCAACCTTTAGTAGGCGCACAAGTCAACCTCAAATCTATGGAAAACAGCAGACAACCCATCTGCCATTATTTCTAATAATGTACAACCCATTTGCTAATTCTTAAGAATTTTTTTGGAGCCCATCTTCTTTTTGTTAGCATTACACCCCATATTGTGGCCACGGTTAAAAAGTATACGAAATTTTCCATATTTCGGTGCGGTTAACTGTTTTTAATACAGAGATATCGATTCACATTCAAACTATTTTGAAAAATAATTTATATAAATATAAAATCCAAATAATTGTCCACGCATAAAAATCAATGGAATTTAAAATCTTGTAATGAAAAAAGTTGAAACTAATCCCGGTTTGGTGTGTTTTAAAAAGGTACAGCCCATTTCTGGGCAAACCGAATGAAACTCTCCTCGTCTTGAAAGATTTGCAGCCCAGCAGGGCCGATAAAGCAAGTAGGCCTTGTTTGGGTATTTCTTTAAAAAAATAGAACAGGGCTAGCCATTTTCAGCAAGAAAAAACACAACTGGGCTCATGATGTGGTAAACATAAATAAAACCCTGCCTAGACGGGCCACGGCCCCCGCACAGCCCTGTTGTTACCCTGATCCGTCGCTAAAACTAGTATAAATAACAACTGCTTGTTCCTCAAAAAAAACTGCGCGACCTGTTGGGTCCCTGGTGTCAGCCGCTCGTAGTGTTTATTGACTACGTTGACAATGGTGTGAGCCCCAGATGTCCAACCATTAGGAGGAACCATATTTTTGGGCTTGTAATACGGAGGCACTTGCTTGCATATTGCCATGACGCTGGTGGGTCCCTACTGTCATCCTCTCCACGTACAGTCATCTCCCTGTTCCTCTCGGTTGTTGACGACGTTGACAACGCAAGAGGGCGGCGCACCGCGTGCGGCGAGCGAACCAAGGCCACAAGGCGGAGGACGACGGCGAGGCCTCGAACGGAATGAACAGGAGTCGTGGAAGATGCGCCAGTCCAGTCGCAGGCGGAGGGGAGTACAATGGTTGACTGGTTCGGGTGCGGGTGCGTGTTGGGGCTGACGTCACCGAATAATAACAGGACATGTGGGGGAATAGAGGGAGGGACTGGCCAACGTTGGAGGGTACGTACGGTAGGATGGCAGAGGCGCAGCCAGCCATGGGATGCGGGAGCAGGCGGAACCAACGGGGTGGTTCGGTTTGGGCGGCTGGAGGAAGAAGACAAGAGATAGAAGATACACGACAGATGTTGGATGTCAATCCAACGACTGGTAGGTAGAATCGTTTGTTGACTGGCTAGGCTATTTCCTCGCGGGTCTCAAATGTCAGAATCCAAATCTGTCACGGTCATGCAGCCTTTCCTATGAAAATTTACATCCCATTTGATGTGCTAGTTCGAAAATAAGTTTGTGGGTGCTGGTGGGGGCTAATCACTTGGCTTCTGTAATGCACAGTGAGCTCAAGCAGCCGGCGAGAGTGATGTTATGTCCCTTGGTTGGGATTTGTTACAGTATTTCACTCTAAATTAAATGAATGGCAAGCCATGCCTTGTTTCAAAGAAAATACAACAGTCACAGCCGAGTTGAAAAGGGCAGGAACATCTAACTCCAGCTTACAAACTGTACAAAAGCACGAGGGTTAATTGTTCATCATGTTTACAAAAAAAACCAGGTTGAAAAGGGCAACAACATCTAACTCCAGCACTGTTTTTGGCAGTCACAATCAAATGGATCGGTCAGGTCCATAGAATGAACATCATGGGTCGTAAAATTTACATGATTATGACCACAATATGTTGTAAATAGAAGCCCGGCACGTTCAGATGCTCTTTTGCCCACCTGAAACTCCTTTTTTTCTCTTCGACATACCCATCCGTCAAAACCATGCTGCTGATAAACTTAAGCCTGATGGACAATAGTAACCTCGGATTCAGCAGTAAGAATGTGACAAATCTAGTGTTTGCACGGTTGGCTACATATCGTTCTAGCGTTATTGTCTTCAATCGAATCTCATGAGAAGTGAGAAAATCCCGATGGTTACAAATCCACCGATTGGTTATAACTTTCTTACCCCGTTCTGTCGCCTAAATAGACATGAAGATTGAAAACAGTTAAGGTCTAAAAAAAGAGTGTCGAAAGAGCAACAACTGAACGGTTAATTCTAGTACACTATATGCGGGCTTCCAATGTGCGTGTGAAATTTTCACCTTTATATACAACTTCTCCAGACATGGAAAGCATTGCAGCAAGCCAATAATCTTGTTCTGATCAAAACTAATCATTTGGATATATAAAATCTTGACAGAATCCAGCACCATTGATAGGCCATCCATGGAGAAACTCTTCATTGAGCATAGAACATAATATTAGTAAAAAATGTGTACTCTAAGATGATATATAACTTATGGGCAGAAATTTAAAATGCAGCTTATGGTTACAAGTGTAGATGATAATATAAAGTACCTAAAGAACTGTGGAGCCAAAAACCATATCGAAATGAGCATAGAGATCATGTATTACACCCAAGGTCTCCAGTTTAGGCGCGGAGAGGGTGGTTATTTGCAACGGTGAATAACTAGAATCAAGGATCAACCTTTGAAGTGAAGGGGCATCTTGGATGATGAGCTGCTTTCCGTCATAAGAAATTCCAATTCTTACAAGGTTAGGCGACTTTATTTGGAGACAACCGATTCTAACTATGAAAACAAGCACCAAGCACTCCAGGGCAGGGCAACTGGAGTGGATGATGCTGTGCAATGAGGCCTCCGATATACGAACCCGCAAAAGTGAAAGTTTCTTGGGAAATGGGAGTCGAAGGTTTAGTACCAGATTGTCTGGTAGGTAGCACAGCGCAAAGGTGGCGGTGTGGAGAGAGGAGGAAAACCGCGAGCTGGACATCGGTGCTGAGGGCACAAGTTCATGGCGTTCGTTATGTGGTATGTGATTTCTAGGGGAATAGTACAACTCAAGCAGCTGTAGTTCTGTGAATTCAGGGGATTTCAGCCAGGCGTCCATCGTGCAAGGCATGGTATGCTTGCTCAGGTAGCATGATGGGATGCAGAGGCTTTGAACGGAGCCATGGTGGGAGGAGATGATGGCTCTGCGGATTTCAAAATCATTGAAGAGATATAGCTGACGACAGTCGAGATTAAGGGGCACGACGCGCCATAGAGGGCGCCATCGAATTGAGAGGACTTGGGTGCGGCAGCAATCCTTGGTTGGGAGAAGTGAGATGATCTCCCCAAGGACGGCGTCCGGGAGATCGCTGATGCGGTCCACCTGAGATTCTACGGGTTCCTGGGATCCGGTGGGGGCGGGGTCGCCGCTTCTCCCCGCGCTGCCGGGTGCGGGATCTATAACAGGCGTCACCGCTGGTGGGAGCCTCATCTTCTTGGAGCTGGGGTCAGCCGACTCCATTTTCCTTGAGGGCGTCGCGTCGCGCTCACGGATTTGAGAAGAGTAATGAATGACGAGCCTAGTTGTAGTGCGAGTGAAGAAGAAGGGGAGCTGAGGTTTTTTCTATAGTAGTGAGGAAGAAGAGGAGCTGGGGTTTTCTGTAGGAGTGAGGTGAGGAATTTGGGGGTACGAGTGGAGCGAGCTGACGTGAGGTGGGTGGGAGCGAGGAGGAAGAAGAGCACCCAGGTTTTTTTGGGGGGGGGGGGCGGTGTGCTAGGTGTGGGTAGCGCCTCTCATTCAGTAAATATAGGGCTTTTGAATTGATTTTACTAGTGTGGATGGGTGTCGGTGTACTAGAGTAGGGGTACCCTAGTATCCCGAACTTGTGCACGGGCAGTCGCAGCGCCCCGCGGCAAGGCTTGCCGGGTGACCGCCAAGGTCCTCCGTGGTTCCTTTAGAGCCATTCAAGAACAAAGTATTCAAGTCAAGGAGACAAGGCCCCGGCAAGAGGAGCTTGCCGGGAAGGCCAGCCAAGGCACCTCAAGGAACTTGCCGCGACGCGCCATGCGTCCCGGCAAGGCCCGGTGAGCGACAAGCTTCCGGGCGCGGCAAGACAACGACCGCGGCGAGACGCTTGCCATGGCAAGCGACCACTCTGTACCCACGCTCCAGCGCATCCACCAACGTGTCGCCCTGGGGCCTTTCCAGGCACGTGTGGCGAGAGGCTGTGCAGCCAGCGGTGCACGGTGGCATGCGACGCTGACAAGATTGCCATCGTGGCAAGCGGTGGCATCCCTGACGGTCCTTTTTTGCACTTTTTGGGCGATGCAGACGGGCATTTAATGCCTTTGTCCCCTGCCGTCAGGGTTAGGTAGGATGCACTGTACAGGTAGCTGTACCAACCACCCCTCTTTTTCCACTTTTACCCTTGTCTACTTCGCCACCTATCGGTGACCCCTTGAGCATATAAAAGGAGGCCCATGCGCAACATAGAGGGGGGTCCGGTTCGGAACCCAGAAAACACTCACGCTCGGTCTCGTTAGCAGATCGAGTGTACTGTAGCACTCAGCGCTCCCGAGCAAGAACTCAATACAATCAGACAAGCAGCAGTAGGAGTGTTATCTCTCCGGAGAGCTACGAAGCTTGGTAAACTGCTCGTGTGCTTCGCCTCGATCCGCTCTTCGTGCGATCTCTGCCCCCCCCCCCCCCCGCTGAACCGAAAGGTGCTCGGTCCGCCGGTCCCATAGGTGTTCGTGGATCAGCTTCCCCGACATCCTGTCGGTGTACTAGAGTAGGGGTACCCTAGTATCCCGAACTTGTGCACGGGCAGTCGCAGCGCCCCGAGGCAAGGCTTGTCGGGTGACCGCCAAGGTCCTCCGTGGTTCCTTTAGAGCCATTCAAGAACAAAGTATTCAAGTCAAGGAGACAAGGCCCCGGCAAGAGGAGCTTGCCGGGAAGGCCAACCAAGGCACCTCAAGGAACTTGCCGCGACATGCCACACGTCCCGGCAAGGCCCGGTGAGCGACAAGCTTCCGGGCGCGGCAAGACAACGACCGCGGCGAGACGCTTGCCGCGGCAAGCGACCACTCTGTACCCACGCTCCAGCGCATCCACCAACGTGTCGCCCTGGGGCCTTTCCAGGCGCACGTGGCGAGAGGCTGTGCAGCCAGTGGTGCGCGGTGGCATGCGACGCTGACAAGATTGCCATCGTGGCAAGCGGTGGCGTCCCTGACGGTCCTTTTTTGCACTGTTTGGGCGACGCAGACGGGCATTTAATGCCTTTGTCCCCTGCCGTCAGGGTTAGGTAGGATGCACTGTATGGGTAGCTGTACCAACCACCCCTCATTTTCCATTTTTACCCTTGTCTACTTTGCCACCTGTCGGTGACCCCTTGAGCATATAAAAGGAGGCCCATGCGCAACGTAGAGGGGGGTCCGGTTCGGAAGCCAGAAAACACTCACGCTCGGTCTCGTTAGCAGCTCGAGTGTACTGTAGCACTCAGCGCTCCCGAGCAAGAACTCAATACAATTAGACAAGCAGCAGTAGGAGTGTTATCTCTCCGGAGAGCTCTGAAGCTGGGTAAACTGCTCGTGTGCTTCGCCTCGATCCGCTCTTCGTGTGATCTCCGCCCCCCGCCGAAACGAAAGGGGCTCGGTCCGCCGGTCCCATAGGTGTTCGTGGATCAGCTTCCCCGACATCTTTGGCGCGCCAGGTAGGGGGCGTCGAGTTTGTGTGAACCTGATCCGGCGTGCACACGAGCCAGATCTTCATCTTCTTCATCGACATGCCACCGAAGAAGAAGACTTCGGCGGCAGCTGTTCCATCCACGTCGATCCCACCATCAGCGGAGCAATCGGGCGGTGGGGTAGACACCGGCGGAAGAACGGACATCGACGAGGGAGCTCACGACGCTGCCAGGTCCAAGGACAATGCTGCGCAGACCTCGGCGTCCGTGCATGTTCCGCGCCCATCTCAGGAGGCGCAGGACCGACAACGTCATGGTATTCGCAGTACCATACGTTTGTTGGACCAAGATCGAGCTGGTGGATCTCGGGGCGCTCAAGACCAGCATGCACGCCAACATGCTGGCACGAGCGAGGCACGGTCGCCTGGACGGGATACTGCTCCTTCTAACATAGTTAGGAGTCCGAGCATATCCCGCTCCTCGCATCGTTCGCCACTGCCTCCCACCACTCCAGCAGAAGCTTTGGCGCGAGCTCAACTGCTCCTCGATTACCCTCCAGCGGAAGACAAGATCGATCAATGGAGGGCCACCATTCAGAGTCTCATCGGCTTTGCCAACGGCGACACTCCGCGGCAGCCGAGCACGTCGCTGCCGCGGCAGGACCGCCAGGCACAAGCCGACGGCGACGAAACTGGTGGGGGTGCAACCACCATGCGCTCTCCACTCTGAAGGCCAAGATCGCCGACTCACCGGATCCACCTCGACAGCGACTCCACCGCATCATCGGATCCACGAGCTCGCCGCGATCAGCGCCAAGTTCTTCACGAACGACAACAAGAAGACGCTCGTACTCGCATCGAGCGTCGAAGAGAAGCGCGACGTCAATCAGACCAGCGCGCTGGGCCCTCTGTCGACATGCATGCGCCAGGGGAACCAGGCAACTTGCCGTACGCGGTAGGTTGCCCTGCGTTCAATCGTGAGCTGCGGCAAGTCCAGTGGCCCAGCACGAAGAATTTCAAGCCAGATGTGCCAGAGAAGTACGACGGCAAATCACATCCGTCGGAGTTCCTCAACATCTACACCATCGCGGTGCAAGCTACCGGGGGACGGGACGACAAGATCCTTGCCAACTACTTCCCGCTGGTACTCAAGCCCAACGTCAGATCCTGGCTCATGTACTTGCCGAACAACTCCATATCCTCTTGGGCAGATCTATGCCATCAGTTTGTCGGCGCCTTTATAGGCGGCCACAAACCTCATGGCCAAGAGAGTGACCTTCATCTGCTCGCCCAGAAGGAAGGAGAGCCCCTGCGCAACTACATTTAGAGGTTCAGCCGTGTACAGCACAACATCCCAGATGTCCACCCTACCGCGGTAATCAGCGTGTTCCATCAGAACGTGCGAAACCGCAGGATGCGGGAGGAGATGGCGATGTGCAAGATCAGAGACGTCAGTGAGCTATATGCCCTGGCCGACAAGTGTGCATGTGCTGAGGAAGGGAGGAAACTCCCCGTAGAGAATACAGGAGTAGGAGGATCTGATAGTGAGGAGACTGCCCCGGCAAGGAAAAACCGGCGGCGGAACAACAGGAAGAAGAAAGGCAAAGAGGTGCTAGTCGTTGAGCAGTCCGGCAAGAAAGCCAAAGCTGGTAGCTCCGGCAAGGAGATTGCCTCGGGCACCAGCTACCAGGCTGTGGCGATCGCCGACAAGCAGGACGGCACCAACAAGCAGTACTGCAAGATCCACCGCACCAAGGGCCATGACCTTCAGAGCTGCAAGAAGGTCGAGCAGCTTGTCGAGCAGCAAAAGGCTGAATACGAGCGACGCGACAAGGAGAAAGCCCAGGAAGGTGCTGGAGGAGCTGGCAAGAAATGCCCCGGCCGGGGAGGACGCGGTGGCAAGGCCAAGCAGCGGCAAGGAGACAGACCTCCCCGCGGCCGCGACAAGGATGAAGATGACGACGACGATGAAGATATGGATGATGACGAGACCGATGAGCAGGAGTTCCAGAAAGCCACAAGGGTCCTGTGCGTTGACGGTGGTGCTTCTCTGCATACTTCACACCGCCAGCTCAAGCAGTGGGTGCGGGAAGTCAATGCAGCAGAACCACCCATCGAGTCACGCAAGCCTTTGAAATGGTCCAACACGCCTATCATCTCTGATATTGAGGACCACCCTGATCGCATAACTGCGGTCGGGTGCTTGCCGATGTTGGTTTCACCAACTATCCGCAACCTCAAGGTCACTAAGATGCTAGTTGACGGCGGGGCCGGCTTGAACCTGATCTCCTCCACGGTGCTCCAGAAACTCCAGATCCCTGATAGCGAGCTCGAAGAGACCGGCACATTCCAAGGAATCAATCCGGGAAGGAGCAAGCCGAAGGGAAAGATCACATTGCCGGTGACATTTGGCAGCGAGTTGGACTTCAGGACTGAGAGGGTCACTTTTGATGTTGCTGATTTTCCATTACCTTACAATGGGATACTAGGCCGTCCAGCACTTGCCAAATTCATGGCAGCCTCTCACTATGCGTACAACATACTGAAGATGCCAGGCCCGATAAATGTCATCTCTGTCCCTGGCGACAAGAAGGATGCTCTTATCTGCGCCGACAAGATCTACCGGGAAGCAGCAGCAGCAACAGATCACAAGTCACTTGCCATTGAAGCTCCCGGGGCGAAGAAGAAGATCAAGTTCGGCAAGAGTTCTGATGCCCACTCCGGCAAGCGCACCTCTTCGGAGTGCTGCGCTACCGTCGAGGACGCACCATCGAGCTTCACCGGCAAGTGTAAGAAGACAATGGCAGCTCCACCAGAGACCAAGAAGGTGTCCGCCAAGGAGGACGGCACTGGTGGTACCTTCACCATCAGCGCCACTCTAGACCCTAAATAGGAAAGCGCGCTCGTTGCTTTCCTGCGGGCGAATGTCGACGTATTTGCATGGCAACTATCTGACATCCCCGGTGTTCCCAGGAAAGTAATCGAGCACCATCTTGCCATCTGTCCTCATGCGCGGCCCGTCAAGCAGAAAGTCAGGAAACAGGCACTGGAGCGCCAAGAATTCATCGCATAAGAAATCAAGAAATTGGAAGCAGCAGGCCTTGTCAGAGGAGTGATCCATCCTACATGGTTGGTCAACCCTGTAGTCGTGCGCAAGGCAAACGGGAAATGGAGGCTTTGTATCGACTTTACCGATGTTAATAAAGCTTGTCCCAAAGACCCATTTCCCTTGCCGCGCATCGACCAGATTGTTGACTCCACGGCTGGATGTGACTTGCTTTCATTTCTTGATGCATACTCAGGATACCATCAGATCTTCATGGCAGAAGAGGATGAGGAGAAGACCGCATTCATCACCCCATGTGGCACATACTGTTTCGTACGGATGCCTTTCAGTTTAAAGAATGCTGGTTCAACATTTGCAAGGGTAGTCCATGAGGCTTTTGAGCCGCAAATGCACAGAAATGTGGAGGCCTACATGGATGACATAGTGGTCAAGAGCAAGGACAAGGCAACTCTGATTCAAGATGTAGACGAAACCTTTGCAAATCTGCGCAAGATCAACCTCAAGCTTAACCCCGAGAAGTGCGTCTTTGGGGTCCCTTCCGGCAAGCTTCTCGGGTTCTTCGTGTCACAGCGGGGAAATGAAGCCAATCCTGACAAGATCAAGGCCATTGAGCAGATTGAAGCACCAAAGCGCGTCAAGGATATACGAAGACTTGCCGGTTGCATGGCTTCTCTCAGCAGGTTTATCTCTAGATCTGCTAAGCGCGCCCTGCCGTTTTTCAAAATATTGAAAAAGGCAGGTCCAATGAAATGGACTCCAGAGGTGGAGGCTGCACTGCAGGACTTAAAGAGATACCTGTCCTCCACTCCAACACTTGTCGCACCTAAGCCACAAGAAAAGTTGCTGCTATATATAGCGGTAACCGATCAAGTGGTTAGTGCTGTGTTAGTAGCGGAGAGGGAGGCGGATGATGAGCCAGCAACCACGGCAGATGCATCCAGCGACAAGCAGGGGACTTCACCGGCAAGCTCTGGTCCCGACAAAGATGGATCTGCGCAGGAGCGTGACAAGATGCAGAAAAGGATGGTGCAGCACCAAGTTTATTTTCTCAGTTCCCTTCTGCAGGGGCCTAGGTCAAGGTACTCTGGTGTGCAAAATTGCTTTTCGGCCTTCTCATGGCCTCGAGAAAGCTGCGCCATTACTTCCAAGCACATGAGATCACAGTCGTCACTCATTTTCCGCTGAAGAGGATACTGCAAAATCCAGAAGCAACAGGCAGGATTGTCGAGTGGGCACTGGAACTGTCAAGCTTTGGCCTCAAGTTTGAGAGCACTTCAACTATCCAAAGCAAAGCATTGGCAGAGTTCATAGTAGAATGGAAGCCAACACAAGATGAAGAAATTCCAGAGATGAGCATCCCCGTCAAGGAAGAAAGCAAAGATGGCTGATGTACTTTGATGGTGCTTTCTCGCTGCAAGGCACCGGTGCGGGCGTGCTACTCGTCGCACCCACCGAAGAACACCTCAAGTACGTAGTCCAGATGCACTTTCCCAAGGAGCAAGCAACAAACAATACTGCAGTGTATGAAGGTTTGCTTGCCGGTCTCAGGATCGCAGCAGACCTTGGGATAAAGAAGCTCATTGTCAGGGGTGACTCACAGCTTGTCGTCCGCCAAGTGAACAAGAATTATCAGAGTCCGTTGATG
The DNA here is from genome assembly GCF_018294505.1 of Triticum aestivum. Classification (NCBI taxonomy): domain Eukaryota; kingdom Viridiplantae; phylum Streptophyta; class Magnoliopsida; order Poales; family Poaceae; genus Triticum; species Triticum aestivum. The sequence goes on from NC_057801.1 coordinate 630,289,595, forward strand.
GAAGCTTACGTTGATGAAGTGAGAAAGCTAGAAGAGCACTTTGACGGCCTGCAGATGGAACATGTTCCAAGAGCTCAAAATGACATTACCGATGGCCTGTCGAAGTGCGCTGCACTTAAGTTACCTGTGGAACCAGGGATCTTTGTGCTCAAGCTGACTCAACCATCCGTAACGCCATCAACTGGACAGAACAAGAAGAGGAAGTTGATTTCTGGTAACTATTTTCCGGCAGAGCTCCCCGAAGCCGCCGCCAAGAAGGTCATCAAAATCAACACCAAGGGTGCTGAGGAGCAGTCTGCTCCGGCGAGCCCTAGGGTTTGTTCCGTTAAAGCAAACGCCTCCCGACAAGTTTTGCTCCGACAAGCTTGCCGGGGAACATCAAGCTCCGGCTGAGCCGCAGGTTCTTGCCGTAGGAGCGGATGTTCCGGCAGCAGCAGATGTGCCTTTAGTCCTTGTTGTCGAGCCGCAAGCTCCAGAATGGGCGCAGCAGATTGTCCGTTTCCTTCAGACAGGAGAACTTCCCGAACGGCAAGAAGAAGCGGAAAGAGTAGCCCGGCAGTCAAGTATGTACCAGTTTGTCGACAACACACTTTACAGAAGAAGATTCAACGGTGTGAAATTGAAGTGTATTCACCGGGAAGACGGACAAGAGCTGTTGGCAGAGATACATGGAGGCATATGTGGTCACCACATTGGCGCAAGAGCACTTGCCGGCAAAGCGTTCCGGCAAGGTTTCTTTTGGCCGACAGCCCTCCAGGATGCAACTGCACAAGTAACCAAGTGTGAAGCGTGCCAGTTCCATTCCAAGCAAATACACCAGCCAGCTCAAGCTCTCCAGACGATCCCTTTATCCTGGCCATTTTTGGTCTGGGGGCTCGACATCCTCGGCCCCTTTCCCCGAGCTGTCGGGGGCTTTGAGTACTTGTACGTTGCAATCGACAAGTTCACAAAGTGGCCGGAAGTGGAAGCAGTGAAGAAGGTGACAGCACAGTCAGCAGTCAAGTTCTTCAGGTCGATTGTTTGCCGCTTCAGGATCGCTAACAGGATCATCACCGATAATGGCACACAATTTACGAGCCGCACCTTCATGCAGTACGTCCAAGATCTTGGCTCCAAGGTCTGCTTCGCTTCTGTTGCTCATCCGAGAAGCAGCGGTCAAGCGGAGAGGGCAAATGCTGAAGTGCTGCGCGGGCTCAAGGCCAGAACTTTTGACAGGCTGCGCAAGTGCGGAAAGAACTGGATCGAGGAGCTGCCGGTGGTTCTTTGGTCGATCAGGACAACGCCAAATCAAGCCACTGGCCAGGCACCTTTCGCTCTAGTCTATGGAGCAGAGGCAGTTCTCCCCACGGAACTCGTATACGGGTCACCTCGAGTGCTCGCTTATGATGAGCTTGAGCAAGAGCAGTTGCGACAAGATGACGCGCTGCTCCTTGAGGACGACCGTCTTCAGGCCACTGTACGAGCTGCTCGATACCAGCAAGCTTTGCGCCGCTACCATAGCCGCAAAGTTAGTGCCAGAAGTCTCGAGGAAGGCGACCTTGTTCTTCGGCGCGTTTAGTCCGCCAGGAATTCCAACAAGTTGACGCCAAAGTGGGAAGGCCCTTACCGGGTGAAACGAGTCACTAGGCCTGGCACTGTCCGCCTTGAGACCGAAGATGGCATTCCGGTGAGCAACTCCTGGAACATTGAGCATCTTCGTAAGTTTTACCCGTAAGGCGCGGTTGCCGGAACCTGTTCCGGCAACCACCTTTTGTACAAGTCTTGCCGATGTTGCATGTAGTCCTTTGTACAAAGCCGGGCGCGGAACCCGTGCATAAGTAAAGTTCATGTGCTCCGCACATCTTGTCAATTTCATGCTTTCTACTTTCTTTGCATGCGTTATCTGACACTTTGTGCAGCACCTACCCCCGGTAAGCAATAACGAGCCGTAAGGCTCCATATCTTTATTTTCTCTTTTTTCTTTTTCTCAAAAAAGAAAGGGAGGTTCCTGTTGGAAATATGCCCTAGAGGCAATAATAAAAGTGTTATTATTATATTTCTTTGTTCATGATAATAGTCTTTTATTCATGCTATAACTGTATTATCCGGAAATCATAATACACGTGTGAATACATAGACCACAATATGTCCCTAGTGAGCCTCTAGTTGACTAGCTCGTTGTGATCAACAGATAGTCATGGTTTCCTGGCTATGGACATTGGATGTCGTTGATAACGGGATCACATCATTAGGAGAATGATGTGATGGACAAGACCCAATCCTAAGCCTAGCACAAAGATCGTGTAGTTCATATGCTAAAGCTTTTCTAATGTCAAGTATCTTTTCCTTAGACCATGAGATTGTGCAACTCCCGGATACCGTAGGAATGCTTTGGTTGTACCAAACGTCACAACATAACTGGGTGGCTATAAAGGTGCATTACAGGTATCTCTGAAAGTGTCTGTTGGGTTGGCACGAATCGAGACTGGGATTTGTCACTCCGTGTAAATGGAGAGGTATCTCTGGGCCCACTCGGTAGGACATCATCATAATGTGCACAATGTGATGAAGGGGTTGATCACGGGATGATGTGTTACAGAACGAGTAAAGAGACTTGCCGGTAACGAGATTGAACAAGGTATCGGTATACCGACAATCGAATCTCGGGCAAGTACAATACCGTTAGACAAACGGAATTGAATACGGGATCGATTGAGTCCTTGACATCGTGGTTCATCTGATGAGATCATCGTGGAACATGAGGGAGCCAACATGGGTATCCAGATCCCGCTGTTAGTTATTGACCGGAGAACGTCTCGGTCATGTCTACATGATTCCCGAACCCGTAGGGTCTACACACTTAAGGTTCGATGACGCTAGGGTTATAAAGGAAGTTTGTACGTGGTTACCGAATGTTGTTCGGAGTCCCGGATGAGATCCCGGACGTCGCGAGGAGTTCCGGAATGGTCCGGAGGTAAAGATTTATATATGGGAAGTCCTGTTTTGGTCGCCGGAAAAGTTTCGCACTTTATCGGTATTGTACCGGGAGTGCCGAAAGGGGTCCGGGGTTCCACCGGGGGATCCACCTGCCCCGGGGGGCCACATGGGCTGTAGGGGGTGCGCCTTGGCCTATATGGGCCAAGGGCACCAGCCCCAAGAGGCCCATGCGCCAAGGAAACTTGGGGAGGGAAGAGTCCTCAAGGGGGAAGGCACCTCCGAGGTGCCTTGGGGAGGATGGACTCCCCCCCCCTCTTGGCCGCACCCCTTCCTTGGAGGAAGGGGAAAAGCTGCGCCTCCCCCCTCTCCCTTGCCCCTATATATAGTGGAGGGGAGGGAGGGCATCCATACCTGAAGCCCTGGCACCTCCCTCCCTCCCGTGACACCTCCTCCTCTCCCGTAGGTGCTTGGCGAAGCCTTGCAGGGTTGCCACGCTCCTCCATCACCATCACGCCATTGTGCTGCTGTTGGATGGATTCTTCCTCAACCTCTCCCTCTATCCTTGCTGGATCAAGGCGTGGGAGACGTCACCGGGCTGTACGTGTGTTGAACGTGGAGGTGCCGTCCGTTCGGCACTAGGATCTCCGGTGATTTGGATCACGACGAGTACGACTCCTTCAACCCCGTTCTCTTGAACGCTTCCGCTTGGCGATCTACAAGGGTATGTAGATGCACTCTATTTCCCCTCGTTGCTGGTTTCTCCATAGATAGATCTTGGTGACACGTAGGAAAATTTTGAATTTCTGCTACGTTCCCCAACAGTGGCATCATGAGCTAGGTCTATTGCGTAGATTCTTTGCACGAGTAGAACACAAAGTAGTTGTGGGCGTTGATGTTGTTCAATATGCTTACCGTTACTAGTCCAATCTTGTTTCAACGGTATTGTGGGATGAAGCGGCCCGGACCGACCTTACACGTACTCTTACGTGAGACAGGTTCCACCGATTGACATGCACTTGGTGCATAAGGTGGCTAGCGGGTGCCAATCTCTCCCACTTTAGTCGGAACAGATTCGATGAAAAGGGTCCTTATGAAGGGTAAATAGCAATTGGCATATCACATTGTGGTTTTGCGTAGGTAAGAAACGTTCTTGCTAGAAACCCATAGCAGCCACGTAAAACATGCAAACAACAATTAGAGGACGTCTAACTTGTTTTTGCAGGGTATGCTATGTGATCTGATATGGCCAAAAGGATGTGATGAATGATATATGTGATGTATGAGATTGATCATGTTCTTGTAATAGGAATCGCGACTTGCATGTCGATGACGTGACAAGATGATCATGGAGCCCCAAGATGGAGATCAATGGAGCTATATGATATTGGCCATAGCATGTCACTACTATATAATTGCATGTGATGTTTATTATGTTTATGCATCTTGTTTACTTAGAACGACGGTAGTAAATAAGATGATCCCTTACAACAATTTCAAGAAGTGTTCTCCCCTAACTGTGCACCGTTGCTACAGTTCGTCGCTTCGAAGCACCACGTGATGATCGGGTGTGATAGATCCTTATGTTCACATACAACGGGTGTAAGACAGATTTACACATGCAATACACTTAGGGTTAACTTGACGAGCCTAGCATGTACAGACATGGCCTCGGAACACGGAGACCGAAAGGTCGAGCATGAGTCGTATAGTAGATACGATCAACATGAAGATGTTCACCGATGATGACTAGTCTGTCTCACGTGATGATCGGACACGGCCTAGTTGACTCGGATCATGTAATCACTTAGATGACCAGAGGGATGTCTATCTGAGTGGGAGTTCATAAGATGAACTTAAGTATCCTGAACATAGTCAAAAGACCTTTGCAAATTATGTCGTATGCTCGCGCTTTAGTTCCACTGTTTAGATATGTTCCTAGAGAAAATATAGTTGAAAGTTGATAGTAGCAATTATGCGGACAGTAGAAAGCTTATGTGTTTAATGCACTGCTCAGTGTGCTGAACCCCAAACGTCGTTTGTGGATGTTGTGAACATCGGACATACATGTTTTGATAACTACGTGATAGTTCAGTTAAACGGTTTAGAGTTGAGGCACTAAAGACGTTTTCGAAACATCGCGGAACATATGAGATGTTTCAAGGGCTGAAATTGGGATTTCAGGCTCGTGCCCACGTCAAGAGGTATGAGACCTCCGACGATTTTCTTAGCCTGCAAACTAAGGGAGAAAAGCTCAATCGTTGAGCTTGTGCTCAGATTGTCTGAGTGCGACAATCACTTGAATCGAGTGGGAGTTGATCTTCCAGATGAGATAGTGATGTTTCTCCAAAGTCATTGCCACCAAGCTGCTAGAGCTTCGTGATGAACTATAACATATCAGGGATAAATATGATGATCCTTGAGGTATTCACGATGTTTGACACCGCGAAAGTAGAAATCAAGAAGGAGCATCAATTGTTGATGGTTGGTGAAACCACTAGTTTCAAGAAGGGCAAGGGCAAGAAGGGATACTTCATGAAACGGCAAATCAGCTGCTGCTCCAGTGAAGAAACCCAAGGTTGAACCCAAACCCGAGACTAAGTGCTTCTGTGATAAGGGGAATAGTCACTAGAGCGGAATTACCCTAGATACTTGGTAGATGAGAAGGCTGGCAAGGTCGATAGAAGTATATTGGATATACATTATGTTAGTGTGTACTTTACTAGTACTCCTAGTAGCACCAGGGTATTAGATACCGGTTCAGTTGCTAAGTGTTAGTAACTCGAAATAAAAGCTACAGAATAAACGGAGACTAGCTAAAGGTGAGCTGACGATATGTGTTGGAAGTGTTTCCAATGTTGATATGATCAAGCATCGCACGCTCCCTCTACCATTGAGATTGGTGTTAAAACCTGAATAATTGTTATTTGGTGTTTGCGTTGAGCATAGACATGATTGGATTATGACTATCGCAATACATTTATTCATTTAAAGAGAACAATGGTTACTCTATTTATTTGAATAATACCTTCAATGGTCTTGCACCTAAAGGAATGGTTTATTGAATCTCGATCGTAGTGATACACATTTTCATGCCAAAAGATATAAGATAGTAATGATAGTACCACTTACTTGTGGCACTGCCATGTAAGTCATAATGGTATAAAACGCATGAAGAAGCTCCATGCAAATGGATCATTTGGACTCACTTGATTTTGAATCACTTGAGATATGCAAATCATACCACATGGGCAAGATGACTGAAAAGCCTCGGTTTCAGTAAGATGGAACAAGATAGCAACTTGTTGGAAGTAACACATTTTGATGTGTGTAGTCCAATGAGTGCTGAGGCATGCAGTGAATATCGTTATGTTCTTACTTCACAGATGATTCGAGTAGATGTTGAATATATTTACTTGATGAAACACAAGTCTGAATTATTGAATGGTTCAAGTAATTTCAGAGTGAAGTTGAAGATCATCATGACAAGAGGATAAAATGTCTATGATAAGATCATAGAGATGAGTATCTGAGTTACGAGCTTTGGCACGCAATTAAGACATTGTGGAAATTGTTTCACAATTAATACCGCCTGGAACACCATAGTTTCATGGTGTGTCCGAACATCATAGTTGCACCCTATTGGATATGGTGCGTACCATGATGTCTCTTATCGAATTACCACTATTGTTCATGGGTTAGGCATTAGAGACAACCACATTCACTTTAAATAGGGCACCACGTAATTCCGTTGAGATGACACCGTATGAATTATGGTTTAGAGAAACCTAAGTTGTCGTTTCTTAAAAGTTTGGGGCTGCGACGCTTATGCGGAAAAGTTTCAGGCTGATAAGCTCAAACCCAAAGCGGATAAATGCATCTTCATGGACACCCAAAACAGTTGGGTATACCTCCTGTCTCAGATTCGAAAGCAATAAGGGATTGTTTCTTGAATCAGGTCCTTTCTCGAGGAAAAGTTTCTCTCGAAAGAATTGAGTGGGAGGATGGTGGAGACTTGATGAGGTTATTGAACCGTCTCTTCAACTAGTGTGTGGCAGGGCACAGGAAGTTGTTCCTGTGGCACCCACACCAATTGAAGTGGAAGCTTATGATATTGATCATGAGACTTCGGATCAAGTCACTATCAAACCTCGTGGGATGACAAGGATGCGTACTACTTCAGAGTGGTACATAATCCTGTCTTGGAAGTCATGTTGCTAGACAACAATGAACCTACGAGCTATGGAGAAGCGATGGTGGGCCCAAATTCCGACAAATGGTTAAGAAACCATGAAATCCGAGATAGGATCCATGTATCAGAACAAAGCATGGACTTTGGTGGACTTGCCCAATGATCGGCAAGCCATTAAGATAAATGGATCTTTAAGAAGAAGACGGACGTGGACGGTAATGTCACCGTCTATGAAGCTCGACTTGTGGCGAAGAGTTTTTTCACAAGTTCAAGGAGTTGACTACGATGAGATTTTCTCATCCGTAGCGATGCCTAAGTCCGTCGGATTCATGTTAGCATTAGCTGCATTTATGAAATCTGGCAGATGGATGTCAAAACGAGTTTCCTTACCAGTTTTCGTAAGGAAAGGTTGTATGTAATACAATCAGAAAGGTTTTGTCGATCCTAAGGATGCTAAAAGGTATGCTAGCTCTAGCGATCCTTCCATGGACTGGAGTAAGCATCTCGGAGTTGGAATGTGCACTTTGATAAGATGATCAAAGATTTTGGGTTTATACAAAGTTTATGAGAAACTTGTATTTCCAAAGAAGTGAGTGGGAGCACTATAGAATTTCTGATGAGTATATGTTGTTGACATGTTGATGATCAGAAATGATTTTCTAGAAAGCATATAGGGTTATTTGAAAGGTGTTTTTCAATAGAAAACCTGGATTAAGCTACTTGAACATTGAGCATCAAGATCTATAAGGATAGATCAAAATGCTTAATAATACTTTCAAATGAGCACATACCTTGACATGATCTTGAAGGTGTTCAAGATGGATCAGTCAAAGAAGAAGTTCTTGCCTGAGTTGTAAGGTACAAAGTTAAGACTTAAAGCTCGACCTCGGCAGAAAAGAGAGAAAGGACGAAGGTCGTCCCCTATGCTTTAGACATAGGCTCTGCAGTATGCTATGCTAAGTACCGCACCTAATGTGTGCCTTGCCACATGTCTGGCAAGAGAGTACAAAGGTGATCAAGGAGTGGATCATCAGATAGCGGTCAAAGTTATCCTTAGAGGAATAAGGATATGTTTCTCGATTATGGAGGTGATAAAGAGTTCGGCGTAAAGGGTTACGTTGATGCAAACTTTAACACCTATCTGAATGACTCTGAGTAGCAAATCGGATACGTATAGTGGAACAACCATTTGGAATAGCTCCAAGTGGAGCGTGGAAGCAGCATTTACAATATGACCTAGAAATTTGCGAAGTACATACGGATCTGAATGTTACAGATCCGTTGACTAAAACCTCTCTCACAAGCAGAACATGATCAAACCCCAGAACTCATTGAGTCTTAATCACATGATGATGTGAACTAGTTTAATGACACTAGTAAACTCTTTGGATGTTGGTCACATGGTGATGTGACCTGTCAGTGTTAATCACATGGTGATGTGAACTAGATTATTGACTCTAGTGCAAGTGGGAGACTGTTAGAAATATGCCCTAGAAGCAATAATAAAAGTGTTATTATTATATTTCTTTGTTCATGATAATAGTCTTTTATTCATGCTATAACTGTATTATCCGGAAATCGTAATACACGTGTGAATACATAGACCACAATATGTCCCTAGTGAGCCTCTAGTTGACTAGCTCGTTGTGATCAACAGATAGTCATGGTTTCCTGGCTATGGACATTGGATGTCGCTGATAACGGGATCACATCATTAGGAGAATGATGTGATGGACAAGACCCAATCCTAAGCCTAGCACAAAGATCGTGTAGTTCGTATGCTAAAGCTTTTCTAATGTCAAGTATCTTTTCCTTAGACCATGAGATTGTGCAACTCCCGGATACCGTAGGAATGCTTTGGGTGTACCAAACATCACAACGTAACTGGGTGGCTATAAAGGTGCATTACAGGTATCTCTGAAAGTGTCTGTTGGGTTGGCACGAATCGAGACTGGGATTTGTCACTCCGTGTAAATGGAGAGGTATCTCTGGGCCCACTCGGTAGGACATCATCATAATGTGCACAATGTGACCAAGGGGTTGATCACGGGATGATGTGTTATGTAACGAGTAAAGAGACTTGCCGGTAACGAGATTGAACAAGGTATCGGTATACCGACAATCGAATCTCGGGCAAGTACAATACCGTTAGACAAAGGGAATTGAATACGGGATCGATTGAGTCCTTGACATCGTGGTTCATCCGATGAGATCATCGTGGAACATGTGGGAGCCAACATGGGTATCCAGATCCCGCTGTTGGTTATTGACCGGAGAACGTCTCGGTCATGTCTGCATGATTCCCGAACCCGTAGGGTCTACACACTTAAGGTTCGATGACGCTAGGGTTATAAAGGAAGTTTGTATGTGGTTACCGAATGTTGTTCGGAGTCCCGGATGAGATCCCGGATGTCACGAGTAGTTCCGGAATGGTCCAGAGGTAAAGATTTATATATGGGAAGTCCTATTTTGGTCGCCGGAAAAGTTTCGCACTTTATCGGTATTGTACCGGGAGTGCCGAAAGGGGTCCGGGGGTCCACCGGGGGGGTCCACCTGCCCCGGGGGGCCACATGGGCTGTAGGGGGTGCGCCTTGGCCTATATGGGCCAAGGGCACCAGCCCCAAGAGGCCCATGCGCCAAGCAAACTTGGGGAGGGAAGAGTCCTCAAGGGGGAAGGCACCTCCGAGGTGCCTTGGGGAGGATGGACTCCTCCCCCCCTCTTGGCCGCACCCCTTCCTTGGAGGAAGGGGCAAGGCTGCGCCTCCCCCCTCTCCCTTGCCCCTATATATAGTGGGGGGGAGGGAGGGCATCCATACCTGAAGCCCTGGCGCCTCCCTCCCTCCCGTGACACCTCCTCCTCTCCCGTAGGTGCTTGGCGAAGCCTTGCAGGGTTGCCACGCTCCTCCATCACCATCACGCCGTTGTGCTGCTATTGGATGGAGTCTTCCTCAACCTCTCCCTCTATCCTTGCTGGATCAAGGCGTGGGAGACATCACCGGGCTGTACGTGTGTTGAACGCGGAGGTGCCGTCCGTTCGGCACTAGGATCTCCGGTGATTTGGATCACGACGAGTACGACTCCTTCAACCCCGTTCTCTTGAACGCTTCCACTTAGCGATCTACAAGGGTATGTAGATGCACTCTCTTTCCCCTCGTTGCTGGTTTCTCCATAGATAGATCTTGGTGACACGTAGGAAAATTTTGAATTTCTGCTACGTTCCCCAACAGTTCCCTCGCACACAAGTTTGCCGGGGGAAAGAAGAAGATAATGGTGTGGACCTGGCATCGTTCAAGGAAGTTTCGCCTTACCAGAAAGCAAATGACAGAAAAGCTAAGTGGCCAAAGTTTGAGCAATCAGTTTTAAATTTTTAAGTTATCTTCCTCGAACGACCGTACTTTGTATGGAAAACCTGTGCGCAGAGGAACCAACTCGTAGCTAGTTGCGCCCTTACTTTGTTTCGAGTCCGCTCAACAACTTAAGTGAGTTGCGGCTAGTTGCGACAAGGTTTCTTGTCGAAAGTGGCACCGCCAGCAGACTGCTGACGTCCCGCACTCAGCGCTCGCGGCTCAGGTGCCTGCGCCGACAAGTTCCCTAAAAGCGTAGGGCAAAAACATATAAAGGAAGGAATCAAGTAAAGGAAATAACATAGAAAATCTCTACAAAAAATAGAGTTATATTACAAGATAGCTTGTCGCAGCTCTAACAGATTGTTCTCATGGCATGACTAGCAGCGACAAAGAGAAAGAGAAAACGGGCGGCCTAATCTACGCGATCGCCCTCAACCCTTTTGATTCCGCTCACCTTGTCCACAATGGGTGCGACAAGGGCCTTGAGCGCTTCCAGATCAGCATCCGGCGGCAAGGACTTGAGGACGTTGGTGAAGTTGAGGCCTGGGTTGCGGAAGGCCACCTTCATCAGCACCTTTTGAAGAGCCCCCGCGTAGATCTTGCGCGACTCGTCGGCCAGCTGCTTTGGGATCTTCTCCCGGAGTCGCTGGAGGGCCGTCGCCACGCCTTTGAAGAACAAGCTAAGCTTGGCGCTGGGTTGGAGGTGCTCGTCGGAGGAGTACCCGAGCTCCTCCATCCCGAACTGCGCCAACTCCCCGTCGATGGCTGCAGCAAGATCCACAAGACCCTCGGTCTAGTGCTCCACGGTCTCCCTGAAAGGGTCGTGGGCGGCAGCGGCACTCGCCAGCAGCACCTCATCAGCCTTGATCTTCTCCGACAATGCCACCTCCCGCTCCCTGGCGCCGTCCAGCGTCTGAGTCAAAGTAGCCAACTTCAACTCGAGATCTGCATTGGAATCCTTGGCGGCGCTGAGCTCCTTGCTCCTCTCAGTGAGAAGACCCTGTAGCTCACCATGAGCGGCAGCATCCTTCTCGCGCTCACGCTTGAGCGCGGCAAGCTCCTCGCTGCTCGCCCTGAGATCGGCTTCTAGCTGCGCCACCTTCGTCTCCAGCTCCTTCTTGGCGGCCTAGGCAGCTGCGGTAGCATCCCTTGCTTCCTTGAGAGCCCCGCCAATTGCTTGCTCGCGCGCGGCAAGCTCCTCCTCGTGGCTGTCAAGGTTCACCTTCCGTTGCGCCAACTCACCTTCCTGCGCAGATAGCTTCTCGGCACCAAGCCGCTGTTCCTCTTCAACCTCAGCCTTCCCAAGGAGGAAGGCTTTCCGCTCCTCGGCGAGTTGCTCCTACTCCTCTGCTTGAGATCGCAGAGCTTCCTGCCTGAGACCCCAGAGCTCCTCCGCGCGCTTCTCAATATCCACTCCCGCCTTCGCGACAAGCGCTTCTCGGGATGCCAGCTTGGCCTGTCGGGCGCGGTAGAGCGACAGCAGCTTCCGCAGCAGCCGCTCCTCCTCGGGCTCGTCGTTGCTGCTGCTTGGCGCGTCGACCAGCTCCAGCCCGGCGGAGGCGAGCACTTCTTCGTCATAAGTTTCCCCTTCGACTGGCGCCCTGGAGCTCGATGCCCAGGGGAGCTTGATGAAGACGCCATCGCCGGCCTTCAAATAGGTGCCGGGCTGGGGCTCTTCGGAGCCTGGCACTGCAGCAGCACCAGAGGGATCAACGGTCGGTGCAGCGCCTGGCGCTCCTGCGGCCTCGGGGCCGTCAGTGCGATTGCCGGATTCCTCGCCAGCTTCTGCGGCGGTAGCCTTGTCGGCCTCTTCGCCGGTGGGATCATCAGCACCGGCCTCTTCTTCGGTGGCGGCGGCGTCGTCGTTATTTCCACGCACGTTCCCCTCGCCGGCGGCCTCGGTTTCCATCGGCTCCGTGGCAGGTGGATCTAACGACCGAAGAGGGGAGGAAGGTCAAGCAAATATTCAAAAAGAAAATCAGAAGAAGAAGAACTCAAGGGAAGCTTTTCAGGCGAGAGGATTACCTGTGCTAGGATCTGCGGTCGAAGTCTCAACCACCGGAGGATCACTGGTGCTGTCCCTTGCCGGAGAACTGTCCCTTGCCAGAGATTTCTCCCTTGCCGGAGAACGCTCCCTTGCCGGGGAGGCCTCCCTTCGCGGTGTAGTCGAAGCAGATGGCATTTCGGGAGCGGCCTCCGGGCACTCCTGGTGAGGTTGCTCTGCTCCTGCACAAACCAGCAGTCAAATATCAGCAAAGAAAGATCACCCATGCGCGCCTGACAGCAGGAAGTAAACCATATACTTACGCTGGGGGCTGCGCTGGGGGCTGCTTTGGGGAGTAGTTGCCAGGTCCGGCAAGGTGGTCTCGGGCACGCCCTCTGCTGTCGCGGTGGGTTTGTCCTCGATGACAATCACCGGGACCTTGGCTCTCTTCGCCGCTCTCTGGACCAGCATCCTGAAAAGGAACGAGTTCAGAGTAAAGCAAATCAGATACAAGACAAAACAACAAAAATTGAAGAACTACAAGAACAGCAAGGAATCTTACTCTTCTTCTTCCTCGTCGGAGCTGAGCGCAGAGAGATCGAAGTCTGGCTCGCCTCCGGTGCAACGAGGCGGAGGAGTAGGTTCCCTTGTCCGCTTCGCAGGAGCAGTAGCGGTGGACCGGGAAGACCCCACTCCAGTTGCCGCAGCGGCGTGAGGCGCTCCCGCGGCAACGGTGCTTGCCGCAGTAGAGCGTGTTGCGCGGCTCGGCGGCTGTTGACTCGTCTGCCACCCCGCTACGTCCGCGGCCTTGCGGAGACGCCTTCTTGGTGGAGCTGGGGGCTCCGCTTGTGGCAAGCTGTCTGAAGGTTCGGGTCCGACAAGCTCTCCCTCGCCGGGCTCGCTCGGCTCATCTTCAGACCCGACAAACTCTTCCGCGCCGACAAACTCCTCGCACTCGGCAAGGCTTGCCGCCACCCACGATCTCTCCCAGGACGCCGCATTCGACGCGTGCCGTTGGGGGAGAGCGCGGTGGATACGGAGTAAGATACGGCGTAACCCAGGCCGCGTGCGCCCGTGCCCTGTTTTGGGCCAGGCCCAACAGCGCTCGGCACCGTGTGTGGCCCAGGCCCGGGGGCTCCTGTCGGTGTACTAGAGTAGGGGTACCCTAGTATCCCGAACTTGTGCACGGGCAGTCGCAGCGCCCCGCGGCAAGGCTTGCCGGGTGACCGCCAAGGTCCTCCGTGGTTCCTTTAGAGCCATTCAAGAACAAAGTATTCAAGTCAAGGAGACAAGGCCCCGGCAAGAGGAGCTTGCCGGGAAGGCCAACCAAGGCACCTCAAGGAACTTGCCGCGACGCGCCATGTGTCCCGGCAAGGCCCGGTGAGGGACAAGCTTCCGGGCGCGGCAAGACAACGACCGCGGCGAGACGCTTGCCGCGGCAAGCGACCACTCTGTACCCACGCTCCAGCGCATCCACCAACGTGTCGCCCTAGGGCCTTTCCAGGCACGTGTGGCGAGAGGCTGTGCAGCCAGCGGTGCGCGGTGGCATGGGACGCTGATAAGATTGCCATCGTGGCAAGCGGTGGCGTCCCTGACGGTCCTTTTTTGCACTGTTTGGGCGACGCAGACGGGCATTTAATGCCTTTGTCCCCTGCCGTCAGGGTTAGGTAGGATGCACTGTACAGGTAGCTGTACCAACTACCCCTCTTTTTCCACTTTTACCCTTATCTACTTTGCCACCTGTCGGTGACCCCTTGAGCATATAAAAGGAGGCCCATGCGCAATGTAGAGGGGGGTCCGGTTCGGAAGCCAGAAAACACTCACGCTCGGTCTCGTTAGCAGCTCGAGTGTACTGTAGCACTCAGCGCTCCCGAGCAAGAACTCAATACAATCAGACAAGCAGCAGTAGGAGTGTTATCTCTCCGGAGAGCTCCGAAGCTGGGTAAACTGATCGTGTGCTTCGCCTCGATCCGCTCTTCGTGCGATCTCCGCCCCCCCCCCCCCGCCAAACCGAAAGGGGCTCGGTCCGCCGGTCCCATACGTGTTCGTGGATCAGCTTCCCCGACAATGGGCTGTTTTGTCTTGGGCCTAGAGAATCAATTACTACTAGTACAGTGGAGACACTCTACAACTACCCAGAAAAACAATTACTACTAGTATAGTGGAGACACTCTACCGCTTCTGGCTCCTCCTAGGTCATTGAAACGTCTCCCTCTACTGAATGTCGTTATACTGTTGTTCACTGACATGCGGGCCATGCAGCGCGCGGGCCCAAATGCCATCCACCAAATTAAAAGGCAGTATGCAGGCGGAGAGTAACCCCGGTCGTAGTGCGGCAGTAACGAGCCATCGTATCACAACCCCCCCTCCTGCAGTCTAAGTTTGACGGACGAAGCAACCATCATTTCTCTCTTTGCTGAATCCCCTTCTCCCTCACCGTCTTCAAGAAAGGCAACACTTGCATCTACCACTGTTCTTCTCTCCCAACAAAGGGAAGGTAACCAATCCTCATGCTCTTTTTTGTTTCATTGTCATTGCGATTGTGTTTTCCTTTAAGTGGTCACCTAGTATTCGTCAGTTTCATGATGGACCAAGGAGAACCAGGCAAAGATCTGCCGATATTGGAGCAGACGCGGGAGGCTGATCCCCACGAGACAGAGAGCTCCAAGAAGATGGAGATAGCCACCGAGCCGACCCCAGATACGCTCAAGGCCACTACTGAGATGGTCAACGCCCCGTTTGAGGTTACAACCCCCATGGCACTACAGGAGCAGTTTTCCCCCTTCGAGGATGTGTCCACCCCCCCCCCCCCACTGAGCTGCCCAAGGTGATTTTCTTCTTTGCTGATCTCGATTGTGGTTTCATCTATGTGGTCATTAATAATGCAAAATTTTATTACCTTCGATGCCATGCTATACATAGTGGTTTAAATAACTTGTGTTTGTTATACTGAAAAGTAATTCCGAATTTGTTTTTGTTTCAATTAGAACCCTGATGCTGACAAGGATTGTATGGTTGTACATGTCACTCGCTATGAGGCGGATGGCCTGAATATACGCACTGGGAAAACAGAGTTCTTAGGCTGTTGGATCCTGGAAGCCATTTGTGGTTATACCAATGAAGAGTTGTATTCCAGCCTCACTATTGTCAGGCGTGTTGTCCAGGGTGTACTGAAGCACAAGAAGTTCAAAGCTACTCCTTCGTTTGTGAGGCATACTGTTCTTGTCAAGCTTATGCAGGAACATGACGTGGCATGCCTCCACAAACAAGTTTATCAATGGCAAGGCCACAAGGTTGTCTTCATGAAGGTTCACAGGATTGAGCTGCTGCGGGACGTCCTCGATGATGTTCATGGCAAGGTCCGTCTTGTGTACAGCCCAAATTAGATCAAGGCATGAAATAGTTGCCCCAGCTAGTGTTTAATAGTAGTTTGGATTGTGTCTAATTATCCGAACCTTGCCTGTTATCGACCCCTCTGGGGCTAGTACTCTGTTTGAATCCGTCTACGGGAACTGCTGCTACTTTTGTGTGCTTGTGAATCATGTGAGAACCATCATAATTGTTGCCGAAACAGATGCGTCCTCACTAGTTTCGTCATGAATATGGCATGGTAAGACATAAGTTGTCACGGTTTATGAGCAGTGTGTGTTTTGATGAAATAGAGCACTCGTTCAAGAACTGTGCACCGACGTATACATAAGTACTTGCAAACACTGTTGGTGCTACCCCACTTGTAAGAAGTTGAGCAAAACACATCACACTGGCTCAGCTCGCTTCAACACTAGGCTATCGACTAGCTAACAATCAACAATCTGCTATCTAACATATAAGCAACTATGTATCTTGTTACAGTGGTTCATGCAGTTAATTGAGGCCACAATGTAATAAATTGCAAACGTTCACACGCTAGTCCAGCGCTCATGTGGAACACTCACATTAAACTCGTCTTCATAAAAAACTTGAAAAGCATAAGTTAAGCAATTTTATACATCTCAATGATTCATAGAACATAACAAACATATACTAGTTCACAGCAAAAGACAAAGTTGTGAGAAGGTTGACAAATCAGGAAAAAACAAGCAAGGCTTCTCTGAGCAAAGTGCCTCCCGGCAGGCTTAAATTTCCTGGAGTTCACTCTGGTTTTTTCTTGTTGCCACCATCCACGGTTAGGTTCTCTCATTCCAGAATAACCAATTATAATTGTGGTCTCAGCTGGAATGCTGAACTAAACCATGCAGTGTACTGACCACTTGAAATGCTTGTGCATTCCACTAAATTTAAGCACCGTTATTTGCATAAATAAGCAGACCACAATGCCTCTTGTCCGCGCACCTATCCAAAAAACTGCCGTGCAGCCGTGCCAGCTAGTCCTCGGTCCGTGGAAGAACTGGCAGAAAGTGCATTCCAGACTAGGATGCAGTTGTTTTTGCTCGTCCCTGCACTGCAATCAAGAAGTAAAACGTATGAATCAGCTTCTTTTAGATTGCGTTGGTCATTCTACCTTAGTTACTACCAATGTAGGAATACCTTGAAGACTGGAGGTTAGACGACGGCAACGAGGGATAGCCATCTCATTTTGCGCAGTTGTACTGAAACTGAGGTGTGTGCTTTTGACTGCGCGGATAGAAACGATACGGAGACAGACATCCCGAAACGATATGGAGACAGACATCCTTGTTTGCGCAAATACGAAATACGGTTATTTATACAGTGACAGATATTTGCAGTGGCGTATGATTAACAGCAGCATCTATTGTGCTATAATTGGCACTAGATTGACAGTATGAAGAGTCCTTAAGTAAGTAGCATCACATCACATCAACAATGCCACTATATTAACATGCAGAACAATAGCATTAGTATTACTGTCATGAGAGTAGCACATGGTCAGTAAATCTGCAATGAAATTTGTGCAGTTCCACTGGGATGTAGCAATGTTAGCGGTGTGAGAGTTAAGTGTAACTGCAAAAACACAATTCATGGGAAATAAAGCAAGATAGAAGCACTTCATAAAATGGTGGTGGCATTTCTTCAATTTATCGATGGCACTAAACCATTACTTATAGTGACATTAGGTGGCATTGCTTAATGCTTCATGTGATTTTACATTAACGGTAGCGATATGGGCGTAGGGACAGCATGGCCATAAAGTGGTGAGGCAGATGTGGCTGCCGAGAGCGGCAAACACTCAGGCAACATGTCTGCATTTGTCCCATTTTTTATCTCCTCGGCGACATTTTCCTATGTGAGCACAGGAAATCTAGACCTGCTCATTCTCATTTGTGTTGTCCCCCAACACCCATCACTTTCTTTCCTTTGTCAACCAAGAGATAGGTCCACTTCCCCCCACCCTTCGCCATCCACCATGCTTTCTTCGTATTTTCCACCAAGAGACCGGTTGGGTAGCCAGTATCTACTACTTTCCCTCGCTTCCTCTTAGAACCAAGTCCTAGATTCATGCTACAGCTTTCCCACTTTCTTCCCTGTTTGAACCAACTCTTAGAGTCGACTGTATGAACTAGCTTTACCTCTAATAATAGTAAAAGTCTATGTGGCTTTGGAACAGCGGACGGAAGTAGAAAAAGATCCACACGAAGGGAGCTGGGGCAGTAGAGCAAGGCAGGTTTCGAAGGAATATATACCTGAGGGTCGTCGGCATGTGGCAAAGACGGCGTCGGGAGGCCGCATCTTGGCCACAATACCGCAGGGAGGAAGAAGGGGTCGGAGGCACTCCCGAGCCGGCGCTCTCAGAGAGAACGGCACGGCCGCCGATCGGGACGCGCGGGCAGCCATTGGTCTACTCCCTCGCCGCCGACGGCAGCGTGAACGATGCACCTACACCCCTACCCCGGTCGAGGTTGTCCGGACAGATTTGTGACCAGCCGTGAGCTGCGAGAGAGTGTGGCCACCTATGTCTTGCTTAGATCTGGAGAGCATGAGAGAGTGAATGAGAGGAACCCTAGTAAAGCAAGCGCTAAGGCCCCTTCTTATATATATAGTGGAGTGATTTTGTTGTACCAGCTTCAAAAAATGCACTCCTACATGTACCAGTGAGTGGGTGTGAGAGAACTAGTGCGTGCGTGCACTGCTTCTCTTCATGGGAGTACAATATTCTATGCCCAAAGAACGTTCGCCGCAAGAGTAATAGTATAAGTGTGTGACGTGTGAGATAAAATAAAATGTGTGCGACGTCTTTTGTTTTTTAGAAGTTCTGAGGGTAGGGTGTGAAGAGCACATATGTGCGTGACGTCTACCTGTAGATAGACGGTGGGTGCGACGTGCGAGTCTGCGAGAGGACTCGGGAGAGTCGTGACTCGTGAGGGTGCGTGTGCGTGAGAGGGAGGGGGGCATGTATCAATGCAATGCATGTGTCCGTAAATCATTATCCGACAAACATTCGCCACAAGCCTCTTCCTGACGAACGCCGTAAGAACCGTTAGATCGGCATCCGACAGTGTCAGTTTTGCCATGTCATTTAACAGAACAGCCACTCCTCCTACACACAAATCTTCCACATGAGTGTTAGCAAGTGTCGTATGCTCCCTCCGTTCTGAAATGCAATGCATATAGCTTTATTGAAGATTCAAACCTCGCAAACTTTTACCGAGTTTTCGTGTACCAAATTGCACATGTAGAATACCCTGTATATATCATTTCATTCATCTTCGAGAGGTAACTATAAAGATGGGGAAGGAGTCTACACAATAAGACCATCATATCACCCACATCAATTTCAACCATCCTTTGGTGTCGAGGAATATCATAGGAACTCTATATGATATGATTTTTATAGGATTTTTTCCTTTAGAGCCAATTGGTTCATAGGAATAGATTCATATACTCCACATTTCAAAGGAAATAAACATGATATCATTTCTATAGCTTTAGAGCCACTTGGTTCAAATGAATGGGTTCCTATACTCCCTTAATTTCAAAGGAAAATAAAAATTAGCGTATATTCAATAGAAAAGTTCCTATGATCTGAACCAAATTACATATCTTTTCTAACCCCTCCTCATAGGAATTGAGATACATGTCATCTCTAGATTCAATAGAAAAGTTCCTATGATGTGAACCAAATGACATCTCTTTTCCAATCCCTACTCATAGGAATTGAGATTCTCCATGTCATCTCTTTCCCTACAACTTCCATGTATACATCTTCTATTCCTAAATAGATAGTACAACCCACTAGTAGCTTTTTTCCAAAACATGCAACTATGGCACAAGAACTATATAGTGTGCCAATAACTTTGAAAGATGGTCGCTTGATGAAGCTAATCTGACAGTGCAGAGATGGTGAATCCGAGCACTACTGGCCATTGGATATCATCAACATTCCACCAGATCTGCCACATGTACAATTTAGAAGACTCCATGGTTGAACTTAAGCATAATGCACAAATCTCAAAACACAAGCACTTCTCCTTTGTTCTAGAATCTTATGTATCATAATTGTTTTTTTTTAATGAATTGCCATCATTTGTTTTTAACTTTATGCTTTACAATGCACAACCCCATGAATCTTAACATTTTTATAAAACTAATTGATTTTGAATGCATTCAATGCATCATTGCCTTTCGGTCGAACCTACGTCCACAATTTTTTGTACGTACTATATCTCCACTGATCCCCGAACCCAAAATGCTGCCTCGTTCCCGTAACACCAAGCGGCCCACACATGCGTCGACTCGAATCCGTTTACTACGACGTGGCCCCGCATGCCGTAGTACTCCTACAAACCCTACCGCCGCACTCATCATCGGTTTTCTTCAAGAGCATGAGGGAGAAGCCGATTTGTAGTGGAGGCACTTCCAAAAAAAGGATATGTATTGGAGACCCCTACCCTAGGGTGCCCTAGGTAGCTGCCGCACACATCATTGTTTTCTCATTTCTTTATGCTCTTGCGCCCTAGAGTGAAATAATGGTTGCTTCATCCGTCCAGCTTAATGCGGGCCCTAGAGTGAAATGATGGTTGCTTCGTCTGTCCAGCTTAATGCAGGAAAGGTGGGGCTTTGTGATTTGACCCGTCGTCGCTCATTTTCTACTACTGCGGTGCTAAGACCGGGGTGCCTCCAGTTCCAACCGCTGCTCCGAACTGTAATTTGGTGCATCGCACGTGGAACAAGATGGTGGATTAGCCACATGTCGGCCAAAGGGGTCCTGTTAAGTGTGTCGCCATTTCGTGTGCGGACTGACCCTGCTTGAGTTGCTACGCCAACACAACAGGAGCAGCCTACCACTTGGTTTTGCTCCTTGGTGAATCCCGACTATATTGATCTAAAAAGATACGTGCTAAACTACCCTCTCCGTCTCGGTTTTTTATTTTTAGGCATCTTGGTTTATAGGGCGCGCACATAGTTCTAGGTCATCCATTTGACTAACTCAATATGAGTTACTAGTATGTCACAAAAAGTACTACTATATCATTGGATTCTTAAGCAGATGTTGTTGTATTTAAAATCGAGGGCGGGGATTTTCCTACGCGGTAGGCGGGGTAGTTCCGCCTAGTCGGTTCGACAGAGACGCGAGAAGACGAGGGAGTAGGCTGCTGCAAACGTAGGGCTGTGTGATTTGACAGTGAGCTACTGCTGGACAGGTGGGGCCCCGTGATTTGACTTGCCATTATCATTTTAACTGTGGCGTTACGACCGGCGTGAGTATCCCAATTCCTGACCACCTCCATACAGGTGCCTCTCCCAATGCTCCACCATATAGTTGAGGCTGGCTCTTGCATGAGAGCCCACTTCTCCACTTTTTCCTTGCCTCTTTCCTCCACACATGCAAAAATGCCATGTAAAGCGGGCTTATAGCCCACTATTGTAGTACTTACTTACTCCTACAGGTGTTAAGCTTGCCACATCGGCATAAAGTCTGATGTGGAAAGTTTGGTGACCCAAGGAAGAAACGGTGCTAAGCGCGTGTACCTAGATGAAAAGACAATTTTGAGTCTATAGCTAATTAAATGAAGCAAACTTAGCAACACCATTTCATTGGAAAAGGTCACTCCTTGGCAAATGCAATAAATACTAGTACTCCCTCTGTCCTAGTGTCAAAAACGTTCTTATATTATGGGACAGAGGGAGTACAAAGAAAGAGATAGAGAGGAGTAAAAAAAAATACAGTTATAGCCAACCTTATAGCTAACCTTGTTGTAGTATGAGTGACTAAGTGATGACTATGTATGACATGCCAACATCAGATAGCCTAACACACCATGTTAAATCTCCAACGACGCGACCGCGCGAGCGACGCGACGGTCGTGCTAGGCGCGACCATGATACAGGCTGCTGGCAGCTCTTGGATCTGAGATTAAATGGTCGCATGCTAAATTGCTGAAAATTTGAAGAATAACCATCCAGGATAGGATATTCATCCATAGGTCTAGAATCACGCCATGCAACCGTTCGATCTCAGATCCAAGGGCTCTCGGAAGCCCGTATCATGGGAGAATGGAAAGCCACTACCCTGCCGTTTGCACGCTGGCAGTTCGCTCCTACTCATCCCCGCACGTCCTTCAATACTACGGCGATTCGCTCCTAGTCGTCGAGTCCATTCACATTATGGCAGTTCCACTAATCCTAACCCTCCTCCCAAATCCATGGCGTCCCAAATCTCCACGATCGGCGGTGAGTACAAGGTTAGAACCATCACCGACGATGTGTTTGACGTCATCTACACCCGTTCTTACGCGGCGGTGAAAGGATGCCTTTCTCGCTTCGGACGCATGTTCGAAGACTCAGATGATGAGTGGGTCGTTGGGCTAGATGTTGAGTACACCACAGTCCTGGGACGAGTGAAGGATCTAAAGGACGAAGAGAGGAAGAAGCCCGCCGTGATCTAGGTTTGCGTGCATGACTTATGCTTGGTTTACCATATATGCCATGTCGATGTTGAATGCCTGGATTTTAAGGACTTCCTCGAGAGCAACCTAGTCAAATTTGTTACTGTAGACTTTGGTAACGACAAAGAAGTCCTAGGTCGGATAGGCCTCATTGTAGGCAACACCTTCGACCTCCAGAAGAATCGACTGGTGTCCTCTCATCAGCCTTCAATGCTGACCCTGGCAGGAGCCATGGTTCATCCTTCGTACGGTAAACTGGAGAAACCTCATTACACGTTTCATCGTTATGCATGGCAGCAGAATGTACTAGATATAGACCACATCCACTATGCTGCAATGGATGGCTACCTTTGTTTCAATATCTACAAGGGTTGGATGAAGAGCAAGAGCCAAGTGTGCGGTTCAAGCAAAGAAGTATCGGCCAAGAGGAAGAGGGACAAGGACTAAGTCGAGGACGTGGACGAGGACTCCTCCAAGTGAGTAAGGTGTCAGTATCATTGCTCATGGTGGTTCTAATGCAGTGTCTATCGAATTAGTAGCATAGTTTAATTTCAGGTGTGCTTAGTTGAATTTGAGGGGTGTGTTGTGCTGAGCCCCAGCATAACTATGTTATGTTTCTTCTCGTTACTTTAACTCCTAAGTATGATACATACTACTAGTATTTCTTTAATAGAATTTAGCACCCCAATTAAGCACGTACTAGCTTTTTTAATAGTACTATATGCATAATTTGGCGACGAGTGCTCTCTATCTGTACCACCTTTTTTTTATTTCAATTTTTGCTCCATGGCGCAATCCATCGATAGTACTACTGTACAAAAGTATACATTTTTGAAAAGGCTGGAGTACTGTTCATCACATATATAGCCAGTTAAATTCTCAACCTAGAATGACGTGCATGCCATGTAGTAAACCGATACGGAGGAAGTATACTCCCTCCGTCTAGGTGTGTAAGTCATCTTACGAAAACCAAATAATCCCAAAACACTAAGGCGCGGTGCATTAACTTCTACCTCGTTTCTTGTTCACATATCAACCAATAAGAACGAGGGGTGTGTATGCTTTTAATGACTTGAGACTACCAAACACAATATGCAATGGTTAGTTCATTGCATGCAATGCTATTAATTAGCAAATAAACATTAAGGTCTCTTGTTTTTCCCTCCTGCTTGGTCATGGTGCACAACCTAAGATGAATTACTCACCTAGACGGAGGGAGTAGTAAAAATGAGGTGATTTTACCGAGCGATCGGCGGGGGAGCATGCCTGTCATGTGGTCCCACGTGTCATGATGTACCAAGGCGATGCGCGTGTCCCTCTTGAGGCAGAAGCAATACTACATGGTTTGAGATAATGGCGAACCGAAGTGTGAAATAATGGTTGCTTCGTCCGTCTGGGAAGGTGCGGCATTGTGATTTGGCGTCTCATTGCTCATTACTACTACTGGGCCGGTACGAGTGGGGTGCGTCCCCCCTGCTGTTCTGCACTGTTATTTGGTGCTTGACACGTCGACCCGGTTGCTATATGTCCCACATGTCGGCGACAGGAAGTATAGAATTCATGAAAGGGAGCATCGACGGAGGAGTATACTATAGAATTCATGAAAGGGAGCGACTTAGTTTTGGAAAAATCTGTTTTTATGGAGTACGTGCCCACTAGGGTTTATAGGGCTCATCTAAAAAACATTCGTTTTTCCGTTTGATAAGTCTCAATTCAACGAGTACTATACTAGTAGTAGTACCATTACATGTTGGATTTCGAGGTGCGTTAGATCACCCGACGCAAGCAGTGTCAAGACGAAACTAACCAATGCATGTACAAGTTCATGGAAATTTAGTGGTCATTCATGCATTCGTTCTAATTAATGCCTCGGTAAACATAACTTCTTGAGAAAAACGAGCGTACTAATTACTTGTGCAAACTACGAAATTAATTGGACCACTCACCGTCTACCTTGGTTGGAGAGATTTTGAAATTGAGCCATAAACTGGAAAGGAGGGAGTAGTAACTTTTGTCTCAATTATTATTTGTGGCCTTGTATAGATGCAAAATGTATTTTTTATAGTGGCCTTGTATAAGTAAATGGAGGGAGTACTAACCAAGGTACGTAGTATGGACGAGGAGTAAACGGAGGGAGTAGTACTCCCTCCGTCTAGGTGTGTGGTCGTCTTACGAAAACCAAATAATCCCAAAATACTTAGGCGCGGTGCATTAAATTCTACCTTGTTCTTGTTTCTTGACATATCAACCAATAAGAGATATGGGGTGTGCATGCTTTTAATGACTTGAGACTACCAAACACGACATGCAGTGGTTAGTTCATTGCATGCAATGCTATTAATTAGCAAATGAACATTAAGTTCTCTCGTTTTCTCCTCCTTGGTCACGGTGCACAACCTAAGATGACTTACTCGCCTAGACGGAGGGAGTAAAATTTTCTCCTCGTGCTGCGAGCCACCGTGCGCGTGGGCGAGGGAGCGGGCGTAAGGTGTACAGTAGTAGGAGTAGTAGTACTACTACTCGTAAGCAAGCTTCGCCTCATCCTGTGAGCCACCACGCCCGTGGGCGGGTGAGACGACGTACTAAGGAAGCTTCTCTTCGTTTTGCGAGTTGATGGGACACATCAAAAGTACTCCAGTGTATAGAGCCTTGCCTCTTAGGTAGGCCCCACATGGTTTGTCTCTTTTTTTAACATAACACGTCAAGTCGCAATTTGTTTTTTCACCCGTGGTAGACGATCCTCCCTCCACCAAGTGGACAACCAGTACACGTGCCAAATTACCACGTGGGCTGCCTTTTTCGTACAGAAATGAGCTCCAGCGTGTACCCACGCGGGTGTGGTTGGGAAAGAGACGGGAGTACCTGCGCCGTGCATGCACCTCTTCTCTTCGTGCACGTCCCCCACCTACATAGTGTGTGTGAGAGAGATACAAACCTAGACATAATGCGTCGTCCATCCCCATGCCTCCACCCAGTTCGACCACCAGTCACCACCACGCCCCACTCCTCCTCACCTTATCTCTCATCTTTCTCCCTCCATTTTTATATACAAGGGGCCACTATCAAAATTACAATTTGCAGATATACAAGGCCACTAACACTAATTGATGCAATATTAATGGTGTTTGCCTCGTGGTACTAGCAAAGGAGGACATTAATTATCCCTTGCATGCATGCGGGAGTTTGTAAAAAAATGCATCTTGATGTTCCATGCAATGCACGAGCATCTTGATAGTCCATGAAAACAACACATGGAAAAATTCCACGGCGAACGAGGGATTTGAATCTGTTGGGAGTGGCTGTTTGAATCTTGTCCGGGGTAGCCAAAATATTGGCGACCCTTTTGTCCACCGGTGCCTTTGCCACCGATGAACGAGGAGTGGCTCGGGTGCTCATGTTGTCATGCATCCTCCAGCGCGCACGTTGGCGACGAGCTCGCATGAGCTGTGTTTTTTTGTCCCACAACGCCGCCCGAGCCGCCCGCAGACCGACCGGCAACCCGCAAATTACGACATCCAACCGGACAAAATTCACGCAAACATGTAGACAAACTGATATTTCATATAAACAACGATGGAAATAATATAAAATACCGGATTTTCATACAAACATGACGGATTTCATTACATTCAAATGAACTACGCGGTGCTAGTTCTGGACAGCACATGTATATAATACCTGGCCTAAATGGTCGCCCGCCAATCGATTTGTGTTCCTCATGTCCGGCAGCACGATCACCAGACTGCCGGGAGCCCCGGAGGTATATGCTTCAGCGCAAAGGACGGCTCGCTTCCCCACTGCCCAACTGATATCATTGGCTGGTGCCGAAGATGATGGTGGCCGGCACCGGTTCGAGTTCATCACCGGCCACTACTTCGCCATGGCCGGCACCGGCTCGAGTTCATCCTAACATTCCCCTCTTCCGTGGAGCCCATGCAGGGTCGACGAAGGTCCTCGCAACAAAAGGATCCGGCAAGACACCTGCTGTGTACGCCGGCATCGCCTCCGCGGTGGCCTTCATGGGACCCAAGCGGCGTCGGCCTCCCGTGTTCTACTTCTCCTCGATGATGGCGGCGGACGCGGAGCCGCTGGCCACCGACTCTTCGCTCTCCGCGCATCCAGCTTCTGTCGCTGCTTGCATGGCACGGCCGTCGGCATGGGAGTCTCGGCCACAGAAACGGGATACGCGGTACGAGGCGGCAGCGTGGAAAGCAGCAAAGATGCCCGTGCGCCACTCCTCGTCGAGCTGGCCTAGAGCGGCGAGTTGCTGAAGCGCGCGCTAGGTTGGGGCGGCAACTGGCTCCGTCGGGCGAGGGGAGAGAGGTGGATCAGCGAGCTACATAGCTCATATCCGGCGGGCTACCCAGCCGGCTTGGATGCGGAATAACTACTCTTCGTAAGCCATTGTAAGAGTGGACAAAATGGTGGAGGAGATTGGGGAGTGGCGGAGGTGAACGGACATGTGTCTAGAGTGGGTTTCTCGGCTTCCACATGGGCGGGTTTCATGGAGGCGTTTGAATGCGGCACGGAGGTGTGTTCAGCCGGGCGTGCAGCGAGTGGCGCCCTCGACTCTGACCTAGGACTCCGCGCCATTCTTCCACTGATGTGTGGGCTCTTTGGGTGCATGGCCTACATGTCAGTGACCCAACGCAGGTAGCACACAGCAGAGGAACCTTTGGTGGGCGAGGGCGGTCAGAAGCGGACATTTCATAAACCGATGATTGTTCATTGAGTGTGACGTCATCTTTTTCATGTAGATAAGCCTACTATGTTGATAGCCCGTTCGATATGTTGTGATTCATAAAGACCGCTGCAAACATCAATGTTCTGCTTATCACAGATAAGATTGATTAATACCCGTAACAATCCAAGTCCTTAACAAAGGGTGCATGCACGTATAGGTTGAGTGTGTGTCTTGCGTCGTGTTCTGTGTGCATGCAGGCGTGCGAGTGTTGCATGCGTGCATGGGTACATTTCAGTGTTGCATGCATGGGTGCATACGTGCGTGTGTTCGTGAGTGCATGTGTACGTGTCAGTGTTGCACGCCAGCATGCGTGCGTGTGTACGTGTCAGTGTTGCACGCCTGCATGCGTGCGTGCATGTGTACGTGTCAGTGTTGCACCCCTGCATGCGTGCGTGTCTTGTGTGTGTGCATGTGTACGTGCGGGGTGAGGCTACACGTCAGTCGACTGACTTTTTCATCTCTGGTCATTAGATTTTCCAGTCGTTGGATACGAAATCAAGGGCCTCCAGTTTATCATCAAACTCCACGCCCCCTGAGCCACCAGCCCCCGCCGCCCGCGGCCGACCCGCCCTCCCCGAAACCACTCCCCACCGCTGGTCCGCCGCCGCAAACGGCCATCCCTCTAGCACCCCCCCCCCCCCGGGGGGCCGAGCTTTTTCTCCGGCAATCCCCACCCCACCGCCCAATGAACGCCCCCCAACCGCCGGTGACTGCCAACCAGAGGTCTCACAACTTTGAATACCCACCGACAACAAATTTATTACCATGTCTGTCCTTCATATACGAGCTGACGGGTGGGCCCTATGGTAATGTGTGATGCTGAATGTGGACCGTTTGACTGGTCAATTGATCGTGTTATCAACAAATTACGGAGCTGTATGGTGAGCCAGTGACCGTATGATCAGCCTAAAATGTACTCCTATTTTATTAACACAGTACATACTCAAACTACCATTTCTTTCTTTCATATACGGGCTGACAGGTGGGCCCCACGGTTACGCGCCTCGATGGTGCAACACTAGTTGCGCCGCGTGGAACGTTTGACTGGTCAATTGATTGTGTCATCAACAAAATACGGAGTTGTACGGGTGAGCCAGTGACCGTATAATCATGACATGTATTTGTTTAACACGGTACAGACGCAAGGGCTCATATATACGCGCAAGCACTCACCGCTATAAGCGCACACACGCGAACCCTACCCCTATGAGCACCTTCGAGAGAGTGGGCCAGCATATATGATCTTGAGATTTTAGGAAGTCACCATAGGTGCCTCGTAGTCGAGTGGAACGTCTCCTCCCACTGAACGTGCATCGCCGGAAAATACTAAAATTGACCCAAGATAAATGCGAGCACCGGGGCTTTAACCCTGGTGGGCTCGAGAAACCACTGTCCTCCTAACCATCCAACCACATATTGGTTAGCACGACAAAATGTATGTGGTGACTGTGATGAGCTTATTCTGAAGTCCAGTGACCATATCATGCTTTCGCTTCAAATACAATGACTGTAAGTGTCATCAACAAAATACGGAGCACGCATCAAATGCAAAGTCCGTCAGTGTCATCAACAAAATATGGAGACGTATCGTGAGCTAGATACCGTTGTACTCTTGTATATGCTTATTTTCTTACTGGCCGATTGCGTGTGTGGTGTGGTGGGAACATCATTTCTAGTTGTGGTGGGTCAACATGAAGATTCATGGGTCGGTTCTATCGTACGCCACATATAGGTTGGACCGAGACATGTTATACGAAGACCCATGTGGAGGACTCGGCGTACAACACGAAGCTATCAGAGTCGCGGAGGATTCTATCCCCACTGGTGATAAGCCGACTATATATGATTTGTAACCCTAGGCCCTTAGTATGTTATACAAGCTTGGGGGCTAGTTCGTCGATATTATACACGCACGCACAATGCCTGGTATTCACGTGTACTTTGTACACACCCCTATCACTAATATATAGTAACAGGAGTAGGCTCTTTCTTCAACTGCAAGGGTCCGATCCCAACTAGGGTAAAACTTTGCCTCGTATTACCATCCAGCCTAACAGCCAGGGATATCCTTCCGAATGATATGATGAAATCATATCTGCCAACTACTAAGAGAGAGGTGTGTCGGGGGGGGGGGGCAATGTGTGCGAGAGAGGCCTAAAGATAATGTGCGTGCGGGAGACACGTAGGCACATATATGTGCGTATAGAGGGCTAGTAGAGACCGTGCGTGTGTGTATATATGCATGCGAGAGAAATAGTGTTTTCCAACTAAGATTAGTGAAAAGAGTGGTACATAGTAGTCAGAAAGAGAGAGAGCATGTGCGTGAGACACCCAGACACTCTGAGAGAGATTGTGAGCATGTGTGAAAGAGAAATGCCGATGCATATAAAGTGTGTGCACTTATGCGTTAGATAGAGAGATATATAACACGTTTGTGAGAATGGGGCGAGGCATAGTGCATCTATGTGTAAAAGGCGGTTCTACGCATTAAATTAAAATATAATTGGATGAGATCATGAATTTTGCAAATTGCGTATGGACGAAAATCGGTCTATCAGACACCCATACTCTATTGAATTCTAGCATGTGCATGTGTTTATTTCATATTATCGATCCATAGAGTGAGAGCGGTTTGAAATACAGGCAATGGATGCTTTTGCAATTCATATATAAACATTAATTAGTGCACTCCATGTTGTTAGTGTGAAGCACTTTATACATTTGTCACTTGCATGGATACATTCCAAATTGCTAGCTACAAAATAGAATACATGTCGAATTCAACATAAAGGGGGTTTTTAAGATTCGAATTCATAGGAAGTGCATTCATCTATTTGAACCAGAGATAATGGCATTTGTAAATCAGATGTAAAATGGGGCATCAATCTTTGTTGTGAGTTTGAACATGCTATATATATTCATACGCATATCTAACTTTTTATTTTTTGCAACCAAGGAGATTATATCTGGAACCATGCATGAACTGAGGTAAGTTGCGTATTTTTAATATATACTCGTGTACAATGTATATTCAAATGTACCCCCTCCATTCCAAAATAATCATAGCTTTAGGATTTTCAAGAGTAAAGATTTGTGAAGTTTGACAAATCCTGAAAGTTCAATTCAAGAGAACCGAAAACGTTAATGCTTCTGCTCCCAAATATTGAATGAAGCGCCAAATAGGCCTCTGGTCACCCAAAACCGCGCGAGGCTAGTGTTTGGTGTTAGGAAATTACTGTCCTAACTCTGGCCCGTGTAGCCTATCGGCCCGATGTCCAAAGGTCTAAACCGGGGTAGGTTTGTAACTTCACCAAGATGCCAGTCTCAGCCGCCTCCGAGAAGCATTCCTACGCCATGGGCGCCTAAACACCCATGCGCTTGGCCGAAATCTATCCCGGCC
This sequence comes from Triticum aestivum, assembly GCF_018294505.1. Classification (NCBI taxonomy): domain Eukaryota; kingdom Viridiplantae; phylum Streptophyta; class Magnoliopsida; order Poales; family Poaceae; genus Triticum; species Triticum aestivum. The sequence goes on from NC_057801.1 coordinate 630,320,020, forward strand.
ACATTTGGGACACCTGACATGACTGTCCTACCCCCAACCCGCAATATGTCCGAAATTTTAGATGGGGGCAAAGTTTGTAACTTTCCCCAAATTTCAAACGAGCGCCTCTCAAACCGAAACATTGTTCCCCCTTAGTTCCCCGCCTCCCTCCGTTTCCCCATTCATACTCCGTGGGCGCGAAAACACCCTCTCCACCAGACACGAAACCCCAGCCTCCTCCGTCCTCCACCCCATAGTGGCCAATCCACCGCCGTCCTCCTCCATCACGCCGAAGCCGGTACCCCAACATCGTCATCCAACGCAACCGCAACCGCAACTCCCTCAAGGACTTAGCAGCTGAAGCCGAGGCAGAGCTGCCTCCACGATGCTGACGCCAACGTGCGCCGTACCAGAAGCACTCCGACCACGCCGTCCCCCGCCTCACTGCTGCGGCTCCACTGTCGCAACCATCCACCGCACCGGAGCTGTTCCCGCTACAGCATCGTTCACCGCCTCAGATCTGCTTCCCCGCTGCAGACAGATGGCCACCACACCACACTCAACAACTTGGCCATGGGTTCGTCCAAGGCTACACCGTCCTCCACAACTTCTGGTTTCCAGCGAACAACAAGAAGATTGTCGGAAAAACAGAAGGAGGACAGAGTACTGCCAGCAGAAAAGGGTACTCATCTTCCCTTATTCGTGCAAATCTTATGTCTCCGCTCACACCGTATTCATCCCATGAAAGAAACTAGTTGAGCGCTTCTTACTGCATCTTCTTCGTGATACTAAATGCACAAGGTTTCCTCCCTTTTACTATTTCACCTTTGCTAGAGGTCAGTAGCCCACCTGGATTTCAATTCAGGGTCAGTCGAACCGCAATTAAAAGAAGCAGCACCCGCTTAGGCGCGCGGAGCACCTAGTCCGCCCGTTCCCCGGGAAGCGGCCCATCTGTGTCTATCATAGGAGTGTGGGGCGCAGGAGCTGCTTGCGCCCGATCTGGAGGTCAGCGGGGCTTGAATTGATGCCCGGGGGGGTGCCAAGCACACCGGTGCGGTGAGGTCGAGGGGAGGGTGCAGGCAGGGGAGGAATACTGGGCCGGTGGTCGCTGGCATTTCGAGGAAGATCGTCAACACTGACTGGCTGGAGGTAGATGAAGGCGATCTGCTCGTTCTTTGTACATCGGACGGTGCAGAAAAAATGGACTGTCCTATTTGCTTTCAATCGACTGTTATTTTCATAGAATCCTGTAGTAATTTAGTGTGTCGTGCATGTTGTAGAGCTATCATATGTCTCCCGTCATTTATTTCTCACCGACCTGCTATCTGCTACCTTTACACTGTACTAATTGTGCACACACTTCACCCATACTCACACTATCGTTTTTTTATGCATGGGTATTTCAGACTCTGACGCAGTGTTGATGAATGCAGAAAAGAAAAGACAGGAGTCGCTCCAGTGTAATTCGAAGATAAGCACTAAGCGTTTCAGCGCTCTAATGGGTGCAGTGTCAGTAGTTGGAGACAGTAAACGTATCTCTGCAGTTGATGATCTCAATTGCCACACACAACCATCCCAGGTGCTTGCTTTAACTTCGCGCTGTCAAATGTGGTTGCATGTTGCATATGGTTTCTAGCTTGTATTGCTTCCAATTTGGTTAAATTGCATCTGCTTACTTTACATTATACCTTTCATAATGACATGCCTTCCTGTTTTTGATACATACTACATATGTCTATTAACCATGTCCGTACATCAAACTAATGCTCTTCTGTATCCCTCGTCAATCACTTATGATGAGACAGTCACCTGGGTGGGTTACTATGAGACGCCCTACTCGTTTAAAGAGTGCAGTGTCATCCTCCCCACATGATTCTCAAGAAACAGCAAGGCTAAATGAAGATAGTCAACATAGCTCTCTAGTTGATCACCGCAATTCCCCCACACCACCATTGCAGGTGCTTGCTCTTACTTGGTAGTGTGATATGTGGTTGCATGTTGCATATGGTGTCTACCTTGTAATGCTTCTAATTAGGGTAAATTGCATCTGCTTAGTTAACACATTATACCTGTGAATATGACATGCCTTCCTGTTTTTGGTACATACTACGTCTTTCTATTAACCATGTTCTTACATCAAACTACTTTTCTTGTGTATCCCTCATCAATGCTCCTAATTTGTTAAATTGCATCTCCTTAGCTTACACATTATACATGTGAATATGACACGCCTTCCTGTTTTTGGTACATACTACATCTGCCTATCACACCATGTTCTTACATCAAACTACTGTTCTTGTGTATCCTGCATCTATCGCTTATGATGAGACAGTCACGCGCATGGGTTAATATGAGACGCAATACTCTTATAAAGAATGCAATTTCATCCTCTCCACATGATTCTCAAGAAACAGCAAGCCTAAATGAAGATATTGAACGTAGCTCTGTACCTGAAGACCGCACTTCCCCTACACCACCATCACAGGTGCTTGCTCTAACTTCGCAGTGTGATATGTGGTTGCATGTTGCATACGGTGTCTAGCTTGTAATGCTTCTAATTAGGGTAAATTGCATCTGCTTAGTTTACACACTATACCTGTGAATATGACATGCCTTCCTATTTTTGGTACACACTGCATCTATGTGTTAACCTTGTTCTTACATGAAACTACCTCTCTTCTGTATCCTGCATCAATCACTTACGATGAGTCACCTTTATTCATTGCATATTGCATATTATTTCTAGCATGTTGCCATGTATTGCTTCTAATTTGGTCAAATACATTTGTTAGGGCACCCTTTTAATTTGGCAGAGTGATATTGGTTTCATCTTTCATATGGTTTCTAGCTTGCATCGATTCTAACAAGTTCAAGCACCTTGTGCTTAGTTTACACTTTATACATCATACATGTCAATATGTCACGCCGTCCTGTTTTTCATACATATTCCATCCTCCTATCATGCGGCTGCCTTACATGAAAGTAGTGTTCGTCAGTATCATGCATCAATGAGTTCTGAAGAGCAAATTTTATTCCTTTTTCTTGTGGGTTTGACTTGACAAGGCAAAATCAAGAAAGAGGAAGGAAAAGAGTAAGGAAGGCGATGATGGTGGTCCTCTGCAGCAACATAAACGGAGCATCTGTACCGATTCTCCTTGTACTGATAGTGCATTACAAGGTCCAAGTCTCTGCTCCCCTACTCCACCATCCAAGGTGCTTGCTCTAACTTGGCAGTGTGATATCTGGTTGCATGTTGCATATGGTGTCTAGCTCGTATTGCTCCTAATTAGTGTAAACTGCATCTGCTTAGCTTACACATGATACATGTGAATATGACACGCTTTCCTGTTTTTGGTACATACTATATCTGTCTATCACACCATGTTCTTACATGAAACTACTCTTCTTGTGTATCCTGCATCAGTCACTTATGATGGGACACCTTTAAGTTGGCAGTGTGATATTGGTTTGCGTCTTGAATATGATTTCTAGCATGTATTGCTTCTAGTTTGATGAACGCCACCTATGACGAGACAATTTTAACTTGGCAGAGTGATATTGATTGCACCTTCCATATGGTGTCTTGCAGTGTTTCTAATTTGTTGAAGTGCCTTCTGCTTAGTTACCACATCATAGGTGTGAATATGTCAAGCCGTCCATTTTTTCGTACATATTCCATCCTCGTATCATGACTTTGCCTTTCATCAGAGTAGTGTTTGTCAGTATCATGCATGAATGAGTTCTGAAGAGCGAATGATATTCCTTTTTCTTGTCGGTATGACCTCACAATGCAAAATCAATAAAGCTGAAGGAAATTGGCAAGGCATTGGATGATGGTGGTCCTTCCGAGCAACTGAAACGGAGGTTCTCTACAGATTCTACTCCGCCATCCTCCCAACAAGATTCGCAAGACAACGCAAGGCTAGACAGTCAACGTAGCTGTGTAGATGATGAGCACATCTCCCCTACTCCACCATCACAGGTGCTTGCTCTAACTTGGCACTATTATATGTGGTTGCATGTTGTGTATGATGTCTAGCTTGTATTGCTTCTAACTTGAATTGCATCTGCTTATTTTACACATAATGCCTGTGAATATGACATGTGTTCCTGTTTCTAGAACATACGTGTACATGATGAGCACATCTCCCCTACTCCACCATCACAGGTGCTTGCTCTTACTTGGAACTGTTATATGTGGTTGCGTTTTCCGTATGATGTCTAGTTTGTATTGCTTCTGATTATGTTGAATTGCATCTACGTAGCTTACAACTTATACCTGCAATGATCACTTACCCATAAGACACCTTTAACTTGGGACTGTGATGTAGGTTGCATCTTGCATTGTGTTCTAGCTTGTACTGCTTCTAATTTCTTGAAATGGCACTTACGACAAGACACTTTTTACCTGATAGGGTGATATTGGTTGCGTGTTCATATGGTGCCTAGCTTTCATTTCTTCTAATTTTGTTGAAATGCCTTCCGCTTACTATTTTTTCATACATATTCCATCCTCCTATAGTACGTGTGAATATGAAACATTGTCTGTTTTTGTATATATTCCATCCTCCTATCCTGCGCTTGCCTTACATCAAATTAGTGTTCGTCTGTATCATGCATCAACTAGTTATGCAGAGCTAATTTTATTCATCTTCTTGTGGTTTTGACTTCATAAGGCAATATCAGAAAATAGGAAGGAAAAGAGTAAGTTAGGGGATGTTGGTGGTCCTCCGCACTGACGCAAACAAAGACTCTCTAGATTTGCCACTGCTACTGCTAATGAAGTTGAAGTCCCAAGTCTATATGATGAGTTCATCTCCTGTACTCCACCAATGCAGGTGCTTGCTCTAAGTTGACAGTGTGATAATTGGTTTCATGTTGCCTATGTTGTCTAGCCTGTATTTCTTCTATTTTGATTAAATTGCACCTGCCGATTTTATACGTTATACATGTGCATATGACATGCCTTTCTGTGTCTAGAATACACTGCATCTATCTATCATACCATGTTCTTACATCAAAGTACTGCTGTTGTGTATCCCGCATCAGTCACTCATGATTGGACGCTTTTAACATGGTAGTTTGATAGTGGTTGCATCTTGCATTCATTTCTACGTTGTACTGCTTCTAATTTTTTGAATTGCCACTTATGACAAGACACTTTTAACTTGGCAGAGTAATATTGGTTGCATCTTTCATATGGTGTCTAGCTTGCATTACTTCTATTTTCTTGAAAATCCTTCTGCTTAGTTTGCACATCGTAGCCGTGAATATGTCATGCCGTCCTGTTTTTCTTACATATTCCATCCTCATACGGTTGTCTTACATCAAAGAATTGCTTGTCTGTATCATGCATCAATGAGTTCTGAAGAGTGATTTTATTCTTTTGTGTTGTGGGTACAGCTTGACATGGCAAAGTCAAAAAAGAGCAAGGAAAATAATATACTAGGGAGTGTTGTTACTTGTCGGGTGAAACGGAAAAGGATCTGTCGTCGAGATTCTGCTGGTACTTATAGTGCAGTAGAAGGTCCAAGCCCACCGGCTAAATCTACAAACACAGTATCACCTGCTCCACCAGCTGCAGCATCCGCTTCAATTGTACCAGCATCTCAACCAGTTACTCGTTCGTTTGCTCCAAAACTGGCCAGTTCCCAAGCTGCCTTCACACCTAACACTACTTATGAAGCACTGCTAACACAATAGGACTTCTGAACCTCATGAGCATCAATACCAAGACGGTACCTGACCGAGTCAAGTTGCAGTTGCATGCTCCTTTATATGTACTCTCACAGTTTGATGTACACTAACACTTTCCATATTCGTTGTTGAACTAGCACCATGGCGCAGGCGGAAACAGACATCAGGGATAATGCTTACAGATTAACAAAATCTAAAGGAGTAAGAATGGAGATCCATTTTGAGGCGGGTTTAAAAAGGCCACGTGATGCTACAGAGTCAGCCAAGTTAGTATCAGAGGCAGCCATTGCCGTTAGGTGTCATGCACGTATCCTCCCAATGTGGATCCAGTACAGGAATGAGAAAGACAATACCCAGTTTAACACCTTCCTTGACCATTTATCCGTAAGTAATGTTATTCATCGCAATTAGTAATATTGTCTTGCTCTGTCCCATACTTTCTAGCTTCCTCCTAATAGGACTCACATTCTTTTTTCAACAGATGAGGTTCAAGTTGGATCCGAAAGATGATGCAACTAAACAAGAATGCACTTATGTTTTTCAGTCTGCTCTACGACAGTATCGGTACCACCTTAGAAAATCTCACTTTGAAGGCAAGGCTAACAATGAAATCGCCCAAACATCTCCAGTGGAATATATTACAGATGAAGACTAGACAGCCCTCATTAAACACTGGTCTGATCCAAAGTATCAGGTAGGCTATATGTATTTGATCAGACCACATATTGAACTTGTATTTATGTATGTGCCTTACAAGTGTATCTTGTTCTAGGCTAACTGTTTGAAGAACAAAATCAACCGTTCTAAAGTGAAATTCCAACAGACAATAGGATCTCGTAGCTATATTGCACACTGCGAGGCTCTTGTAAATAGCTGCTACTTCCTTCTTTTTGTGTGCCATATTATCGTATCTATATTGACTTGTTCCAAATACATAGGAAAGCCTGTGCGGACCAAAAAGAACCTGAACCGAATGCAGTGCAAATCTTCAAGGATTGCCACACCAGCAAGATGAAGGGCATGAGCACACCAGTTCAAGCCGCTGTTGTAAGTCCTTACTCCTCCTGCCTTGAACTGATTGGTACTACGATGTGTTCATTTAACTACTTGGTTTGCAGCCAATGTCAGTTACTCTGTTCACTTTTATACACAGTTGTCTTAACGTATCATTTCACCTTACATGGTTTAAAAGAGATGAAGAATATTCTTTTGGTCTTGATCTGTAATCTAGTTGTTATGTTCACGTGCGCACACAATGATAAAATAGCCTGTTTGTTTTATATCTGTTTGCCCATGATATGAATGATGCCATACTATGTTCATCCTACTTTAAACCATGTCCCTTTATCCTTAGATGTCAACGAATGTGAGGAAATAGACAATACAGTAGGCATGCTACATGGACATATGTTCTGAAAGTGATTTTATTATGTAGTTCGCACTACAATACATGCTAAGGTATTACAGTAGTTCACCAAAATAAGTTATGTATGAACGTTTAACCTACTTTGTTTGTTTTTGTCTCATTAGTAAATTATCTGGTACACTAATCTACAAGTTCAAACTTTCAGGAAGCTATGTAACAAATGATTGAACATCCACAACCACCTGAAGGTGACGAGGCTACGACAGGCACAATGTCACCTCTTGCTGCAGTGCGTCAGTATCTCTCCACTAATAGTGCAAAAGGCATGTTCCTGCGTAATTCTGGGCTGGTTGTCAAGGTAACCTCGTCCAAATTGCCTTTTGAACAAAATCTTCCTGCTAGACAGAGTGATATATCTGTGCTCCAGACACAAGTCCAATCCCTAATGGACGTTGTTTCGGAAACCAGAATAGTGGTTGAGAAATGTCGTCAAGATATGAATGGTTTTGAAACCAGACTATTAGACATTCACTTCGTTGTTCAAGAGCAATGGCGGAAAAAAGGTGGAGATCATGCTGCTCCATCATATTCTACAGCCTGAAACATTAGCACTCAGGTGAAATGATCTGTGCTTCTATACATCTGATGGTGCTTTTATCTGGAAGGACTGTAAACTTTATGCCAACGGGCCTTTAATTGTATGGTTGGAATTTATTTTGTTGTGATACAACATTTATGATGCTGCCACAGGCTGCAGTTATTACGACGCTATTTTTGTATAGTGTAGGTTTATCTTAGTAATGTATTCGGCCGAAAGTTTCGTAGGAGCCCAACATGCCAACATTCGTCGGGTCCATTCCAATTGGGCTAAAAACGATTACGGGCCGAAATTGGCATGTAGCCCACTAAAAATATCTGGGCCTAAATTAGCATAAGCTTTCATATTTTTCTGGTAAGCCTGTGCCCATAGTGGGCCTTTAACAGGCCTAAACATAATTTAGGCCCTCAGTAAAATTAGGCCTTTTACATGTGTAAATATCTTGAGCCCATAAAAAACATGGGCCTTTAATAGACTGAAAGTGAGATTGGACCCTGATTGTGCCAAATAACCCACTGGACTTAGCAGGCCGAAATGGTGGCCCATTTAAGATGCTGATCTTTGATAGTCCAAAATTCGAATGGGTGGTAAATGCACCGACCTAATATACGGGCCTTTAACGGGCCAGAACTTTGGTCGGGCTAGATTATCGCCATTTTTATATGGGCCGTTAATGGGCCCGATATGACGTTGGGCCAAATATGGCCCATGGTTTACGTCCGGCGTTAACAGGCCGGAAATGACAACAGGCCGAAAGTGGCCCAAATATATAGTGGGCCTCTAACAGGCCGAATGTCAGACATGGCCGAATATGACCCAAATCCTTTATGGTCATTTATGGGCCGAAAGTTTTCATGGCCTGTAAATGGGCCCAAATGAAGCTGGACCTTTAATAGGCCGAAAATACACCGGGCCTAATTCGGCCCAATTACTTAGCCGACAGTTAACGGGCCAGAAGTGACCATGGGCCGCATTGACGACACGTTTAGGACAGGCCGTTGACGGGCCGATTTAACAGAAGAATGTTGGGCCTTTAGCTGGGCCGGCCCATTATGGTCTGCAGAATCTTGTGGGCCTTTAGCTGGGCCGACCCATTGTGGTCCGCAAAATCTTGTGGGCCTTTAGTTGGGCCGGCCCATTATGGTCTGCAAATTCGTGTGGGCCTTTAGCTGGGCCGGTCCATTATGGTCCGCTAAATTTTGTGGGTCTTTAGCTGGGCCGGCCCATTATGGCCCACTAAATCTTATGGGCCATCGGTTGGGCCGGCCCATTTAAACTTTGTGGGCCACTTTTGGGCCGGTCCACGTGTCAACATATCATAGCTCATCTCGACCGTTGGATGAGTGACACATGTGCCGACGCGGAGCTGATGCATGGATCCGTCAGCCAATGAGAATTTTACACGTGGAAAATCAGCATTGGTCGTGGCTGTTAACGGGTAATCGGATCCAAAATCCGACCTGATAGCTTAACAGCGTTCTGTTACGGTGGATGCCACGTGTCGGTCACCCTTGACAAAAGCACTTCTGTGATGCGCGATTTATCGTCATGGAAGTGGACACTTCCGTGATGATAATTTTGGTAATGTCATGGAACACTTCTACGACAGCACAGGTATGACTATCTTGATTCTGTCATAAATTTGTCATGGATGTACATGCATGACAGAAAACGCGACCTACTGTGACAAACATGTATCATCACGGAAGTGTATTTTTTTGTAGTGCCTCTCCAATGACATTCCTCTTTTGAAACATGTCATTTGTTGACCATGTTGACCATGCTGCACCATGCACACCACGACGATCAAAGAGGATGAGGCCTAGGAAGGGAACAACCTAGAGCCGGGGAACACGCAATAGTGGAGTCCCAGGCGGAGAGGAGTAAGAGGGTACACTGATTTGGGTGTGGGGAGGGGTTACCGTTGCCAGAGAATAACATGATGTGTGGGGGAAGGTGGGAACGAGGGGGTGCAGGGTGGAGGGATGATCTGTCTGGTGGTGGGATAGCGCTTGGCGGTGAGGCATTAGAGGCAGCATCGTCGACTGCTGGTCTCATCTGCGCTGGAGCAAGAGGACGAGAGATTAAAGAAGCACATTCGTCATTTGATTTACGTCCAACGGCTATGGCTGTCGGAATCATTTGTTGACTAAGTTGACAATGCCTTGTGTAGACTTCAACCTTGTGGGCCCACAATGTCAACTACAAAATCAATGGCAGACATTCAACTCATTTTTTTAAGAATTTACAATCCATTTGCATTTTTTTGAAATACACCCATTTGTTGGGCTGGGTGAAAAATAAAGTAGCAAGCATGCAAGCCATTTATTTTTTTCTTAGAATTTACAACTCATTTGCTTCTTTTTGAAATACATGCATATGCTAGACTAGCTGAAAAATAATGTTGGCCTAGAATGATCAATGTTATAAAATGTAAAACTAGGTTGGTTATTTGGTTTGGACAAGATATTGGTATTTAAGAATTTACAATCTATTTGCTCTATTTGAAATATATCCATTTGCTGGGTTGGGTGAAAAAAATTAATCTTACGGACAAGCAACCCATTTACTTTTTAATAGAATTTACAGCCCATTTGCATTTTTTAAAATACACCCATTTCCGGGTTGGATGAAAAGCACTGTTGCGAACATGCAACCCATTTTATTTTTTCTAAGAATTTACAACCATTACCTTTTTTAGAAATACACTCGTAAGTTGCACCGGCATTCTTGAGCCCAAAGGGCATTGTGTTAAAGCAGGATGAGCCATAGGGAGTTATGAATGTGGGGGCCTCCTGGTCGGATTCCTTCATCTTTATTTGGTGATAAACTCGAGTATGCATCAAGAAAGCACAAGAGGCCGCGCCTAGCTACAGCGTCAATGGTCTGGTCGATTCGTGGCAACGGTATGGGCTCCTTTGGGCAAGCCTTAATGGCTTCTTTGAAATTGACGCACATGGACCAGGATTTATCCCTCTTCGGCACCATGACAACCTTTACTAACCAGTCCGGGTTCTTAATTTCTCGGATGAATCCGACCTCCAGTAATTTGGCCTACTCCTCTCCCATTGCTTGCCTCTTTGTCTCAGAGAACCTTCAAAGTGCGTGCTTAACTAGTTTGAAGCCCTGAATGATATTCAGGATGTGCTCCATGAGGTTTCTTGGGATGTCTGGCATATGAGAAGGGTGATAGGCAAAGATGTCCCAATTCTTGCAAAGAAAACTACGTATTGCTTCATCCACCGCAACATCTAGGCAAGTTCTGATAGAGGCCATTTTAGACAGATCCTCGATGTGAACTTGAATCTTGATGATCTCATCCATTGGTTTAAATGCCATTGATTTTGATCATTTATGAGGACAACATCATCCTTTTCGATGGTTTCTTGTAGCTCGGATAACTCCTCGGCAGCCAAGGCCTCAGATTCTGCTTCCAGAGCCAAAGTTGTGGTCTTGTCCTAGGCTTTGAGCGATTGATAATCGAAAAGTATAGGGGATCATTTGTAGCCTTTTTCGATAAGTAAATGTGTCAAACCCAATGAGGAGATAATGGTAGAATTTATATTCTCTTCAAGTTCTATCGACCATCAATACAACTATACGCACACCAACATTTGCTTTACCTAGAAACAAGTAATAAAATACTTGTAGGTGTGATGGGATAGATTTGCAAGTTAATAAGAAACGTGAAAAATAAAACTTAGGTGTTGTTTTAATAAAAGAACAATTTAGTTAGTATAGTGAGTATGGAAAAGTGGTGGTAGAATTTACGAAATTTGTCCTAGGCAATTGATAACAAGATTGGTAATCATTATTGCAATTTTATATGAGGGAGATGCATGAGCTAAAATAGTTTCTATACTTGCATCATATGCACTTATAATTGGAATTCTAGCAAGAATCCGCAACTAATAAAGATCATTAAGGTAAAACCCAACCATATCTTTAAGTAACAAGTCCCTTTACACCCATACGCAACAACCCCCCTTACTTGAGTTTAAGCTTTTTTCACTCTCGCAACCCACTATAAGTGAATCATGAATGTATTACAACATCCTACAGCGGGAATCCCCAAAGTATGTGTGGCACTAAAGGAACCATGGGACAACACCAAAATAAAACACGTAACTCAAACCAATAAAGATCATCAATAAACCCATAGGACAAAAAGAATCTACTCAAACATCATAGGATGGCTACACATCATAGGATAATAATATATAGCATAAAGTACCATGTTCAAGTAGGGGGTACAACGAGTTGCGAGAGAGTGGACCGTTCATAATAGATGAGGTAAGGTGATGGAGGTGTTGAGCTTGATGGCAGAGTTGTTGGATTAGATCGCGCCATGATGGTTCACCCGATGGGTGCTCCGACGCCACCGGGAGAGAGCCCCCTCCTTCTTCTTCTTGCTTGGCCTCCCCCTAGATGGGAGGACAGTTTCCCCTCTGGTCCTTGGCTGCCATGGCTCCTGGAGGGTAGGATCCCCTTTGAGATTGGATCTCTCTCTCTCTCTCTCTCTCTCTCTCTCTCTCTCTCTCTCTCTCTCTGCGTTTCTTCTCTGTTTCTAGCCTTAATCGGTTTCCTAAATATATGGAGATCCATAACTCCAATCGGTCTGAAATTTTAACACGATTTTTTCCCGATATAAGCTTCCTTGCGCCTGAATAAGAGTTCCAACCGACTTATGAGGTGTCCAGAAGGCATCTTTCCACACCCTGGAGGGTTGCGCCATGTTGCCTTGTGGAGACCGGGGGCCTCCGCTTGCGTTGATACTTGTGCCAAAAATTCACATATATTCCAAAAAAATATTCGTAAAGTTTTATTGCGTTTGTGCTTTGTTTGATATGGTTTTTCTAAGAAACAAAAAACATGCAACAAACAGGAATTGGCAGTAGGCACTGGATCAATATGTTAGTCTAAGAAAATCATATTAATTGTTGCCAAAAGTGCGTGGAAGTAGTAAAATATTGGTATGAAACAATAAAAAATTATAGATACAACATAGATGTATCAGCATCCCCAAGCTTAATTCATGCTCGTCCTCAAGTGGGTAAATGATTAAACAAGATACTTTTTACGTTGAATGCTACCTAGCATAATCTTCATCAAATAATCTAGTCATGGAATGAATATTAGGATGTGAGTGATTCAAGGCAATATTCTATCATTTGATATGAAGACATCAATACTCATGCATACAAATAAACAATCATGCCTTCAAAATAAAGAATGCTAAAGAATGCTATCCCTACAAAATATTATAGCTTAGCATGCTTAGTCTTCCTTAGCATAAAGTATAAATCATGAGCACCCCGATGCCAAACCAAGCAATTATATCATACTTTTTCTCGCTTCAGATTTCTCAACTTTACTCAATACATGAGCGTGAGCCATGGAATTCGCACTTTGGATGGCATATAAAATGATGGTAGGGGTTTATAAGGGAATACAAAAAAATAGAGAAAGTCTCGCATCAACTCAGCGGATCGTTAGGCAATAGAGGCGCCTTTCAATCGATATCAATGCGAGTAGGGATTACCATGCAACCGATGCACTAGAGATATAAGTGTTTGAAAGCTCCCTATGAAACTAAGTGGGTGTGCATCCAAATTGCTTGCTCATCAAGACCTCGAGCATTTGAGAAAGCTCATCATCGGAATATACAAGCCAGGTTCTATAATGTAAACTTCCCACTAGTATATGAAAGTGACAATTCACGGAGACTCTCTCTATGAAGAAAATGGTGCTAATTTGAAGCAAAGTGTGGTAAAAAGGATAGTAGTGTGCCCCCCTCTCTTTTCTCTCATTTTTTGTTTTTCTTCTTTTTTATTTTTTTTCCTTTTTTTCATGGGCTCTTTTTTGCCTCTTTTTTTTAGAACAGCCTCATGGACTTCATCCCCACTTTTTCGAGGACTCATTAGTATTCACCATTCTTTTCCTCGCTGGTAGGGGCAACACTCTTATAATGATGATCATCACACTTATATTTACTTGCAACTCTATAAAACCAAAATAATATGACTCTATATGAATGCCTCTGGCAGTGTACCAGGATGTGCAATGATGTAGCGTAACATGTATTACAATGATGAACAATGGTTGTGCCATAAATATCATGTCCGCTCTATATGATCATGCAAAGCAATATGACTATGAACACACAAGTCGTGTAAAATAGTAATAGTGGAAGTTGCATGACAATATATCTCGTAATGGTTATGGAAATTCCATAATAGGTAGGTATGGTGGCTGTTTTGAGGAAGGATATAATGAGGCTTATGTGTGATAGAGTGTATCATATCACGGGGTTTGGTTGCATCGGCGAAGTTGACACCAGGTCTCGAGGCGAGAACGGAATGCACGATAACAAAGAGGCTGACAAAATATGGATAGGTGGGAGTGCTTTCGTCCACAAACTCACATTAGTCACAAATACCTGAAATACTTATTGTGAAGCCTATTGGCCCTTGAAGCAAAGTACTACCTGGATGCCCAAGGGAGGAGGTTGGGAGGAGTCAACCATCGCACGGCCCCAATTCAAGCAACACAAAGGATTTCAACGAGGAATACAAATGCTCAAACATCCTAGTTATGCCACGACCGACACTTAAATGAGTAGTACATAACAAGCTTTAATATCAATATTTCTACAAACTAATGATTATGGACTAATACCCTTTCATATTACGACATCAATATTATTAAATCATACACTTCATAATCAGTGATCTACATTTTTGAACTAGACTTATAACTCGTGAAAACTACCACTTCCTATTCAGAGACTCTCGGAAACATATAAGTGAAGCATAAGAGTGCAATTCATTTTTATAAAAGATAACAACCGCCATGCTCTAAAGATATAAGTGAAGCATCTGAGCAACTGCCTAACTCAAAAGATATAAGTGAAGCACATAGAGAATTCTAACAAATCATGATGAGTATGTTTCTCTCTCAAGAGGTGTGTCCAGCAAACAATGATTGTGAAAAACTAATAAACAAACAAAATAAAACTTTGGCACAAGACGATCCAAGTCAAACTCATATCACGTGATGAATAAAAATATTGCTCCAAGTATCATACCGATGAATTATGGACAAAGGGGGATGCCATCTGGAGCATCCCCAAGCCTAGACACTTGGGTCTGCCTTGAATATTACCTTGGAGTGCTTCGGGCATCCCGAAGCTTAGGGTCTTGCTGATGGTGTCCTGTACTAGGGGTGTTAATCTCTATGACCCACAGTACATGGGCCGATCCCCATAAGGAAGGACTCCAGAAGCTATAAACTTCTGCATGATCAAGACAGAAACCTCCGAAGACTTGGCATGCACTTCGAGGATAGCTCACTAACAGGCATTATTGGCAACAACCCATATGTATAACCTAGGTACCCTCAGTGTGTACGTAAGCCATGGGTTTTAGTCCATAGAGTCACAATTACCAGGCTTAGGGTTTAAACACAACAAACAATCCTGAGGTAGACCATATTTTACTCGATACTCCATCACATCAACATAATCAAGAAGGACATAGGGTTTCACATCTTCGAGAGGATCCGAACCTATGTAAACATCGTGTCCTACTTCCCCCTATTACCATCATTCCTAGATCACCATCTTGGGACCTGCTACTTGTAAACTGCGTTAGGATTTCCCCGAAAAGGAGGATGATGATACCGTACAGTAGAGATAAGTATTTCCCTCAGTTAAGAGCAAAGGTTATCAATGCAGTAGGAGAACCACGCAACACCTCGTTACAACACCTGCACACAAATAACAAATCCTTGCAACCCAACACGAACACGGGGTTGTCAAACCCTCGACGGTTACGTGCATGATTAAATTGTGTAGTAATTGATAGATTGATTGAACAAAATTACAAAATAAAATTGTCGTGGCAGAACACGATCACCTATGGGGCCATCGGCCACTTTGTGGTTGGGCAAGGGGGAAGGACGTGTTGAACAAAGAGTGGAAGCCGTGGAGTAGCATGACAGTGATGACGCTGGTGGTATTTACCCAAGTTCGGGATGCCGTGAGGCAGAAAACCCTATTCCTGCTTTGGTGGATTGATGGGAGGACCGTGGTGGAAACGCAGCGCTGAAGCCCGGCAAGGTCGCCTTGGGACGAGCAACTACACGTGTATGAGTGTACAAGGGTCTGAATCCTTTCTAGGGTTGCCACGACCCTACTTTTATAGTCAAGGGGTTACCACAATGGCAACACAGTCATTATCCAGTGATTAGATAGCCAACAGTGCTATCATACCTAACTCTGCACACAGGACAAGGGGAATTAAATGCACTGCTTAGTGTCACGTCATGGATGTAGCCCGGCAAGCCTTGTCGTGCTGTTCTAGTCATCTCTCGTCTGTCTGCTTGATACACCTCTGGACATGTGTCATATGGAGATAATCTTCATTCCAAATGGCTGGCACGCGCCAAATGACAACCACTTAGCTATTTGGGAGCTCGACACTGCATCGATGGATGACTTGCGTTGTGATGCGGTGGTGTCTTGGAGTCTTGGCGGTGTAGTAGGCTGTCAGCGGCCCGACAATCCTTGTCGGGGAAGCCTTGGGACTTGTCCTTGGGGGTGACCTCGACCTGACCAGGCTCGCCTGCCCGGCAAGGGAGGTCTTTCCTTGGTGATATCTTTCTATCTTGGCTTGTCTTGGTCTTCTTGATCTGCCCTTCGATTTCTCAAAGTGATATCTCTTTCTGGCTTAGTCTTGTCTTGAATACTTGGTGCTGCCGGGTCAGAGGCCTAGTTTCTGTGCACGAGTCAGGGGAAACATACACCCCTATTTGCGTACCCCGACCGAAGCCCCTGGGCCTGGGCCATACGTGTTGCCGAGCACGTTGGGTTAGGCCCCAAAATGGTGCACGAACACGTGTCAAGGAGATGTTGTGCTTGTAGTGATTTGTCATGATGACAAGTCAATCCAACATCCACCCCATGTAATTACCATAGGTCGTGGGGTGATGCGACTGTAGCAGTTAATATAGAACAGTAACTTCTTGAGACAAACGGCGAAGAGTCGCCCCCCACGTTTGTTCCCCATAAAAAGGGAAAATGCAGAAAAGGGAGTTGTTCATTCGTGCCTGCTCCATCCTCCATCATCTTCTTCCTCAAGCCAAATGACCTCCCTCGCACTTGCATTCGCATTCAAAGCCTCATCCGACCTTCCATCCCTTCCATAACTCCTGAGGATGGGAAATAAAGCCGTCATTGCCAAGGGGAAGCAGGCAAAGACCATGAAGGAGACGGCCGCGGAGGGGAACAATCAGAGAGCAGCGGCGCTGGAAAAGAAGTGACGGGGGGATGTGGTCTTCTTCTTGTCGAACTTGGACAATGACGCCTTGGTCGTAAGGTATGGATATATGTGGGGGAGGGAAGTTCCAAAGGGGCATGGCGCACCCGTGGTCTTGCTGGAGGGGAAGAAGGATCCGCCGAATTCATACCGATTTTTCTGTGCATATTTCCTCTGCGTCCTCTGCCCCCCCCCCCCTTCTCAAATTTCTTTGAGGCGATGGTGGTGGTGTACAGGTTCCACCTCTTAGATTTCACGCCAAATGCAATGTCATGCATGGCGATTTTTGCCCATCTGTGCGAGAATTTCATCGGGGTCGCCCCCAATGTGGATCTGTTCAGGCACTTTTTTGTCTCGAGGATGGAAAACAAGGCCCATCGCTTGGGAAACATGAGTTGGATCCCTTGAGAGAGGAGGGAGATCTGGGACTATCTTCCTGGCTAGCTGTTGTGGAAATATCACGTCAGATGTCCTCGTGAAAGGACTTAGTCGTGGAGCCATCGCGATGGGTTAGCTTAAAGGGGTTAAACCGGACAAAGGACATGAGGGTTTTTATACTAGTTCGGCCCCTTCAATGAAGGTGAAAGCCTACGTCTAGTTGTGTTGGGATTATTGGGGTCTCGATGACGAAGGAGCTAAACAAGCTATGCCTGGCTCTCGAGTTGTTGTTTCTTGTTCCTGAACCGCCGCCGGTTCGTCCCCTTATATACACGGGTTGACGTCCGGTCGGTTTACAGAGTCCCGAGGCCGGCTCATACAAGTGTCCGTCTCGTTCTCTCCTTTCCTGACTTACAATACAAGTTATATGATTATGGCGGTTTACCACTATGGGCCCTAATCCGCCTTTGGGCTCCGGGCCTCTAAGCTTCATAGTAAAGCGCCATCTTCTGGGTCTTTATGGGCTTCAATATGGTTGAGCGTGAATCGGCCCCTCCTGGGCGGTTTATACTCAGTAGTTATATCCCCAACATTAGGCCCCAGATTGATTTGAACCTGTTCATGTCAATCTTCAGTACTTAGAAAAAATCCTGTGAAACTCTTCCTTCATTTCTCGTAAACCGCCATGATGTCTTCTCTTATACACTTTGTTAAACCGCCGTGACGTCATCCTCTGGACATAGCAACGGATCATCATGATGTCATCTGTGCATAAATATATTAAAAAGATTCCCTTCATTAATGGTATCCCAAAGATCGAGGCGACAGCTGCGCCCCTTGCCGCTTTAGACTCCTCAATTCTCGTGCCTGTCTCTTATCTTCTTGCCTCGTTATAAATAAGCCCGAAGGGCCCTTCCATTTTCTCCCCTTTCTTCTCGTCTTCCTCCTCGTGACCCGAAGAACCCAAGCGCCGCCGCCGCTGTTGACCTTCGAATCTGCACCGACCAAGGCCGCTGCATCACCCTGTTCGTACCAGAAACCCTGCAACACTCCTCCGCCGCTGAGTGGCCCTGGTAAGTTCTCTTTCCTGTAACCCTAGATCTCCATTAGGGCATTGAGTTCATCCGTGTTTGTCGCCGTTCATCAGTGCTTCTCCGCCCTTCTCTTAGCCTTTTTACTGAGTTTATATACACCTGATAGCTTTGATCTGCGGCTAGATCCATAGTTTTAGTTCACCGTACCATAGCGTCTTGCTGTTCCTGGACAGACTCCATCTGGACCTTCTCTGTTCCTCTTAGCGCCATTGTAGGGCTCAAGAAAGTTTTCTTTATTTAACCACGGTAGATCCAAAATTATACTTCCATATTGTGAAATCTGTTTCTGTAAACACTTGGTAAATTTTCAGCTCTGCCTCTTCTATTTAAGGGCGGTTTAACTTTTAGTGGTTGACAATCCGCCATATACCATTAGCCCTCACTTAAACCGCCATCTTGACTTGAATAGTAATTTCCGGTTTATCTCACATGTATGCCTTGATCAAATTCCTGGTTTAACACCGATTAGTGCACTTGAACCGTCAATCGTAAACCGGCCTTCATTTTTCCTTTATAGTTTGCTTTCCAAGATGACCAAACAATTCTCTGCTTGCAACTGGGTTCCATCCCAGATCATGGAAACACAGATCAATGGATTTGTTACTAGTGGCGCTTTAGCCTCAAAAAGGGTCCTTCACTAGCGAGTCCCTGGCCCTGAGTGCCCTCCTGAACATCAAGATGGAGAGGTGATTGTATTTATGCAACACTTAGACAGGGGATTCAGCCCGCCTGGGTCAAAGTTTTTCTGGGATGTCCTTGCGAGCCTTCAACTCCATCCACAAGATATTGGACCAAATTCCGTATCTAATATATGCAATTTTCAAGTGTTCTGTGAAGTTTACCTTCAAGAAGAACCATCTGTGGAGCTTTTTCGGGATTTTTCCATTTAAACTGTCGCACGGAGTTCTCTGATGGTCCCAACACGGAACTTGGTGGGGTATCAATCCAGAAGAGAAAAGAAGTTGATTTTCCCCATGCAAAACACCACAGCCATCCCAAAGATTGGAACTAAACTTGGTTTTATTGCCAGAACACTTCCCCTGCTGGAGAAAATCCTTTGTCAGGTTATCGCCCTCACCGGCTTAGCAATGGCCACCCATTACCTGAGCGATTAACTGCCAAAGAATGGAAAGCTTATGCCCCTCAACTCGCCAAGCTCCGGGCCCTTCTGGCCAACGGTTTGACTGGCATTGATCTTGTCCACTGTTGGGTTTCTTGGGGTATTCTGCCTTTAAGTCGCCGCCCTGGATTAATGCATGAATATACTGGCAACGTCAAGGATCCTCAATGATATCATGAAATAGCAATGACAGACAATGAAGTTACTGAATCTATGAAGAAAATGCTTGACGAACCGATCGCCGCATGCAGCCAAATCGGGTTGCCACCTTTTGGCACCTCCAACAAACCGCCAACGGTAAAGTTTAACTTAATGCTTACTGATCCACCTCCACTTTAGTAATGTGCTAATACTCCTTGGTTTAATTTCACAGGCCAACAGCTCCTTCTGGAAGCGGAAAACTCAAGATAAACCGGTTAGGGCTCCTCGTGCGAAAAGCAAGGTCACAAAGAGAGATGCCAAGAAGAAAACCGCCGAGTCTTCTGATCCGCTAGAAGATGTTGACAAATCAGATCCAGAGGTAGAACTTGACTCGCTTGGTTCCTTTTTCATACACCTTATTGACAATGACTATTCCTAGGATCATACGGAGGCCAGCCATGCGGACCATGTTGAGGTAATCTCTCTTTCCTCTGATTCAGATCTTGTGCCGGTTCAAAGATTTCGCCGTGTAGTTCAGAAAGTAAAATACTCTCACCCTCTTGCTTATCTTGACCCAAAATTTTCTTTGAAGACACAGCAACGTGAAGAGCGCCGCACAACCCGGCACAGTGGCCAGCAAATCACCTCCTCTGGTTTACCAGATACACCAACCCAGAAACGTTGTCCAAAGGTTACTTGTTCTCCCGAAAAACTTTACCCTTTGAAGGGTTTCTTCCAATACCCACTCAATCCGTCTGATCAGAATTACCAGGTGTCTTCCAATTCGTCTGGCGGTTCATCAACCGATCAGCTGCCTCCCCTTAAAACCGTCCCTGGGTAAGTATACTGCCCATATATTTCCTTCGTACTTCGGTTTACCGTGCTAATCTTTGTTTTGATATCATAGTGCCAAAGCCCGTATGAGCAAGAAGGCTAAAACCAGTGCCCCTATATGGTGAAGTTGAACCGGAAAGGGCTCCTGAGGGTACTGGTAGAAATACCAATGTTACGGATGATTCTGCCCCACAAGGCGAGAACACTGAAGCTAATCCGCTGGAAGCTGACCCGGCCACTCATATTGACCCATCGAGCCCTCATGCTACTCCTCCAAGCCCGGATGCTGATCCGTCAAGCCCGGCTGCTAATCAACCAAGTCCAGCCAGGGGTACCGTCAATCCGCCAAGTCCACCAAAAGGTGATGATGATGATGTTGTTATTTCTGGCACGGCTCACACCAGTCCTGGTAATCCGGTTGTCTTGGCAAAACATACTGCCAAGGAGGAATTCACTATTATGGGCAAGGGGAAAGGGAAGACGGATTTATCCAACTTCGTCAACCTTAGCACCGAGGAACTTCATTCCGGTTTTTTAAACCAACTTTACACCAGCCGTGACTTTGAAGCCGGTTTGGTGAACCTCATGAAGGAACGTTATGACATAATCTTCAAGAACACTTTGAAATTTACTCTTCTGTATATCTCTTCTATTGTAGCCCCCAAGGGCCGGATTATCTTTTAAAGATAAACCGGGACTTCGATATAAAGAATACTTCAACTGAGTAGCCCCCAAGGGCCGGTTTGTCTCTTGAAGACAAACCAGGACTTTCTGTCCTTGTTAACTGTCTTTACTTATAATTGATCAATTGTGCATTAGCCCCCAAGTGCCAAGTTTAATACCTGGATTGAGCCTTGGGACTTGAACATACTCACTTTTTTTTTGTAAAAAGCAATCCACATTAGCCCCCAAGTGTCATGTGCATAACTTGTCATGTGCTTGGGACTTTAATGACTTCATCTTCTGACTTTTGCAGACCGAGAAGGCTATCAAAGAATCTCAAATTGCCGACCTCCAAGAAAACATCAAGTCCCAGCAAGAAGAGACCTCTAAAGCCAAAGAGGGGCTAAAGGATGTTTTGACAAGCATGGAGAAATTGAAGGATGGGTTCAAAAATGAACGCGCCAACTGGGAAACTGGGAAGGCTGCTTTGTTGAAGCGGGCGGAAGATGCCGAAGCAGCTCTTAAACCGGTGGCGGAAGAGCTGACAGGGCTAAAACATCAAGTGGATGTGATGACTTCTGCAGTCTTTGGTAAGTACTTTGTCATAGCCGGTTTGATAATATCTTGAACTCTGCCGGTTTAACATTGAGTTCTTAAACCGTTGCAGGTAATCGCATTTCTCAGCTGGGCACAGATATGAAGATGAAATTGAAGGCAGCGTACACTTTGATTGAACAATTATACAACGGTGCCCAACGGGTTATCTGTGCAGTCTCATACAACAAACCGGAACCAACCCTGATCAAGGACACACTAGCAAGATTATCCATGACACCGGCTCAGATAGAAGAGGTAAAGTGATCTGCTGCCAGGGCTGGCGCTTTACTGGCACTGACTCGGGCCAAAGCATGGATATCTGACTTGGATCCAGTAGATATCGCCAAGGGATTTCCGGATGAACAAGCAGATGGGTCAGCATTTGACAACGAAGCCCTCAAAGCCCTGACAAAGGAGATGCGTCCGCTATCCAGTCAACTGGCTGCAGAGGCTAACTTGACTGTTCATCGGTCCTTTTACGATGAAAGGAACCAGCGGGTTGATACGGCTGTGACAGAAGCACAAAACCTTATCCCGCCAATCCGTAAGCACACTTATGCCCCTGATGTTGACCCGTCCAATCTGATAAGTGAAGAAGCTGTATTTCAGGCTCTAACCCGGATTGACTGGACCACCATTGAATTCCAGCCTCTAGTGGAGAGGAGGAGGTTGAACCGGCGCCTGAAGATCCATCAACTTCACGTCGTCCTGGCAATGAGTCTTAATCCGGCATTCGAGTTACTTTGATAGACTTTGTCGTGTAAAAACAATCAGCATTTTGGTCCTCAAAGTGCCTTGTAATAGGCTAGTGCAAGCACTTTAATCTTCGGTACTGATACATAACTTTGGTTGATCCATCATGATATTTGATGAGCTTGGTTACACTTTGATAATTTTCATGTGATTCTCATATCTGCATAAAAATAATTATCCTGGCGGTTTACCGTCGGACGGGTCATAATGCCCAAGATAAAGCCTGGCTAATAACCAAAGCGGAATAAATATGAAATAACTCAAACCTGTGATATGAAATCACTTAGTTGGTTAACCAACTTTTATTGTAGTAAGGGTGAAGACCCAAATCTTGAGTTTTATAACTCTCACCATATAATGATGGCGTGCAATAAGTCATGCCGGGTTACGATGAACACCAGATGATCAAAACTGGCGACATGTAGTCAAAGCCAGGCCGGGTTAACAAACTCCGGTTTGATAATAAGGTCTGACAACTTTTAGTTGACAGCCAAGCCGGGTTAACAAACTCCGGTTTGATAATAACGCCGATCAACTTTTAGTTGACAACCAAGCCAGGTTAACAAACACCGGGTTAGTATGATGATTGAAGAGCCAGACCGGATCAAAAGATACCGGTTCAACATAAAATTCATCCAAAAAGAGAAACTAATGACAAAAAAGCAAAATAAAACCGTGTAGTCAAGGCTTTCCAAGGGCTGCCAGGCCCAAATTCGAGGCTTTTCGTGGGCTTCTAGGCCGCTGAGTTAAACCATTTGACAAAGCCTTTTAAGATGGACCTCCAACTAACCAATTGTCGTTTTAACTTTGACAAGTTCAGGGTCTCAATGAGAGTAACTGTCAAACGTTCAGCGGGTCATGCCAGGATTACCTGGATAGGAGTGGCTTACTTGATGAAGGTAGGTTAACCCGGGGTTTTAGGTGAATACACCAGGCTTCCAAGCCGTGGGTCGATACCCGATTACAAGGATCCTTTCAAACTCTTTGTTACTTTACACAAAGAGCCCCCAAGTAACTTTGTGAGTTGTGCTCATTGGGTGCCTATGTTTGAGCTGTGCATAGCATCCAGACTCTCTTTGGCCCCTTGGGTGTGAAGCTCCCAAGCTGTATTGTGGCATGATAGCCGGTTTAACAGGTAGTACTCCGCTTTGTCAGCTGAAGCCCCCATGTAACTCAAAAGATATTTGAGAAAAAACAGCAGAGGCCCTGCTTATAGCAAGGATGCCGGTTTATTATATTGATCATAATATATACATTGTCGAAATATGTACATAAGAGAAGCCTGTGGCTCAAGTATAGTAAGGCTGAAGGAGAGCTATGTTCCACGGCCGCCGAGTCTCCTCCTCAGAACTGCGTGAGTTGTCTTGAATGTCAATGAGGTAGTATGATCCGTTGTGCAAATTCTTGCTGACCACAAAGGGCCCTTCCCAAGGTGGGGATAACTTGTGCATATCGGTCTGATCCTGGATGAGCCGGAGCACCAAGTCGCCTTCTTGAAAGGTTCTTGTCTTAACCCGGCGGCTGTGATAACGTCATAGGTCTTGTTGATAAACCGCCGAACGAGCCAAAGCCATGTCCCGTTTTTCATCTAACATGTCCAACGCCTCCTGGAGTGCTTGCTCATTGTCCGCTTCAACATAGTTGGCAACCCGGGGAGAATCATGACGGATATCACTTGGAAGTACCGCATCTGCCCCGTAAACCATGAAGAAAGGTGTGTATCCCGTTGATCTGTTGGGGGTGGTGTTGATGCTCCATAACACAGAAGGCAATTCTTCTACCCAACAACACGGTGTCCACTTTAAAGGAACCATGAGCCGAGGCTTGATACCCTTCAAGATTTCTTGATTGGCTCTCTCCGCTTGACCATTGGACTGGGGGTGTGCCACGGATGCTAAGTCAAGCCGGATGTGCTCTCTTTGACAGAAATCCTCCACCACACCTTTAGAAAGGTTTGTGCCATTATCCGTGATGATGTTGTGTGGAAAGCCAAAGCAGAAGATAATCTTTGTGAGAAATTGAACCGTCGTAGCCGCATCACACTTGCTGACAGGCTCCACTTCAACCCATTTGGTGAATTTGTCAACCGCCACTAGCAGGTGGGTCTTCTTATCCTTGGAGCGCTTAAAGGGCCCGACCATATCAAGCCCCCAAGTGGCAAACGGCCAAGTGATAGGAATCATCCTTAATTCTTGAGCCAGAACATGAGCTCGGCGTGAAAACTTCTGACAAGCGTCACACCGCTTCACCAGATCCTCAGCATCAGCATGAGCTGTCAACCAGTAAAATCCATGATGAAAAGCTTTAGCAACCAAGGACTTTGAGACGGCATGGTGACCACAATCCCCTTCATGAATTTCCCGTAGGATCTCTTGGCCTTCTTCAGGAGAAACACAATGCTGGAATACGCCTCAAATGCTACAGCGGTGTAACTCGCCATTGTGAATAACCATGGACTTGGATCGCCGGACTATCTGCTGGGACAGAACTTCATCGTCTGGTAACTCGCCCCGGTTCATGTACACCAAATACGGAACCGTCCAATCCGGAACAACATGTAAAGCGGCCACCAATTGGGCCTCCAGATCAGGAACAGCCAAATCCTCCTCTGTAGGCAACTTAACAGATGGGTTATGCAAGATATCTAGAAAGGTGTTGGGAGGTACCGGTTTACGCTGAGATCCCAGCCGGCTCAAAGCGTTTGCCGCTTCGTTTTTACGCCGATCATTATGCTCAACCTGATACCCTTTGAAGTGACCTGCCACAATATCCACCTCGCGTCTGTAAGCCACCATGAGTGGATCCTTAGAATCCCAAGTGCCAGAAACTTGCTGGGCCACCAGATCAGAGTCTCCAAAGCATCGTACCCGGCTTAAATTCATCTCCTTGGCCACACGGAGCCCATGGAGTAAAGCCTCATACTCAGCTGCATTGTTAGTACAAGGGAACATTAAACGGAGAACATGACGAATTTTATCACCTCGAGGGGAAGTAAGGACAACTCCATCCCCCGAGCCCTCCAATTGCCTAGATCCATCAAAGTGTATAGTCTAGTATGTATTATCCAGTTTGTCCTCTGGTGCTTGTAACTCGGTCCAATCATTGACGAAGTCAACAAGTGCTTGAGATTTGATGGTGGTTCGAGGCATATACTTCAACCCATGTGGACCGTCTCAATCGCCCACTTTGCAACCCGGCCAGTTGCGTCCCTGTTCTGGATTATATCACCCAAAGGAGCTGAACTGACAACTCTGATGGGATGGACTTGAAAGTATTGTTTGAGTTTCCGACTTTCCATAAAAACCCCATAAACCAGCTTCTGCCAATGCGGATACCGTTGCTTTGACTCGATAAGCACTTCACTGATATAGTAAACCGGTCGTTGAACCGGATATTCCTTTCCAGCCTCCTTGCGTTCCACCACAATCGCCACACTGACAGCACGGGCATTACCAGCCACGTACAATAACAAGGGCTCTTTATCAACCAGAGAAGCAAGGACTAGCGGTTCAACCAATTGCCGCTTCAAGTCTTCAAACGCCACATTATCCACATCACTCTAGACAAAGGTGTCAGTTTTCTTCAACATCTGATATAAAGGGATCGCCTTCTCTCCCAAGCGGCTAATAAACTAGCTTAGGGCTGCAATTGGACCTGCCAGACGCTGAACATCATTAATGCACGCCGGTTTAGCCAAAGATGTAATCGCTTTGATCTTCTCTGGATTAGCCTCAATGCCTCTGTTGGACACCAGGAAACCTAGAAGCTTGCCTGCCGGAACACCGAAAACACATTTGTCCGGATTGAGCATCATCTTGTAAACACGTAGATTGTCAAAGGTCTCCTTGAGATCATCTATCAATGTCTCCTTCTTCCTGGACTTTACCACAATGTCATCAACATAGGCATGAACATTGCGCCCAATCTGAGTATGGAGAAAATTTTGCACACAGTGTTGATAAGTTGCCTGGGCACTCTTGAGCCCAAAGGGCATAGAAACATAGCAGAAGGCTCCAAAGGGAGTGATGAAGGCGGTCTTCTCCTGGTCCTTAACTGCCATTTTGATCTGATGATAGCCTGAATAAGCATCCAAGAAACTCAAACGCTCACAACCCGCCGTCGCATCAATGATCTGATCAATACGCGGGAGAGCAAAAGGATCCACCGGACAAGCTTTGTTCAGATCTGTGTAGTCCACACACATGCGCCAAGTGCCGTTTTTCTTAAGAACAAGCACCGGATTAGCCAACCACTCAGGGTGAAACACTTCAACGATAAACCCAGCAGCCAACAGCCGGGCTACCTCCTCACCAATTGCCTTGCGTCTCTCCTCGTTAAAGCGGCAAAGAAACTGCTTGACCGGTTTAAACTTGGGATCAATATTGAGAGTGTGCTCAGCGAGTTCCCTCGGTACACCTGGCATGTCAGAAGGCTTCCATGCAAAAATGTCCTGGTTCTAACGGATGAACTCGATGAGCGCGCTTTCCTATTTCGGATCTAGATTTGTGCCGATGCTAAACTGTTTAGATGAATCGCCAGGAACAAAGTCAACAACTTTAGTCTCATCAGCCGGTTTGAAATGCAGGCTTGGGTCATGCTTAGTGGTGGGCTTCTTCAGAGGGGTCATGTCTGCCGGGTCAACATTGTCCCTGTAGTGTTTCAACTCCTCTGTAGCACAAACCGACTCAGCATAGGCCACATCACCTTCCTCACAATCCAGAGCGATCTTACGACTTCCGTGAACTGTGATGGTCCCCTTGTGACCCGGCATCTTGAGCTGCAAATAAATATAACAGGGCCTTGCCATGAACTTTGCATAAGCCGGCCGTCCAAACAATGCGTGATACGGGCTCTGGATCCTCACCACTTCAAAGGTCAATGTTTCAGACCGGGAGTCATGCTCATCACAAAACACAACCTCCAAAGTGATCTTGCCAACAGGATATGCCGATTTACCTGGTACCACACCATGGAAAACAGTGTTTGACGGTTTAAGACTCTTGTCTGTCAACCCCATACGACGGAAGGTCTCATAATACAGAATGTTGATACTGCTCCCTCCATCCATAAGCACCTTGGTGAACTTATAACCTCCTACCTGAGGTGCCACCACTAAAGCCAGGTGACCCGGATTGTCAACCTGGGGTGGATGATCCTCTCTGCTCCACACAATGGGTTGCTCGGACCACCGCAAGTAACGTGGTACTGCCGGTTCAACAACATTAACTGCCTTGTTGTGAAGCTTCTGATCACGCTTGCACAAACTAGTGGTGAATACATGATACTACCCACCATTCAAGTGCTTTGGGTGACTCTCATAAACCGACTGTTGCTGATTTCCTTGATTATTCTGTTGGCTGTTACCACCTTGGTTGTTCTGGTTGCCCTGATTATTCTGAAATCCAGAGTTTGAACTGCCGCCACCCTGAAAACCTGGACCTGAACCGCCCCATGGACCCTGATCATACCGGAAAAGATCAGAGTTTTTGAACTCCTTCATAATGTGACAATATTTCCAAAGATGTGTTGCTGGAACCTCCTTGGTCCCATGCTTTGGGCAGGGCTGGTTTAACAAACACTCCAGATTCATTCCGCCACCATGTTGGGGCAGTTTACCCTTACGACGCTGCACATTAGCGTTAGCCACAAAATCTGAATTATCTGCTTTGCGCTTACCATTATTCCCATGGCCTCCTTGGTTGTGCTGCTGTCCCTTTGCACCGCCGTTCTTCTTTCCCTTCTCTAGTTTCTCCTCATCAGAATCGGGATCCTTGGTATTATCAGAATCGACATATTTGACCAAGGCGGCCATGAGGGTGCCCATATCATTACAGTGGCGCTTGAGTCGTCCCAACTTCATCTTCAGTGACTTAAACCGGCAATTATGTTCCAGTGTGATGATTGCTTGGCTAGCTTTAATCCGGTCTGATGAATGCAAAACTTCTGAAACTCGGCACACCCAATGAGTTGTCGACTAGTTCTTCCCTTGAACATAGGCATCCAGATCCACAATGGACATAGGTTGTTTACATGTGTCTTTGAAATTGGCTATAAACCGGGCCTTCAACTGGTCCCATGACTCGATGGAGTTAGATGGTAAGTTCTTCAACCATGTACGGGTTGTTCCCTCCAACATCATTGTGAAGTACTTTGCACAAGCCGCTTCATCCATGTCCAGCATCTCCATTGCCATCTCATAACTTTCCACCCATGCCTCGGGCGGTTGATCAACGGTGTAATTAGGCACCTTACGTGGACCCTTGAAATCTTTAGGCAGCCGCACATTACGAAGAGCCGGAATGAGATACGGTACTCCCTAGGAAATGAAGGCAAGCCCGGTGCCTCGGTCTACTGACGCTGCTGGCTGAACCGGGGAAGGTTGATGACGACCCATATACTGTGCTGCTAAAGCGGCCTCCCTTCATGCTCTGCCATTATCTACCACGTCCTGAGCGTTCCCCTCACCATGTGCCGGATTGGGTCCTTGAGGGACAATACGGCACCGCGCACTGCTGGACACCTCCGGTTCATCTATATGCCTGCTATAGCTTTTGCTCGGACGTGGGGTTGAATGAATCATGTCTCGGCTATACGAGTAAGCTTGTTGCTGTGTCATAGCCGTTTGAAGAAGATCTCTGGCCCACCGTGTCTCAACCGCCGCTGGCGATTCACCTTCTATTGGAATAGCTGCCAGCCGGGATGTTGCTGCTATCATATTGTCCAAAGGGGTGGAGAAGTGACCCGGCGGGGGTGTGGTATACTGTAGCGGGTTGTCCGTTCGTCGAGGTGGACCCATCACCTGAGGTTGATCCGGCGCTCCGGTCCTTGGCACAATAGTCCGGTTCACTACTGCCGGATTGCTAGTCCCCGCTCCTGGTGTATCAAAGAGATTCATCGCATTGTAATCCGCCGGCAAGCAAGATTGATGTCTCCTTCTAAATACTTGATTCGAAGCGTTCTGATGCATCAAAAGTCGATAATTCTCGGCTTGAATCCTCTGTGCCTGGGCATCTAAAGCGGCCCTTTCTTCAGCCATCCTAGCATCCTCAGCTGCCAGGTCCTCCTGAGCCTGTGTTTTCTGATCCTTTAGCTTCGCCACGTCCGCATTGTGCTGATCATGCATCGCTGGGGTAACTGTCGTGGTCAACAAGGTCGCCCAAGCATCCATCAAACCGGAGAGAACTTGAGCCGGCCGGCGCGCGGAGCCTCCTGCCCCTGCTACCAGTCCAGATGCCACCGTAGTAGAATTTTGCAAAGTTGGCTGTGTTCCGGCCATGAAGATTCCGACTCGGTTCGGCGGTTCAAGAAATTCCGGAATACTGGTGCCATCGG
This sequence comes from Triticum aestivum, assembly GCF_018294505.1. NCBI lineage: Eukaryota > Viridiplantae > Streptophyta > Magnoliopsida > Poales > Poaceae > Triticum > Triticum aestivum. Next base: position 630,349,889 of record NC_057801.1, read on the forward strand.
AACACCCTTCGAACACACCGTCATCAACTTGGTACAGGGATTCGGTTTCACCAGCAGATGATTCGCCATCGGAATAAGTGACCGTCTCACCTTCAGACACCGGTTTAGATCCGATCCCGTGGACACATCCCACGAACGCACGCTTCATGGCAGGCTGAATCCGAGCGGGGCTTGCACGCTGAGCCATCTTGACGAGGTCGGTGCAGATGTCCGGCTCAGGGCCCGGTTCGCCGATCTTGCCAATGAAAACATGAATTCCGCCAAAGGGGACCCGGTACCCGTACTCAATTGAGCCGGCCTTGGGGCCCCATCCTGTGTCGTCGATGTAGAGCTTGCCGCGACGACTCTTGATCATCTGGCCAACCGCGTACCCTTTGAGTCCTTCAAAGTTTCCCATCAAGAACTCAAAACCATCGTGCAATAGCCCCACGATGGGCGCCAACTGTCGTGGAAATATCACGTCAGATGTCCTCGTGAAAGGACTTGGTCGTGGAGCCATCGCGACGGGTTAGCTTAAAGGGGTTAAACCGGACAAAGGATACGAGAGTTTTTATACTAGTTCAGCCCCTTCGATGAAGGTGAAAGCCTACGTCTAGTTGTGTTGGGATTATTGGGGTCTCGATGACCAGGGAGCTAAACAAGCTATGCCTGGCTCTCGAGTTGTTCTTTCTTGTTCCTGAACTGCCTTCAGGTCGTCCCCTTATATACACGCGTTGATGCCCGGCCGGTTTACAGAGGCCCGAGGCCGACTCATACAAGTGTCCGGCTTAGTCTCTCCTTTCCTGACTTACAATACAAGTTATATGATTATGGCGGTTTACCACTATGGGCCCTAATCCGCCTTTGGGCTCCGGGCCTCTAAGCTTCATAGTAAAGCTCCATCTTCTGGGTCTTCATGGGCTTCAATATGGTTGAGCGTGAACCGGCCCCTCTTGGGCGGTTTATACTCAGTAGTTATATCCCCAACACCAGCACTGAGGCAGATGGGAGGAATGGCGGGCGGACCGGTGTTGGATCCATGATGAGGATGCTCCAGAGTATTGCCAGGCGCGGACGGAGTGCATCGTGCACGGCAATGACTGGAGGGAATTAGGCCTTACTGACGATAGGCTCCGCCTGACGCTGAACAGAATCACCCGTCTCAGAGCTGCCGGGTTAACCATTGAACAGGTGGGAGCCAATTTCCTCCGATGCCGCATCGCACCGCTGCAGAGAAGGGACAGGTTTGCTTGGCGGTATGGAGATGTTGCAGATAGGATGCTCCTGTATCCAGGCCTCATCTACAACTTGTCGGTCTACGACCATGGTTGGTCGTGCGAACAACTGTTCGGTAGCCTTGGGCTGTTCAAATTGCTGGTAGGGGTTGTTCTGCTGAATGTAAACTCTGCTTTGGATCAGATTTTGAAGTGGATGCCCGACTGCAATTCCTATGGGGTTGCAAGTGATTGGCCATTACCCGAGCTTGATGTAGAGCTTGAGTGGACTTCCAACTTGGTGGAAAGGGCTACCAGGGTGGAAAACAACATGTTCAAGCACACCTCCAAGGTAGACGCGAAGTTTATCAGGAGGCAGATCGAGGAGGACAAGGAATTTCGGGCTACCGAGAAGGCAAGGACCGGAAAAGTGGAGGAGGAAGATGAATGGGAGGCCAAAGGTGAGGGCTCCTCCCACGACAGGTGTGAGGCGCACACCGCGGAGGAGATTGCCAAGGATGATCTTGCTGGGATCAAAGCCTTATATGCCGCGGAAGAGACAGCCCAAGAAGGGGATGAAGCCGAAGTGGTGGAGCAGCCCAAGGAGGAGTGGCTCTCAGCGGGCCCACAAGCCCTCGAAGAAGACTTGCATCAGCGCCCTCGTAGGCGGGCGGCTAGTCGGGGAACAGTGGCCCCTGCCCGTGCGCCTGCCGTCAAGAAGGTGAAGAAGATCGCCTCCAAGAGCGACAAGCCGGACATGGCGCGTCGGCATTCTTCTCGCCTCTCCGAGACCAAGACCCCTCTCGCCAAGCGATAGGCAGTCATGGGAGTCGATTCCAGCTCCCAATCATACTCGAGCTCCTCGTGCAGCTCATCCTCGCTGGAGCCCCCTGCGCATCAGCAGGGCTTGAAGTTGCCGGTAAGCACTGCCCCCCAACCCTGAAGAGAAGCAGAGCACCCCTGCCACCTAAGGAGTTCGCGCTAGGCTCCATGCTCATGGAGCCAGAGTAAGGAAAATACTTTCCTTTCCCGTTGGTGTCTCGTGCAATTGCTGACTCGCTGATTCAATCTTGTTTGCTGCCTTCGACAGGGAAGAAGAGGAGGAAGAAACCCTCATCCACCAGGCCAAACAGTCCAGGCAGGTGGAGCCGTCGGGGACCTCAGGGGGCACGGGCTTGGCGGGAAGCAGCACGAACGATCCAGTGCCAAGATGCAAGCCCAGCCCCCGGCACGGAAGCATGGGATAGGTCTCCTCCGCAAAGGGTGACATGGAGGAACACGTCTCATCTTCAGCCAAGGAAGAAGGGGATATCCCTCCGGGTGAGGCTCTAAAAGGGGGGTCCACCCTTCCTGATACCCAAGCCGAGGGATCTCCGACGAGGGCCTCCACAGAAGGACCGGCCCAAGCCGATGCCATGGTCACTGAGGAAGAGGGCGGTGCTCGCATCCCAGCAACTGACGCTATCGGGGAAACTGAAACCTTTCCACAACAAACAAGTATAGGTAACTTGCTCGTCCTTCCGTCTTTTGTTGCCTTCATCATTTTGCTTGAAGTCTCTGACCTTCCAGTGCATACCATTTCCTTGCCATTGCTTGCTGATCTTGTTTGTAGTCCCGGCGACGGAGGAACCAGAGTTGCTGGAAGAGGTGGCCAGCTTCGGCAAAGATGTTGCTGAAGAGGCAGCCAAGGTCACTACTGCGGAGGGTCAGAAACACACTACTGGAGATGTCCGAGAAGTCCCAGAGGAGGCCCTCGGTAGCGTGCCAGGACTAGGGGTGGTGGTCGAGGAGAAGTTCCCCCTTCAAACCATGAGCCCTCCTCCCCAATTTGGCGCTTCGGCCGCGGCCCAACAGCCCTCTTCGAGCAGCCTAGTGCTGGCCCTTGCGCAACCTAGACTTGGAGCCCTTGTCTCGTCCACGGCAGTAAGCAATGATCTTGACAAAGAGATCCTAGCATGTTGAAGAGGTCGATGACTCATTCAGCGCAATCCTGGATCTGTCCTTCCTAGAGTCGGTGGCAACAAGCATCAAGGAGATGCAGAACAGGTACGGCCAGAAGTGGCAAATGCTCAAGGACCAGAGCAACTCCGCCAACAGCGTGGATCAGAAGCTGAGGGACAAGGGCAGCGAGCTGCACGAGTGGCACAACAAGCAGTTCCAAGTCCTTCTACGGCAACAAGAGACGGTCTCCATGGTGAAAGAGGACGTTGCTGCCTGAGAAGCCCGTCTGGCGGAGCACATAGAGCTTTTGAACGTCAGAGAGAAGGACATCTCGTCCCGGGAAGAGAACCTCGAGGCCACCCTTCGTACTAAGGACGAAGAACTAGAGACCCTTATCCAGCAATGCACCAAGGTGCTGGAAGACAAGCACAAGGCGGCCCTTGACGCGCTCACCCTTGACTCCGCAGCCCAGTTGAAGAAGGTTGCCGACGATCTTGCCGCTGCATCCATGGCCAAGGCTGATCTTGACAAGCGGGTGGCCAAGCTAAAGGAGGACCTTGCCGGGAGTGCCAAGGAAGTTGCTTCTCTTAAGTAAGAAGCTTCAAAGGCGGACACCCTTCTGAAGGAGGCGCGGACGCAGCTTCTCTTCAAGAGACAAGACCTTGAAAGCACCAATGGTACCATCACTGACAAGAAGGCAAGGATTGGAACCTTGGAAAGCACGATCGAGTCTGCCGGAGTTCACGAGAAGTAGCTGATGAAGGACTTGAAGAATGCGAGGATCCTCCAGAAGGATCCGGAGGACAAATTGGTGAACCAAGTTGAGTAGTGCAATCTTTGGATCAAGAGCCTGGTTGACATTGCCGAGCGCCTTACTGCCTAGATCGCGACGATGGGCATGGAGGACCTGGCCTTCTCAGCTAACAGGCACGAGGTCCCAAGTGTTAAGCTTGCAGTCTTCTTTGAAGGCTTGATTGAGGGGTTGAAGACACATGAAGAAGAAAGAGCTGCCCGTTTCGCAAGTGAGTCCCAAAAGCTTGCCTGTAACACCCACTTCATGGTCTTGAGCAACATCGCCTACCGCCATCCAGACCTCAACCTCGCCGATGGCTTCAGGAGGCTGTCGTCGGGTGCTGATGTCTCTGCTACCAAGGAGAAGGCTGCCCCCTTCACCGGCAAGGTCCTCTCCATCCCCAGGGCTTCATAAGGCCTCCAAGCATGGCCTTGAATCATTCGTGTCATCGTGTCCTTCTGGAACAAAACATTATGCATGTCTCGTGTTTAGATCTCGTACCACTTTCGTTCATACCGAATTGATGTTTAATTAGCTTTGAATGCACGCTATCCCTCTTATGTTTTATTCGCGGATGTTCGTATGGTTAGTTTCTTTCTGTGTGTTTTGGTTGCCCGCCAGTAGGATGTTGCCGCGATTGCTGTGAGGGGCGGTTCCTTAGCGTTCAGCTGGCGAGGACACACCCCGACAGGTTTTTCCTGAGGAGTCCTTGACATAGCCGCCCGTTCTGTGAGCAGGCTCGAAACAGAGCAGGGGCGTAGACAAATCCGGCAAGGTGCCATCACACAAAAGATGTCTTCATACGAAACTCCTTGGTTACTTGAGGGACCAAGCAAATGCAAACTCTGGAGATAAAGAATCAGTGAAGACGTGAACTTAGCTTTCATTCATGCTTTCCTTCTCCTTTAACCATGGTTGTTTTATCACGTCCGCATATCCCAAAGGGAAGACATTTGCGTGTTGGCCCCAAGTCTTCAAAGATTAAGAACAGAAACGTACACAAGAAGGAGGCTTGGCAGTTTATTAGTTGCATGTCCACCCCAGGCAAGGACTGGAGGGGATAATCTAATATTTACAAGTGATAGTGCAAGACGAAAATGAATGGTTGGACACTCCTTTCTCTTCTCTTTGTTGTTGATGGCATCACGACCACAGGCATAAAAAGTCACGCTAGCACGGACGGCCCTGTCGGAGTGTACTTGCCCGGAAGTCAATCAACAGATTCGCACCAACGCTTCACTCAGGACATTCCCTTGGCAGGGTAAGTGCTGAGCTGAGTTTTGCATGGGCTCATCGACGTTGAAAACGTCGCCCCATGCACGACTCGGTCGTCGACAAGCAGAAGCAAGTGGGGAGGATGAGACCATACCATGCTTTCCGCTCACCTTGGTGATTCTCTCAGTCACTTGGCATGCTTGGCGGGAGCTCGTCGGGAGGACAGCGTCGCCGCGTGCCTCGTTTTTCTCCTTTGGGTAAGTGCAGCGCGAAGGCCGCGCTGCCTAAGCGGCTCGGGGCTGTCGCACAGCCATAAACTCCCGGTTCTGCTACCACCTAGGCCACGGCGGGCACGAGCAAGACGTAGCGAGGGAGCGGCGTCGCCTCTCTCCTTAGGAGCTGCTGATGATGCAAGCATCAATGCTGACGCCGGTGTAACTTGACACCCCGTCCACAACCTTGGGTTCATGCAAGCGTTCCCCCTACCTGGCGCGCCAAAGATGTCATGGCAGAACACGATCACCTATGGGGCCATCGGCCCCTTTGTGGTTCGGCAAGGGGGAAGGACGCGTTGGACAAAGAGCGGAGGCCATGGAGCAGCCCAGCGGTGATGACGCTGATGGGTTTTACCCAGGTTCGGGCCGCCGTGAGGCGTAAAACCCTACTCCTACTTTGGTGGACTGATGGGAGGACCGTGGTGGAAATGCAACGCTCAAGCCCGGCAAGGTCGCCTCAGGACAAGCAACTACGCGCGTATGAGTGTACAAGGGTCTGAATCCTTTCTAGGGTTGCCACAGCCCTCCTTTTATAGGTCAAGGGGTTACCACAATGGAAAAATAGTCATTATCCAGTGATTAGATAGTCAACAATGCTATCATACCTAACTCTACAGACAGGACAAGGGGCATTAAATGTGCCGCTTAGTGTCACGTCATGGATGTAGCCCAGGAAGCCTTGTCGTGCTGTTCTATTCATCTCTCGTCTGTCTTCTTGACACGCCTCTGGATAGGTGTCATATGGAGATAATCTTCCTTCCAAATGGCTGCCACGCGCCAAATGATAGCCACTTAGCTATCTGGGAGCTCGACACCGCATCGATGGATGACTTGCATTGTGATGTGGTGGAGCGGCGACTACTTGGAGTCTTGGCGGGGAAGTAGGCTGTCAGCGGCCCCGGCAATCCTTGTCGGGGAAGCCTTGGGACTTGTCCTTGGGGGTGACCTCGACCTGACCAGGCTCGCCTGCTCGGCAAGGGAGGTTTTTCCTTGGTGATATCTTGTTGTCTTGGCTTGTCTTGGTCTTCTTGATCTGCCCTTCGATTTCTCAAAGTGCTCTCTCTTTCTGGCCTAGTCTTGTCGTGAATACTTGGTGCTACCGGGTCGGAGGCCTACTGTCCGTGCACAAGTCAGGGGAAACATACACCCCTGTTTGTGTACCCCGACAAAAATAAACAAAGGAAAAGTGCAGCAAAGTATTTTTAGGATTTTATATATGATAAAAGTAGACCCAGGGCCATAGTTTTCACTACAGGCTTCTCTCTTGCAAATAGCATATGGTGGGTAAACAAATTACTGTTGGGAAATTGATAGAAAAGCAAATAATCATGACGATATCAAAGAAATGATCATGCATATAGGCATCACATTCGTGACAAGTAGACCGACTCATGCCTGCATCTACTACTATTACTCCACACATCGACCGCTATCCAGCATGCATCTAGAGTGTTAAGTTCATAAAGAACGGAGTAACACCTTAAGCAAGATGGCATGATGTAGACAAAGTAAACTCGCACATGAATAAACCCCATCATTTTATCCTTAATGGCAACAATAGAAATACATGTCATGTCACTTTCTATCACTGGGATTGAGCACCGCAAGATCGAACCCATTACAAAGCATCTCTCCCATTGCAAGAAAAATCAATCTAGTTGGCCAAACCAAATCAATAGATCAGAGAGAAATACGAAGCTATAACAATCATGTATAAAAGAGTTTATAGAAAACTCAAATAATATGCATGGATAATCTGATCATAAAATCACAATTTATCGGATCCCAACAAACACACCGCAAAAGTTATTACATCGAATAGAACTCCAAAAACATCAAGGAGAACATTGTATTAAAGATCAAAGAGAGAGAGAAAGAGAGTCATCTAGCTACTAACTACGGACCCGTAGGTCTGTGGTAAACTACTCACACATCATCGGAAGGGCAGCAAGGTTGATGTAGAGCCCCTCCGTGATCGAATCCCCCTCCGGCAGAGTGCCGACCAAGGCCTCCAGATGGGATATCGTGGTTCTGGAACTTGCGGCGGCAGAAAAAGTATTTTGGCTAGATCCTTGTTGGTTTCCTGATTTTAGAGAATTTATAGAAACGGAGTTAGGTCAAGTGGAGCCACGTGGGCTCCACCAGCCACTAGGGCGTGCCTACCACCCTAGGCGCGCCTTGGTGCCTTGTGGGCCCACGCTTCATCTTCTGGCCCTCTCCCGAAGCTTCTAGTGTCTCTTTTGTCGAGAAAAGAATCTCCAAAAAATTTTGTGGCATGTGAACTTCGTTTGGTACTGATTTTCTGAAAAACCAAAAATAGGCAAAAACAGCAACTGGCACTAGGCAATAAGTTAATAGGTTAGTCCTTAAAAAAGATATATAATTGCTTGTAAATGCATATAAAACAACCAAGATCTAAAATGCCAAAGCATTTCAATCTGTGTAAGGAAAACAAGTTGGACGACAAGTTTTCGACATTTCTCGACTATTTAGCTTTGTTTTTTCATTGGCAGAAGACTGTTGTTCCATCTCATGAAATTTTTCATGCATGTTTTGGTCGCTAACATGGACATGAAAAGAAAAATTAACACTTCCTAAAGTGGTTTGCTATTTGTTCTTAATTTACTATTCATCAACAAATGCTCCCTAGGGGCGAACACGCCATGCCCATCTCCAGCTCATCTATACAGTAGGTTGTCCTTCCTTAAAGGCATGTGATGTTGTCGGTAGCTAGCTGGAAAATGAGAATCACGGTAATGTTCTTATATACTACATTTGTTTATTTTTACTCCACGTATTAGATTTCTCTGAAGTCAAATTTTATAAAGTCTGATCAAGTTTATATTTATAAATATGTTCCGTGATAGATCTAATGATATTGCTTTTGTATTGTGCGTGTTAATTTTTTTCTAGAAACTTGGTCAAACTTACAATGACTTTGACTTAAGACAAAATGTATATGCGGAGTAAAAAAAAGGAGTATAATATACATATACTTTGTAGTTGAGAGACACAATAACATAAGGATATATGTACGCACTAAAGCAGTGGACACATATTGACAAATGTGCCCAACAACGATCCCCTCAGCCCCGAGCCACGAGAGGCATGAAATTCAAGGGAGCTCAGTAACTCGAGAGATTGGAGTTGCTCTATGCGTTGAACTACTGTCTCAAGAAAATTACCCACAGAATAAATTGTACCGGAAGCAAAGGGCGTACGTGCTTTTTTTTGGAATTGCCAGAATCGTGAAAGAATAGTGCTTTTTAGGGGGGCTCTAGACCTACGCTTCAGCATGAAGTTTACCCAAATCGTATCGCTACTTTCACTTATTACCCACACAGAACAGAAATCAGTCATCAGGTCGACATGGGAGCTCAGACGAGCAAGGTAGTTGCTGTAGCCGTCTTCTTGGTGCCGGCCGTGGCTGCAGCGGGGTGTGTGTGTCCAGTGTGTCCACCCGTCTCGACGGACAAGCCAAGAGCGGCGGTGGAGGTGAGAGATGTTGTAGAGGTGGTGGTGGCCATTGTGATCGGCGGACTTCTGGTCGGTTCCTGCTGGTTGAGTAGCGTGTGGGGCGCCCAGAACGCTCTGGCGGCGCAGGGAGCTGCCGGCGGAGGAGGCGCAGGAGGAGGAGCCCCAAACGCTGGAGGAGGCGCAGGAGGAGGAGCCCCAAACGCCGGAGGAGGCGCAGCCCCACACCCGGCCGTGGAGGTCCGTTGCTTCGGCTAGGACACTGGTTTGCAAGATGATCATCTGTACTCTCCGTTCCAGTATTTAAGTTCTCTGCGTGATCCTCTGTATGTCCAGTGTATGTCCTCTGTTTCCGGGAACACTTCAGAACACTGTTGTTAATTTCAGTTCCTGAAACTATTGTGGTGCCTTAACTCTGTCACGTACCTCGAATTTCAGAAGGTAAAATTTTAATGTTTAAGATGACTCCCCTAAAAACTTCTTAGCATCTAAATTCAAGCAACCATATAGTAAGCCTAATTGAGTGCATATTCCAGTAAGTGAACGGATGGGTGCGTGATGAGAACACTATGTTCATGTCACTACTGAAATCTGGAGACAATCCAACACTTGTAAATGCAAGGTAGGAGCAGTGAATATTAATCTTTCTAGGCAATAAGCAAAGAAAATATATTTATACGGAGTACATACGAAGTGTGGCAAGCAAACATTGTTCTTTTTTAAGCCGCAGGACTGTCACTTTTAGACCGAGCGATAAGACCGAGATAGTGTGGCTCTTTTTGCCTGTCAGTACTAACCTTCAAGGAAACGGCATTACAACTAAAAATGAGATTTTGCAAGCATATAATACGCCTCACAAATATATGATGAATATATCTAAAAATATTTGCACCCAAAAAAAATAGTGTATAGAAGAATCAAACATAGTTTAGTTCACAAGAAATGGTAACATAATTAACGTACTCCAATTTCTTGAGCTTTTCCGCTGTAATTGTCTCATTAATCAGTACAAAATCAATCTCTGCCTGGGCTTTTCTCATCTTGGTGGAGTTCTGCATCATATTATAGTAGATTGAATGATACTCAAGTCAAGTAGACAATTTGAAATTTATTATCTATTGATGGCAGTGGAAATGCATACCTTGGCTGGTGAAAAATAGACCATGTCAGAACAGCGGCAGTTCTCATGAGCTGGAAGATTGTCAAGTAGTGTCTTGATAACTGATACTCCCTCCGTTCCTAAATATAAGTCTTTGTAGAGATTTCACTATGGACCACATACGGATGTATCTAGATGCATTTTAGATAACAGAGGGAGTAGATCCTAAGCCGCATATGCGTTACTGTACAATGTTAGCATACATAGATTTTCAGACATTTTAACCTGTAACAACATAAGACATGCGAAGAAAACAAACCTTTAGAGGAGAAGGAAACTTCTAATCATCTCAATACTAATTTGGTAGTGCTGAAACTAAAGTGGGACAGAGGACACCATATTCATGCATTTTTAACACAGCCATACTAAGATGCATTTGGTATACTGTGATGGTAAGAAATGTTTTAACTTCAAGCAAAATCGGTAAAAATGGCTCTTTGTTAAAATAACTTCTGTAGATAAAGTGACAAACACAAATGGCAGTTTGTAGGCCAAAATCTCACTTGCAATTCCATATCCAATTTTCATGTATGGTCCTATTTCTGGACCTAACATCTTAGTTATTGACAACAATTATTTGAAGGCTCTTACCTGTATCTAGAATGGTCAGACTGAACATTTGTTATTTGAGAAAACTGGAAGCAGATACTGTTTTTGGATAAATGATAACAATGCCCTGATATTTTCAATTCTATGCAGAGCAAAAGTTTGTAAATACTTCTTCATACATACCATTTGCAGGATAATACTCATTTACTACAGTTTACACGGAAAAGTAAAACAGAAATTGAACAAATATTCAATAGGAAACAGTTGTGAAACCTAAAGTTAATTCACTGAAAAGCATGATATGACGTTTCACACTAACTGATTTCTCTGTTCATCTCATTGCTTGACCATAGCATAAATTCATAAAACTAGATGGCGGAAAAGAAAACGTATAGAAAATATTGGAAGCAGAAAAGAACACCTACATGATTTCACATTTATGTACTCTCTTCGCCTTCATCCATGCCACCACGCCAATGTAAGTTAATTATGATTTAGCTAGCACTAACTCTTCTATGAAAATGATCATTAAGTTATTTAGCTCATTCTTATGCACTGCAATCTACCATAACCGACAACATAAAAACGGAGAACATAACCTTTTATTACCAGGAGAACCTGTAGTGCGCCTTTTTCTCTGATATGCATCGTACATTGCGCTTCTCCTAGGCATCATACATATAGTTATATACAGAAAAATGTAAGATACAGATTAAAGGAATACAGAACAGAATACAGAAAAGTTAATAGGAATATCTGAATGTCCATTGTCTGCACCAGCAACTATTGAATATCTGAATCAAAATCAAGAAATCAAACTCATGGGGAAAAAATGTAGAGAAGTAGAAATATTGATGCGGGGATTGAAGGCAACATACTGAGAAGAACAGCAACGTGCTGTGATGCAGCTTCTGAGAAGAACACAAGTAAATGACCAATATTTTACTATACAAAAGTACCTGAAGTCAAAAGGAAATAATTTGTATGAAGCTAAGTCTAGATGTAGCTAAATTTATTACATGCTTATAACTAAGTATAGGAAGTTTATAAATAGAACCCTGTAAACTGAGTTTTAGAATGACATTCCAGATCACTTGTTGTTAGATCCATGTTTTATTGCCAGATCATAAAAAGAGAAGTGGTATGAGTTGTGTGTGTATACCGTATTCTTGTAATTGAGTGTATCCCTCTCCTCGATAGTCTTGTTGAGGGAAATCCTGCCAAAATAACTCGTCATGGTTGTCTGTGCAAGCAGGATGATGGTTTGGGCAATTCAATTCATAAAATACCACTAAACGAAATTAAAGGTAGCAAGCAAGCAAAGGGAAGGAATCTTCTTTGAGGGCTCTCTCACTCCCATAATCTTGTCCCTAGTCTGGCATGGTTATATAAATGCTATGCCACATGCTCCTCATTTATCTACTTTGTCCCCATGAGTCCGGTCATGCTACCTCCGTCCGGAATTATTTGTCTGAGAAATGGATGTATCTAGACATACTTTAGTTCTTGTTACATCCATTTTTATTCATTTATGCAACAAGTAATTCCGGACAGAGGGAGTGTGCTTTATCGGTCATATACTTCCATTTCCAGGCATAAATAAGTGGTTTTATCTTACAGTGCCATAGTACCTTCAAACTCTGATTAAACCACCGGAAATCACAACTGGATTCCCATGTGATTCCTCTGGATGGAGCAAGTGGGAAACAACCGTGAAACGTTTTCACATGAGTTTGGTTAGTATAATCTCTTCTGCTCACTCTCCAATAGCTTCAGGTTGGAGTTGGACTGGACACCCTCCATTTCCTACCTTTCTTCTAAGAAAAACCAGAGGAAAGCAACTTCCTTTCTCTAAGCACCCCGCTCTCTCTTCCTCCTCCTCTGACAATTTATACTTCCTTTTTTACCCATGCTTTTTATGCTATCCTCTGTTCCTAGTTAGGACAAGAAATATTTCTCCCAAGTTGAATTTCTTCCTTTAATCTGAATCCTTGCACTGGACTGCATTTGCTCCTGCTCCTGAATTCGAGCTCCCCCATGTAAGAAAATTGCGACTTCTTCAGCATTTTGATTTAAGCCTGTCACTTACATAGATGCGATTCTCCACGCCATAGGAGGCCATGCTAGGATCAATAATCTAGGCAATTTAATTCATTCAATAATACTTCTAGTCTAGTTGTGTGCTCCCTCCATCTGAAAAAGATTGTCCTCAAATGGATGTATCTAGCACCAAATTCGTGCTAGATACATCTATTTGAGGAATAACCTTGGGACAAGCTTTTTCGAACGGAGGGAGTATATAAGAAGCAAAGCGTATATAAGAAAGAAAGAAACCTTGACATAGAGAAGTCGCCAAGTCCAGAGTGGTTGTGAACAGGCATGGCTTCTTCCTCTCTGGGCAACGATCTGGAGTGAACAGTAAAATAAATAATAAATTAAAAAAACAAAATGCGTTTGAAATTAACATTTTGGAGCATCGATTTTGTGTTTTTTGCCAGATTTGCCATGAATGTCATTTGGTATTGAAATTTTGCAAGCTATTAAAACATTTGTCAATGTTTCACACAAAAAATTGGATTTTTTTTAAATTTCCTTTTGATTTTTACTGTTCATGAGCTCGGGATCAGAGCAGCCATGTCCAGGATAGATACCATCAGCTAGATGGTATCCCTTTTTATATTGGTGGTTATTAATATCAAAGTTGACCTCTGGAGAGTTGCCTTCTGAAAGCCTCATGAGCACCGAGCGTTGAAGCACGTTCATGTCATTGTGAAAACATTTCACGCAGACAAAGAGTGCCAAATACAGGGCTCTTGTGATGCCACTACTTCATGTATGATTGTGCAAGCTTTAACATGTTCCTTGTATTGCCCCTGCCAAGCAAATGAACAATTCTTCCACTTCTAATGCATACAATCTATACTTCCAAGCATTCCTAGAAAGCCTCTTGATTCATTGACCGCAAACAAAACCAGGTTGCATCCGCAAAACTTGGTTCTCTCAAGTACTCCGTAACCACAACTTTGCAGAACATGTACAATGACTCAAGGCATGTGAACTCACTCATGCATACGTACTCATCAACAAGATCACTGGGAACTCCATATGCCAGCATCCGAACAGCTCCGGTACATTTCTGATAAGAGGAGAAGCCAATCTTTCTAAGGGCATCATACTTGCATTTGAAGTAATCATCATATCCCCATCACTCCCTCCGAATACAGTTGAACAATGGTCTCACCATCCAAAACCGTCACACAAAAAGTTTGGTATGGAATAATGGTTCTATGAGATCGAAATAAGCATTGTAGAGTAGAACATGGCCGTTTTCTTTGTTACGATTCAACTCAGGAGCATGGCCCCCGATAGATCCCCTCAACAATGGTCGCTCCCTCGAAATATGCCCAATGACAACCAAAGTAGCAACCACAACATCATCGTCGTCGGACGATTCTTCGGAGGATGATGATGAACATATGATGTTATTGTGAAAAAACTCATCTGTGCTATCTGCCATGATCCTTCGGAGTGATGAATTTGAAGCTCGCTAGACGGAGGCGGGCGCGGACAGGACACAGGCGGTGAAGGACCCCATCCTTGGCCCATTTAGGCAGCAGGGTTGTCCACACCCTCCTCCTCTGCTTGTGACCGTGGAGGTAGCTGTGGTATGCCGAGGGCTGCCGGCGTCCCTAGGTAGGCTGGCATTGTATTACTTTGTCGACGGTAAGAAGCGGCCACAACGTTGACAGAGTGGGAACCGGTGGATGCGGTGGCGGTGGGGCCATCGGTGGATGCGGCGGTGGGGGCTAGGGTGGTGGCGTAGAGGTTGGAACTTGGTGGTGGTGTTAAAAGGGCGAAGAGGCTGGGATGTTGGGGGTGAACAATGGTCATTGTGCCATTGACAGGCGAGCAGGGGAGGACAAAGGGAGAATGTTGCATGCATCCGCTACGTGTCCGTGAGAGCAAATTCGACCCAAATTTGGGTCAAAATGGGTTCAAGCGTACAACAAAACAAATGTCAGTTTGTTTGCGTCAGCGCGTTGGATGGTTTTTTTGTCTACTTAGACCCAAATGGACATGGGCGGTCGAAATGCGTCCTTGTGTTGGAGTTTCCTAAAAGAAAGCAAAACGAAAAAAAATGCAAGACAAAATGATAGAGAGGGCCTCGCAGCACCTCCGTCGGGCGTTCCTAGCATGTATTCTCGGCAGTTTCAGCATCTATGCCCAATGGTCGTAGCACCTCCACCAGGCCCTCATGCACAGGTGGTTCCAACATGTACCCCCAGCGGTTGCAGTACCTTCAACTGTGTCTCATGCATTGTCGTCAAGGCCTCAAAGCACCTCTGTCCCGTAGTCGCACAATTGTTGCCTAGCGGTCACAACAGCTCTACCTAACCGCCGCACCGCCGTCTCCCGGACCTCATCGATCCATCACCAAGGTTTCTACGATCTGATCGCGGAGGCAGATATTTGAGTTACGAGTTTGGCCTTCATTTAAATCAATGCGGAATAGTTTCACAAACTCACGCCACCTGGAACATGCTACTTCTTTAGCTTGCGTTGGTTTTTTCCTTGAAGAGGAAAGGGTGGTGCAACAAAGTAGAGATAAGTATTTCCCTCAGTTTGAGAACCAAGGTATCAATCCAGTAGGAGACAACACACAAATCACCAACGCCTACACAAACACTCAAACAACTTGCAGCCAACCCGATAAAGGGGTTGTCAATCCCTTGACGGTTACTTGCAAAAGTGAGATCTGATAGAGATAGATGAACGATAAAGTAAATATTTTTGGTATTTTTGGTTTATAGATTGGAAAGTAAAAGATTGTAAAATAGTAGATCAGAAACTTATATGATGGAAAATAGACCCAGGGCCATAGGTTTCACTAGAGGCTTCTCTCAAGATATCAAATAATACGGTGGGTGAACAAATTACTGCCGAGCAATTGACAGAAAAGCACAAAGTGATGATGTAGGATCGAAAGTATGTCTAGAGGAGGGGTGATTAGACTACTTGACCAAATAAAAACTTATCCTTTTCCCAATTTTAGTTCTTGGCAGATTTTAGCAAACTTAGCACAAGTCAAGCAATCTTAACACAATTCAAGCAAGCATGCAAAGAGTATATGAGCAGTGGAAAGTAAACATGTAACTTGCAAGAATGTAAAGGGAAGGGTTTGGAGTGTGCAAATGCAATTGGAGACACGGATGTTTTTGTCGTGGTTCCGATAGGTGGTGCTATCGTACATCCACGTTGATGGAGACTTCAACCCACGAAGGGTAATGGTTGCGCGAGTCCACGGAGGGCTCCACCCAAGAAGGGTCCACGAAGAAGCAACCTTGTCTATCCCACCATGGTCGTCGCCCACGAAGGACTTGCCTCACTAGGAGTAGATCTTCACGAAGTAGGCGATCTCCTTGCCGTTACAAACTCCTTGGTTCAACTCCACAATCTTGTCGGAGGCTCCCAAGTAACACCTAGCCAATCTAGGAGACACCACTCTCCAAGAATTAACAAATGGTGTGTTGATGATGAACTCCTTGCTCTTGTGCTTCAAATGATAGTCTCCCCAACACTCAACTCTCTCTCACAGGATTTGAATTTGGTGGAAAGAAGATTTGAGTGGAAAGCAACTTGGGAAAGGCTAGAGATCAAGATTCATATGGTAGGAATGGAATATCTTGGCCTCAACACAAGTGTAGGTGGTTCTCACTCAGAAAATATAAGTTGGAAGTGTAGGTTCGTTCTGATGGCTCTCTCCACGAATGAAGAGGAGGTGGAGGGGTATATATAGCCTCCACACAAAATCTAACCGTTACACACAACTTTCCAATCTCGGTGGGACCGAATTGAGAAACTCGGTCAGACCGATTCATCAAATCTAGTGACCGTTAGGATTTTTGGTGGGACCGACATGCAACTCGGTAGGACCAATATGATTAGGGTTAGGGCATAACATAATATCGGTGAGACCGATTACACAAACTCGGTGAGACCAATTTTGGTAATAAGCTAACCAGAGAGTTGGTCAGGTAAACTCGGTGGGACCGAAATGTTAGGAAAGGGAAAGAGAGAGTTTACATTGCAATCTTGATGTGACCGATCGCTAATCTCGGTGGTACCGAAACATTATGAAGGGAAACAGAGAGATTACAATCCCATCTCGGTGAGACCGAGATCCCTATCGGTGAGACCGATTTGCCTAGGGTTTATGGTAGTGGCTATGACATCTGAACTCGGTGCCGCCGGATAGGAAGAATCAGTGGGGCCGAGTTTGACTTTTGGTTTAGGTCATATGAGGATGTGAGAAAGTAGTTGAGGGTTTTGGAGCATATCACTAAGCATTCTGAGCAAGAACCTCATTAAGCAACACCTCATCCCTCCTTGATAGTATTGGCTTTTCCTATAGACTCAGTGTGATCTTGGATCACTAAAATATAAAATGTAGAGTCTTGAGCTTTGAGATTGAGCCAATCCTTTTGTCCTTAGCATTTTGACGGGTCCACTTTTCTCATCCATGCCATGCCAAACATTGAGCTTTCCTGAGATATTTATCTTGAAATAGCATTAGCTCTATGAGCTATGTGTTGTTAGGAATTACCAAAACCACCTAGGGATAGTTGCACTTTCAATCTCCCCCTTTTTGGTAATTGATGACAACATATAGATCAAAGATTCGACAAATGATAATAAGATTGAAAAAACATTGTCGCTTTGAGAAGTATGTGAAAAGTAAGAGCTCCCCCTAAATTTGTGCATAGTTTAAGATTTGCTTTGGACTGCAAATGCAGAATGAGTTAGGCTCATGGGTTACTCTTTCATGTCACATACATCTTGGTGGAGCGCTTAAAATTATAATAATTAAATGCATGCACTCATCACCAAGCAAAGTGAATGATCATATAGAGATAAAAGGATAATGTCATCCAACAAGCATTAAGGTAGCATCGTATATGATCAACCAAGTATCACACAAAAGCATAGAGTATCTCAAACAAGCAAATAAAGTTCAACCACCAAAATAAGAGAGAATAAAAAGCAACACTCTCTCTCTCTCGAAGCCTATGATCTATATATTTTTCTCCCCCTTTGGCAACAAGTTACCAAAAAGTTCATAGAAGATGCATAGTACTAAACGACTCTCAGGCTTGGTCTTCAGGTGGTGGTGTAGAAATAACTCCAAGGACGAAGGCATCAGTTGAGGTTGATGGAGCTGATGGAGTGGCTACTGGAGCTGGTGGTACTGAAGTTGTTGCTGGTGCAGATGAGGTTGCTCTGGTGTCTGTAACTGGCACTGCAACAGATCTTTGACTTCTGGGCACTCTAGCAAATGCATTAGTGGTAGTCTTGCCCTTTTTCTCCTGCATTTCATCCTGAAGTTGCTCAACAACTGACTGTATCTCAGTGACCTTCACATCTAAATCATAGAACTTCTCCTCCATGATCCTCTCCAAGCTCTCCTGGTTTTGAGTTAGGGTGGCCAAGCCCTTCTCAATCCTTAGAGTGGAGGCAATCAAGTAGCCAAGCTGATCTTGCTTGCTCTTTAGGAAGATCTGAGATGCCTCTTCAGCAATTGGCATCTTAGCAGACTTCTCAGCCCTTTCCTTCTCCTTCTTTTCTTGTGCTTGCATAGAAGATGGCTCATTTTCATCCATTACCACTGTGTTGTCCTCAAAATCTGGGTAGATGGGCATGTGATCCTTGTCCAAGAGATATGTGCCAGTGCCCATCTTGGAGTTGATTAGCTCCTGGATCTGTGGGGCATACCCAAAACTTCTCTTTTGATCAGCAGCTGTCCTCTTGATAGTTTCCACAATTAGGCTAATGACTTTGAACTTTTGAGGCACATCAAATATGTGAAGCATGTTAATTGCATGGCCTCTGATCATCTTGTGATCACCTGACTTTAGCAATAGAGTGTGCCTGAGGATCCAGTTGATTGTTGGCAAACCTAACAGAAGGTAATGTACTGATCAAAATTTGTGTGTCTCAAGAGCAGCATCTGGGATCTCTCTGTACATATGTGTCATGGAGTTGGGATCCTTCTTCTTCTTGGCATAGACATCCAAGTCATCCTCATTCTCCTTAGGTGCATTGATCAATTTTGCCCATTCTTCAACTGTTGATTGGTACCTAGTACCTTTAGACATCCAGACAATCCTTCCATCTGGGTAGAAATGCGCTGTGGAGTAGAACTGCATAATAAGCTCATCATTCCACTTTGTGAGCTTCTGCCCAACAAAGTCCTCTACTCCACAAGACTTGAAACTATCATAGACTCCAGGATAGTGTTCTTCATTTTCCCTGATGTACTTCCAGTCCACCCATCTCATATCACAGACTATTGGCTTCTTGTCAAGCAGCACTGTCTCATAGAAGTCCTGTTGTTCCTTTGTATGGAACCTGTAGTCCACAACAGTTCTTCTCCTGACTGCATAGGGATCAGTCAATCTCCACTATCTGAGTCTTGCATCCTTCCTGAGCTTCATGTCCTCAACTACTGGATGAACATCATTGTGATCTGGAATTTTGGGCTTCAACTTCCTCAAGACATGTGTCTCATCATCTTCTTCTTCTTCTATAGCAGCTTCAGGCACTTGGGCCTTGTTCTTCTCTCCAGCAGGAATATTCCTTGTATTCCTCTTGGGTGCAACTTTGGGCTTTGGTGCAGCTGCCTTGGGAGCTTCTTTAGGCTTTGATGGAGCATCCCCTGATCTTATAGCATCTCCCATAAGCTTTTGAGCTTTAGGTGTTGGTGCAGCAACCTCTTCCTCTTCTTCTTTCATCATGGAAGGCTTTCCAACAACCCTGGACATGGTCTTCTTGACCCTTTCCTTCCTTTTCTTCCCTTCTGCAGCAACCTCTTTGGGTTCAGATTCCAAAGATACTTGAGTAGAGGCTCTGGCTTTAGACATGTGAATTCTTCTTGCAGGTGCTTTGGTCCTCATACCAGGCTTAGTGGCAGCAGCTGTGCCATATTCCTTCTTCAGCACCTTCTTCTTGGAAGTGGCCTC
Source organism: Triticum aestivum (assembly GCF_018294505.1). Taxonomy (NCBI): domain Eukaryota; kingdom Viridiplantae; phylum Streptophyta; class Magnoliopsida; order Poales; family Poaceae; genus Triticum; species Triticum aestivum. The sequence continues at coordinate 630,369,505 of NC_057801.1, forward strand.
ATCCTCAACAGCCACATAGTCTTCATCCTCAGAATCTGAGGTTCTCTTTTTTCTGGCCCTGGTGGCTACCTTAGGCAAGTTGCTGGGTGTGCTCCTGCTACCATCATAGCTGCTAGAGGGACTAGTGCCCTCACTCAAGTGAACCTGCTCCTCAGACTTGTTCTGACTGTCACTCTGATCTGACATGTTGCAAACACTGACAGCAGACCCTGTGAATAGATATAGATGAGGTAGAGTAGATGAGCATCACAAAGTACAGAGGTTTTTGCAAAAGAATGAGTCAAAAACTTATTTTTAGTTTTCCACGGAAAGCATTTCCGATCTACCGACTTGAAAACTCGGTGATGCCGAAGCAGCTTTTCGAACCTAAACTAGTGAACTCGGTTAGACCGAGTCACAGTTTGGTGGCACCGAGACTGCTAGGGTTTCGCAAAGTCCTGATCTCGGTCACACCGATTTGCAATTCTCAGTCAGACCGAGAATCACATGTGCAATGGCCTTATCCAAATCGGTGGAACCAATTTCTACAACTCGGTTGGTCCGAGATTATTTTGGCAAAAACCTAACCCTAAATTTTCAATCCACAACTAAACTACGGAGTGATTTTGCTGGATAGGATGATCTCAATCGTGGCAAGATACACGGCAAAACAATGTGCCAGGAATCAGAGTGAGATTAGCACAAGGATCAAGTCCGTACCCTAAGTGCGGCGATGGACCTGCTACGGCGGCAATGGCGGAGTCGATTTCAATTGATAGCGGCGGAGACCAGCGGCGGGAGGCAGCTGGCGACGAGGAGGACGATCTGGAAACCCAGGGAGGCAGAGCAGGCTGAGCACGGGCGAAGGGGTTCGGAGAAATTTCCAAATTTTGGCCCGGGGATATATATATATATAGCCTGACCCTGTCGGTGTGACCGATTGGAACTACCCGGTGGCACCGAGATGCATAACTACAAGCAGTTACTGCAACTCGGTGTGACCGAAAAGTTCAAATCGGTTGCACCGAGATTGAAAACCTAGATCGACTTAGTGATCTCGTTATGACCGAAATGGATGAATCTGTCAGACCGAAATGCACAAAGGAGTTTTGGAAGTTTAAGTCTATGATGAATCGGGGACTCCGAGTGCTCCTCACACAGAGTGGTTCGAATCTGACTTGATCGAACTTTGTGATGTAGCATGAATAGAGTTTGAGACAAGAAAAGCATAGATAGCTAGAGAAAGTTCTTAGGCATTCTTGTCCATCCACTTGGCAAAAGAAAAGAGACCAAACAATCAAAACTACAAGTGGATGTCCTTGAACGAGTAAAATATGCAACCAACATGCTCACACAATAAAATGACAAATGAAATATGTGGCAAAGCATGCACAACCATTCTAGCATCTATCAAGCACTTGGCGATGACTAGGTCATCTATATATGAGTATATTGACTTAGGAGTCAAATGAGAACATTTGATCATAGGTCATACTCATCGTTTAAGCTCAAGTGGGGTTGCCACTTTTACATAATGCATTGTTGTGTTCACACCATTAGAGTTGCTTTAGCTCAATTCTTAGAGTAAAGCTCCCCTAGATGTGAGATCCCCCCTAAGAGGGATGAACTAACCCTAGGTTTTGTCGATGATGACTTCATGTAGGTGTTGAAGATGTGGATGCTCAATGTTGATGTAGATTGATACGTCCATTTTGCATCATGCTTTTATATCAATATTTATTGCATTATGGGTTGTTATTACACATTATATCTCAATACTTATGGCTATTCTCTCTTATTTTACAAGGTTTACCATGAAGAGGGGGAATGCTGGTAGCTGGAATTCTGGCTGGAAAAGGAGCAAACGTTGGAAACCTATTCTGCACAGCTCCAAAAGTCCTGAAACTCCATTAAACAACTTTTTGGAATTAATAAGAATTTCTGAGCGAAAAAATAGGCCAGGGGGCCCACACCTTGTCCAGGAGACAGGGGGCGCGCCCCCTATCTCCTGGGCCCCCTGGTGGGCCCCCGACGTCCATCTTCTATTATATCATCACTTTTACCCTGGGAAAAATCGTGGGCAAGCTTACGGGACGAAACTCCGCCGCCACGAGGCGGAACCTTGGCGGAATCAATATAGGGCTCTGGCGGAGCTGTTCTGCCGGGGACACTTCCCTCCAGGAGGGGGAAATCATCACCAACGTCACCACCAACGATCCTCTCATCGGGAGGGGGTCAATCTCCATCAACATCATCACCAGCACCATCTCCTCTCAAAACCCTAGTTCATCTCTTGTATCCAATCTTGTATCAAAACCACAAATTGGTACCTGTGGGTTGCTAGTAGTGTTGATCACTCCTTGTAGTTGATGCTAATTGGTTTACTTGATGGAAGATCATATGTTCAGATCCTTTATGCATATTATTACTCCTCTGATTATGAACATGAATATGCTTTGTGAGTAGTTACGTTTGTTCCTGAGGACATGGGTGAAGTCTTGCTATTAGTAGTCATGTGGATTTGGTATTCGTTCGATATTTTGATGAGATGTATGTTGTCTTTTCCTCTAGTGGTGTTATGTGAACATCGACTACATGACACTTCACCATTATTTGGGCCTAGAGGAAGGCATGGGGAAGTAATAAGTAGATGATGGGTTGCTAGAGTGACAGAAGCTTAAACCCTACTTTATGTGTTGCTTCATTAGGGGCAGATATGGATCCATATGTTTAATGTTGTGGTTAGATTTAACTTAATACTCCTTTTGTAGTTGCGGATGCTTGCAATAGGGGTTAATCATAAGTGGGATGCTTGTCCAAGTTAGGGCAGTACCCAAGTACCGGTCCACCCACATATCAAATTATCAAAGTACCGAACGCGAATCATAGGAACGTGATGAAAACTAGCTTGACGATAATTCCCAATGTGTCCTCGGGAGCTCCTTTATTATTATTAGAAATTGTCCAGGCTTATCCTTTGCTACATAAAGGATTGGGCCACCTTGCTGCACTTTATTTACTTTATTTACTTGTTGCTCGTTACTATTTATCTTATCACAAAACTATCTATTACCTACAATTTCAGTGCTTGCAGAGAAAACCTTACTGAAAACCGTCTATCATTTCCTTATGCTCCTCGTTGGGTTCGACACTCTTACTCATTGAAAGGACTACGATAGATCCCCTACACTTGTGGGTCATCAAGACTCTTTTCTGGTGCCGTTGCTGGGGAGTGTAGCGCTTTTGGTGAGTGGAACTTGGTAAGGAAACATTTATATAGTGTGCTGAAATTTTCTGTTACTTGTCACTATGGAAACTAATCCTTTGAGGGGCTTGTTTGGGGTATCTTCACCCCAACCAGAAGAGCAAAGAGTTTCTCCTCAACCTACTGAACTTTATGAAAATATTTACTTTGAGATTCCTTCGGGTATGATAGAGAAACTACTAGCTAATCCATTTGCAGGAGATGGAACATTGCATCCCGATTTAAACCTTATCTTTGTGGATGAAGTTTGTGGATTATTTAACCTTGCAGGTATTCCCGATGATGTTGTGAAAAGGAAGGTCTTCCCTTTATCTTTGAAGGGAGATGCATTGACATGGTATAGGCTATGTGATGATACGAGATCTTGGAATTATAAGCGATTGAAATTGGAATTTCACCAGAAGTTCTATCCTATGCATCTTGTTCATCGTGATCGTAATTACATATATAATTTCTGTCCTCGCGAAGGAGAAAGCATCGCTCAAGCTTGGGGCAGGCTTAAGTCAATGTTATATTCATGCCCCAATCATGAGCTCTCTCGGGAAATGATTATTTAGAATTTTTATGCTTGGCTTTCTCTTGATAATCGCAACCTGCTCGATACTTCCTGTGCTGGTTCTTACATGATGAAGACTATTGATTTCAAATGAGACTTATTGGAAAGAATTAAACACAACTCTGAAGATTGGGGTTCCGACGATGGTAAGGAGTCAGGTATGACACCTAAGTTCGATTGTGTTAAATCTTTTATGGATACCGATGCTTTTCGTGGATTTAGCGCTAAGTATGGACTTCACTCTAAGATAGTAGCTACTTTTTGTGAATCTTTTGCTACTCACGTTGATCTCCCTAAAGAGAAGTGGTTTAAATATAGTCCTCATGTTGAAGTGAAAGTAGTTGCACCTATTACAGTTGAAGAAAAGAGTATTACCTATAGTGATCCTATTGTTCCTACTACTTATGTTGAAAAACCTCCTTTTCCTATTAGGATAAAGGATCATGCTAAAGCTTCGACTATTGTTCGTAAGAGTAATACTAGGACTTATACACCTCCTGAGCAAATTAATGTTGAACCTAGTATTGCTATGGTTAAAGATCTCTTGGATGAGGACTTAGATGGGCCTGTTATTTCTTTCTTGGGTGAGACTGCTAATATTGCTAGACCTGATACTAAGAAACGTAGACCTGTCGTAGGCATGCCTGTTATTTCTATTAAAATAGGAGATCATTGTTATCATGGCTTATGTGATATGGGTGCTAGTGCTAGTGCGATACCTTATGATCTTTATAAAGAAATTATGCACGACATTGCACCCGTTGAATTAGAAGACATTGATGTTACTATTAATCTTGCTAATAGGGATACCATTAAACCTATTGGGATTCTTAGAGATGTTGAAGTTTTGTGTGGGAAGGTTAAATACCCTGCTGATTTTCTTGTTCTTGGTTCCCCACAGGATGATTTTTGTCCCATTATTTTTGGTAGACCCTTCTTGAATACTGCTAGTGCTAAGATTAATTATGAAAAGAATATTGTCAATGTTGGCATAGATGGTATGTTTCATGAGTTTAATTTCGCTAAGTTTAGCAGACAACCTCATGAAAGGGAACCACCTAGTAAGGATGAGATTATTGGTCTTGCTTCCATTGTTGTTCCTCCAACTGATCCATTAGAACAATATTTGCTAGACCATGAAAACGATATGTTTATGAAGGAAAGGAAAGAAATAGATGAAGTGTTCCTTAAACAGGAACCTATGTTGAAACATAACCTTCCCGTTGAAATTCTTGGGGATCCCCCTCCACCCAAGGGTGATCCCGTGTTTGAACTCAAACCTTTACCTGATAATCTTAAGTATGCTTATCTTGATGAAAAAGAAATATATCCTGTTATTATTAGTGCTAACCTTTCAGAGAAAGAAGAAGAAAGATTATTGAAAACTCTGAAGAAGCACCGAGCAACTATTGGATATACTCTGGATGATCTTAAGGGCATTAGTCCCATATTATGTCAACACAAGATTTCAGTGGAGGAAGATGCCAAACCAATTAGAGATCCTCAAAGACAATTAAATCCCAAGATGAAGGATTATTATTATATTTCCTTGTTTATGATAATTGTCTTTTATTCATGCTATAATTGTATTATCCGGAAATCGTAATACACATGTGAATACTTAGACCACAACATGTCCCTAGTGAGCCTCTAGTTGACTAGCTCGTTGATCAACAGATAGTCATGGTTTCCTGTCTATGGACATTGGATGTCATTGATAACGGGATCACATCATTAGGAGAATGATGTGATGGACAAGACCCAATCCTAAGCATAGCACAAAGATCGTGTAGTTCGTTTCCTAGAGCTTTTCCAATGTCAAGTATCTTTTCCTTAAACCATGAGATCGTGTAACTCCCGCATACCGTAGGAGTGCTTTGGGTGTACCAAACGTCACAACGTAACTGGGTGACTATAAAGGTGCACTACAGGTATCTCCGAAAGTGTCTGTTGGGTTGACACGGATCGAGACTGGGATTTGTCACTCCGTATGACGGAGAGGTATCTCTGGGCCCACTCGGTAATGCATCATCATAATGAGCTCAAAGTGACCAAGTGTCTGGTCACGGGATCATGCATTACGGTACGAGTAAAGTGACTTGCCGGTAACGAGATTGAATGAGGTATTGGGATACCGATGATCGAATCTCGGGCAAGTAACGTACCGATTGACAAAGGGAATTGTATACGGGGTTGCTTAAATCCTCGACATCGTGGTTCATCCGATGAGATCATCAAGGAGCATGTGGGAGCCAACATGGGTATCCAGATCCTGCTGTTGGTTATTGACCGGAGAGCCGTCTCGGTCATGTCTGCATGTCTCTTGAACCCGTAGGGTCTACACACTTAAGGTTCGGTGACGTTAGGGTTGTATGAATATGAGTATGCAGCAAACCGAAAGTTGTTCGGAGTCCCGGATGAGATCCCGGACGTCATGAGGAGTTCCGAAATGGTCCGGAGGTAAAGAATTATATATGGGAAGTCGAGTTTCGGCCATTGGGAAAGTTTCGAGGTCCACCGGTATTGTACCGGGACCACCGGAAGGGTCCCGGGGTCCACCGGGTGGGGCCACCTATCTCGGAGGGCCCCATTGGCTGAAGTGGGAGGGGAACCAGCCCCTAGTGGGCTGGTGCGCCCCCCTGGGCCCCCCTCTGCGCCTAGGGTTGGGAACCCTAGGGGAGGGGGCGCCTCCACTTGCCTTGGGGGGCACTCCACCCCACTTGGCCGCCGCCCCCCTCCTAGAGATCCCATCTCTAGGGCCGGAGCCCCCCCTGGGGTCCCTATATAAAGAGGGGGGTGGGAGGGCAGCCCCACCCAATACCCTGGCGCCTCCCTCCCCTCCCTGCTACACCTCTCCCTCCCGTAGTTGCTTGGCGAAGCCCTGCCGGAGCCCTACTGCATCCACCACCACGTCGTCGTGCTGCTGGATCTTCATCAACCTCTCCTTTCCCCTTGCTGGATCAAGAAGAAGGAGACATCACGCTGACCGTACGTGTGTTGAACGCGGAGGTGCTGTCCGTTCGGCGCTAGGATCTCCGGTGATTTGGATCACGACGAGAACGACTCCCTCAACCCCGTTCTCTTGAACGTTTCCGCACGCGATCTACAAGGGTATGTAGATGCACTCTTCTCTCGTTGCTAGATGAACTCATAGATTGATCTTGGTGAATGTAGGAAATTTTTTATTTTATGCAACGTTCCCAACAATACAGGGGCGCCACACATCGCCTATGTTTCACTGATGAGGTAGTAGACCATGAATTTCCAGCGGGATTCAAGCCCGTAAACATAGAAGCATACGGCAGAACAACAGACCCTGGAGTCTGGATTGAGGATTATATCCTCCACATACACATGGCTAGAGGAGATGACCTTCACGCCATAAAATACTTACCCCTTAAGATCAAAGGGCCAGGCCGGCATTGGCTGAAAAGCCTTCTCGAAAACACCATAGGAAGTTGGGAAGAGCTCGAGGATGCTTTCTGGGAAAATTTTCAAGGGACGTATGTCCGACCTCCGGATGCAGATGATCTGAGTCATATAACTCAACAACCCGGAGAGTCAGCCCGGAAACTCTAGAACAGATTCCTTACCAAAAAGAATCAGATAGTCGACTGTCCGGACGCCGAAGCCCTAGCTGCTTTCAAACATAGCGTCCGAGACGAATGGCTCGCCAGACACCTCGGCCAATAAAAGCCAAGAACGATGGCCGCATTGACAAGCCTCATGACCCGCTTTTGCGCAGGAGAGGATAGTTGGTTGGCAAGAAGCAGCACCAGCGACCCAAGTACATCCGAACTCAGAAATGGAAACGGGAAACCGCGTCGTAACAAAGAACAGCACCGGATAAAGGATAATAGCCCAATGAGCACGACAGTCAACGCCGGATTCAAAAGCTCTCGGCAAAATCAGAAAAAGCCGCCCCCCAAAGATAACAGGGACGAGCCATCTAACCTCAACAAAATCTTGGACAAAATATGTCAAATCCACAATACTCCTAGGAGACCTGCAAACCACACCCATAGAGATTGTTGGGTCTTCAAGCAATCCGGCAAACTCAACGCCGAACACAAGGGGCTCGACACACCAAGCGAGGATGACGATGCACCCCACAAGCAGAACACCGAAGAACAAAAGAAGTTCCCACAAGAAGTCAAAACAGTAAATTCACTTCAGGTGACAAAAAGGAAAAATAGAGTGGCGCCTACGAAGATACGCGCCATATGGCCTGCCTCAGAGGAGCCCCGCCACTGGTTGTTACAGCCAATCACCTTCGATCATCAGGATTACTCTAGAGGTATCCGGAACGCAGGCTGGACTACCTTGGTCTTAGATCCGGTTATTGACGGACTCCAATTTACACAAGTCCTAATGGACGGCGGCAGTGACCTAAACCTGCTATATCAGGACACAATCCGCAAACTGGGAGTAAACCCACAAATGATTCGCCATGGCAACACTTCCTTTCAAGGAGTCACGCCAGGCCCAGATACCCAGAGTATGGGTTCCCTTTCGTTAGAAGTGATGTTCGGCTCCCCGACAACTTCCGAAGCGAAAAGCTAACCTTCCACATCGCCCCATTCATAAGTCGCTATCAAGCGCTACTGGGATGCAAAGCTTTCGCCCGCTTTAACACAATACCACATTACACATCCCTCACACTCAAAATGCCCGGTCCACGAGGCATCATCTCATTAAAGGGAAATATCAAGTGTTCCCCGAAGTGCGGATAATGGTGTGGCTGCCTTGACAGCCGCACACTAATCCAGCTTTACTACCCCGGACATGGCTCGACGAGTCCGGCGTAAACATACAAAGGCTTCATAGCCGCATAACCCTGTACAAGGGGCTCCGCATGTTTACACCAGGAGACAATACAACTCAGTTCTACTCATGTTTCTGTATTATATTTTGTTTATTTTAACATAGACTTCTCGCACGATTATTTTCCACTAAGTTCCTCTCTTTCGCAGACAAACACCGTGCTACACCCGTCCAGGATATGGCACAACGGAGACACAGGCGCAGACGTGCAGTAGGGACCCGTTTCAAGAATTCTTTTCAGATTAAGACCCTGCGTAAACCTTTTTTACTGTCTCTTGTTGATAACATCCCCCGGGTTTTGCTATAACTGAGGAGGAGGCTGGCGTCTTGGCATGTGGCCACGCCAGAATTTTGCGCGTTCCTGGGCACCAAGGGCCTTTACCAAGGGCTTTTGTTCGGCCCATTTCATAAAGACCGAATACCTTAGGGAGTGTTCGGCGTCGCGAGATTGGCCTTATATGCATCAGCTCCGAATCATGTCTTTGGTCAAATGTTGGGTTTGCCCGGCTCCTGTGTTTTGCTACCTTACGTTCCGCTCTATCGGCTAAGGAGGCACCAGGAGAACTACTGCGATTGTGCCCCGGTTCGTCCAGGCGAGCACCTCAGTAGAGAAAGCCGAAAATTGACTGTCATGATATAGCGAGAGACTGGTCAACCACTCGATGACTTCTGGAATCTTTAGGATTCCTCCGCATTAACGAAGGGCTGCTTCCCGGTCAGGCACATACGCGCCCCGAATTTGGGCGAGCGCGGTGCCCCTAGGGGCTATTCAGTAGCCCCACTGTCAAACTCCTATGGCTAAGTGAAAGTGATAAAGCATTATAGTCCGGTTGCCTAGTTCGCTGCGTTATCACCTCCTTTATAGGACCAAGACATTGGATTAAGTGTGAAAAGGCGCCTTCTGCGAACACCCCCGTATTATATGCGTGGGGGCTGAAGCCAACGACTGCCATCTTTCAGGTTATATACATATATACATTAACGGCCGCACAGGAGGCATTCTAATTCATGAAAGCACAAGTATAAAAGGCTTTTATATTTCATCAAAATATTGTTTTACAATAGCACATGCTATTCAAACACAACATCCTTCGAGCATTGCGTCTCTATTACACGAGCGCCCTGCATGACTTCCTCAAAATAGTGCTTGACAGGTACTCGGCTTTCGTACGAATCTCGGGATGCAACAACACTGGCTTCCATATCCACCCAGTATGTCTTGACACGGGCAAGGGCCATCTGTGCGCCCTCTATGCACGCTGACCTCTTCATCGCATCAACATGCGGCACTGAACCAAGGAACTGCTGCACCAAGCTAAAATAACTCTTTGGCTCTGGCTCTTCCGGCCACAGACGACTCGCGACGTACCTCATGGCGAGTCCGGATAACCTGTTCAACTCCGCCCAAGCGGCCAAACGATCGGATACCGAAAGTGGGCGCTCTGGATTGTGGAACTATGACCAAAAAAGTTCTTCCAATTCATGGTCACCTCGACCCCGGAAGTGTTCGGTCGCGTCTACGGCACTCGCCGCCAAATCCAGATAAGTGTTCACCGCACTCCATTTCCGGTCTAAGGGAGCATACTTAGAATCCTCGAACTTCATCCGCAGCATATAGGGCTTTCCAGCCATGATATCTCCAGCCTGACGTAGCTCCTCCTTCATAGCTCTCATTGCAGAGTGAGTGTCCTTGGCCTCGGCAGTGACCTTTTTAAGGTCCTTCTGAGCCACCCTATCTTCTTGTTCAAGAAGTTTACAGCGGTCGGTAGCATCCTTCAATTTTACAGCCATCTTGGCTATTACTTTCTTGCTATGACAGTGAGTAGCCTGTTCGGCTTTTAGCTCTTCAGCCGCTTTAACGGCAGCCACATCACTTTTCCTCGCTTGCTCCTTGGCTCGGGCAAGTTCCGCCCGAAGGTTCTCCACGGCAGCAGCACCATCTACATTAAGCACATATATTATAAGGCACGAGCATCGAGCTCTTCTTATCAGATGTCTTTGGAGACATTACATACCTTGTGCCTCGTCTAGCCGCTTATTTACAAGCGCGATGTCGGCATCTGCTACGTCAAGTTGCCGCTTTAGCTCGGCAGATTCATCAGTCCGGCTAGCCACTGAACGCCTCGCCACCTACATAGAAAAGGTGACATATTATACCTGGGATTACGATCCTCTGTGTGCCATCATTTTTGACAACACACAGAGTCTTAGGGGCTACTATTTATACATGGCACATTTTACATATGCGGCTCTACCAAAAGGTACACCTTTTCACGTACCTAAAAGCCTGTCAGTAAACTCCTGGCGGCCTCGTACAATCCGCTTTCCACAGATGAAATCCTTCCAATCACCGTGTTCATCAACACACGGTGTTCTTCTGGGATAGAAGCTCGCCCGAGCAGATCCTTCAGCCCCTTCGACCGCGCACCAGAGGGTGCCGGACTAGTCTGATGACCTTTTTCAGGGTCCGGACTGGGAGAAACCCTCCGAGACGACACCTCGGGGTCGCCTGCCTCATAAGACAGTACAGCTGGGGGAGGCATTTCGCTCTCCGTCATCTCCGGACGAAGATCCCCTGAAGATGAGCTCTGCTGAGAAGGGTTGAGATCCGAACTACAAGGTAATATTTCGGCTATCTTCCTTAGAAATAAAACAGGGATGTCACTCATTTTGGAACCCCTCTCTTTACTTATGGCTCGGTGGAGAGCTGATCCCCTTGGGGGCGCAATACGGCCGGGGCATTCACCGGCGCCGGACCCTCTGACAAAGATTTCTTCCCCTGCTTTGAGGCCATCGCCTCCGGGTCGTCAGAGGTGGTCCTTTTCTTTCCCTGGTTGGGAGAATTCTCGATTCCTCCCTTCCTGATAGCCTCCTTCGCGGAGGCGGTAGCTCCTGGGTTCCCCTCTTCGCCTTCTTCCGAAGGCGCAATCTTCAGCATCCTGGTCAACATGGGATCCGGCGTGGTCTCAGGCAGGGGGCCGGACACCTGATAAGCTTTGCTTTCGCTATCCACTCCTGTTCAAAGGATAGCTCTTTTAAGGGCAGTTTTATGATAAAAATACGGATTGTGTGTCCGAATAGGGGGCTACTTACTTGAGCATCCGGGCGATTGCAGCTCAGACCTGCGTCCTCGGACAAGTCCGGACACCTTGCTTGTGATCCGAAGAACAATTTGTACATCTCCATGGGCGTCATGCCCATAAAATGTTGGAGGAATCGCGGTCCCTCCGGATTAAATTCCCACAGGCGGAGAGGGCGACGTTTGCAGGGCAGCATGCGGCGAATCAGCATAACTTGCGCCACTACAGTCAAGTTGATATCTCTTTCTAGGAGATCTCGAATGCGGCCCTGCAGCAAGGGCACGTCTTTGGACGGCCCCCAGATAAGCCCTTCATTGACCCATGACGCTAGTCGTGGTGGGGGACCCGAGCAAAAAGCAAGAGGCGCCACCCATGTGGTGCCCCTGGGGGCTGTGATGTAAAACCAGTCCCGTTTCCATAAGCCAAACTCCTCTTGAAAAGAGCCCTCGGGCCATGGAGCGTCGACCATCTTGCTTATGGTAGCCCCTCCGCACTCAGTGTGCTTCCCCTTGATCATCTTTGGTTCTACCTTGAAGGTTCTAAGCCACAATCCGACGTGAGGAGTAATATGGAGGAAGGCCTCACACACGACAATGAACGATGAGATTTGGAGGATGGACTCCGGAGCTAAGTCATGAAATTCCAGCCCGTAATAAAACATGAGCCCCCTCACGAAGGGATCAATCGGGAAGCCTAGCCCCCGAAGGAAGTGAGATGTGAACACCATGTTCTCACCGGGCTGGGAGTGGGAATAGCCTGCCCTTGAGCAGGCAGCCTATGCGAGATTTTGCCGGTTAGATACCTGACATCTCTCAGCTTTCGCACGTCCTCTTTCGTAATGGAGGAAGGCGTCCACCAGCCTTGGAGGTCGGAGCCGGACATCATTGAAGGTCCGAAGCGCCCGAATCTGGAGCTTTGGGTGTTGGAACTCGAGGCGAGGGGCGGATTTGATTGAATTGAAAAGAAAGGAGTCAAGCCTTGGTCTCTTTATAAAGAGGTTGAATACCAAGAGCCCTCCCCGTGACCGTTTGGGACTCACTTTCAATTAGGAAGCCATACCAAAGGCACGGTTGGGTTACCCACGCTCGTATTGATGAGAATCCCGGAATAAGGGGACACGATCTCTGGTTTGACAAGACGTGCCAAGGAAACCGCCTCGCTAAATGCGCTGAGGTGGAACAGTAAAATGATTCGAATAAAGGCTTGGTCGTGGCGTGATGACACGCTGCGGACTACGTCAGCAGATTAGATTTGAGCAGATATTATTCTCTCTACGGTGGTATGTGGAACTTATTTTGCAGAGCCGTACATTATCCTTGTGTTCAACATCTTCTATGAAATATTCGGAGGAGGAACCCGCCTTGCAATGGCGAAGACAATTTGCGCGCCGGACTCGTCGTCATTGAAGCCTGGTTCAGGGGCTACTGAGGGAGTCCTGGATTAGGGGGTGTCCGGATGGCCGGACTATGACCTTTGGCCGGACTCTCGGACTATGAAGATACAAGATTGAAGACTTTGTCCCATGTCCGGATGGGACTTTCCTTGGCGTGGAAGGCAAGCTTGGCGATTCGATATGAAGATCTCCTCCCATTGTAACCGACTCTGTGTAACCCTAGCCCTCTCCGGTGTCTATATAAACCGGAGAGTTTTAGTCCATAGGACGAACAATAATCATACCATAGGCTAGCTTCTAGGGTTTAGCCTCTCTGATCTCGTGGTGGATCAACTCTTGTACTACCCATATCATCAATATTAATCAAGCAAGAGTAGGGTTTTACCTCCATCGAGAGGGCCCGAACCTAGGTAAAAACATCGTGTCCCTTGTCTCCTGTTACCCTCCGCCTAGACGCACAGTTCGGGACCCCCTACCCGAGATCCGCCGGTTTTGACACCGACAGCTATATTCTCTGATTTTTGTGAAAAGGTTTGTGAGGTATTCATGGATAACTTCTCCTTCTATGGATCCTCTTTTGATGATTGTTTGAGCAACCTTGATCGAGTTCTGCAGAGATGCGAAGACACTAGTCTCGTCCTAAATTGGGAAAAGTGTCACTTTATGGTTAATGAAGGCATTGCCTTGGGGCACAAGATCTCCGAGAGAGGTATTGCAGTTGATAAAGCCAAAGTTGATGCTATTGAAAAGATGCCATGTCCAAAGGACATAAAAGGTATAAGAAGTTTCCTTGATCATGCCAGTTTTTATAGGAGGTTTATTAAGGACTTCTCTAAAATCTATAGGCCTCTGACTAATTTATTGCAAAAATATATTCCTTTTGTCTTTGATGATGATTGTGTAGAAGCATTTGAAGTACTTAAGAAAGCTTTGATCACTGCACCTATTGTTCAGGCACCTGATTGGAATTTACCTTTTGAAATTATGTGCGATGCGAGTGATTATGCTGTAGGTGTTGTTTTAGGGCAAAGAATAAGAAATTGAATGTTATCCAGTATGCTAGTAAGACTCTTGATACTGCCCAGAGAAATTATGCTACTACTGAAAAAGAGTTCTTAGCAGTTGTGTTTGCATGTGATAAGTTCAGACCTTATATTGTTGATTCCAAAGTTACTATTCATACTGACCATGCTACTATTAAATATCTTATGAAAAAGAAAGATGCTAAGCCTAGACTCATTAGATGGGTTCTCTTGCTCCAAGAATTTGACTTGCATATTATTGATAGAAAGGGAGCTGAGAACCCCGTTGCAGATAACTTGTCTAGGTTAGAGAATGTTCTTGATGACCCACTGCCTATTAATGATAGCTTTCCTGATGAACAATTAGCGGTTGTCAATGCTTCTCGTACTGCTCCTTGGTATGCTGATTATGCTAATTACATTGTTGCTAAATATTTACCGCCTAGTTTCACATACCAGCAAAAGAAGAAGTTCTTTTATGATTTAAGACATTACTTCTGGGATGATCCACACCTTTATAAAGAAGGAGTAGATGGTGTTATTAGACGTTGTGTGCTTGAGCATGAACAGGAACATATTCTACGTAAGTGTCACTCTGAATCTTATGGAGGACACCACACTGGAGATAGAACAGCACACAAGGTACTACAATTTGGTTTTTATTGGCCTACTCTCTTCAAAGATGCTCGTAAGTTTGTCTTATCTTGTGATGAATGTCAAAGAATAGGTAACATTAGTAGACGTCAAGAAATGCCTATGAATTATTCTCTTGTTATTGAACTGGTTGATGTTTGGGGCTTTGATTATATGGGACCTTTTCCTGCCTCTAATGGTTATACGCATATTTTAGTTGCTATTGATTATGTTACTAAGTGGGTAGAAGCTATTCCAACTAGTAGTGCTGATCATAACACTTCTATGAAAATGCTTAAAGAAGTTATTTTTCCGAGGTTTGGAGTCCCTAGATATCTTATGACTGATGTTGGTTCACATTTTATTCATGGTGATTTCCGTAAGATGCTTGCTAAGTATGATGTCAATCATAGAATAGCATCTCCTTATCATCCGCAGTCTAGTGGTCAAGTAGAGTTGAGCAATAGAGAGCTCAAATTAATTTTGCAAAAGACTGTGAATAGATCTAGAAAGAATTGGTCCAAAAAACTTGATGATGCATTATGGGCCTATAGAACTGCATACAAAAATCCTATGGGTATGTCTCCTTATAAGATGGTTTATGGAAAAGCGTGTCATTTACCTCTTGAACTTGAACATAAAGCATATTGGGCTATTAAAGAGCTTAATTATGACTTGAAACTTGCCGGTGAGAAGAGATTATTTGATATTAGCTCACTTGATGAATGGAGAACCCAAGCCCATGAGAATGCCAAGCTTTTCAAAGAAAAAGTCAAACGCTGGCATGATAAGAGGATAGAAAAGCGTGAGTTTAACATAGGGGATTATGTGTTATTATTCAACTCTCGTTTAAGATTTTTTGCAGGAAAACTTCTCTCCAAATGGGAAGGTCCCTAGGTTATCGAGGAGGTCTATCGTTCTGGTGCCATAAAAATCAACAACTTCGAAGGCACAATCCGAGGGTGGTAAACGGTCAAAGAATTAAACACTATATTTCAGGTAATCCTATCAATGTTGAAACTAATATTATTGAAACCGTAACCCCTGAGGAATACATAAGGGACACTTTCCAGAACGTTCCAGACTCCAAAAAGGTATAGGTATGTGGTACGGTAAGTAAACCGACTCCAAAACAACTCCAATGGCAATTTTTATCAGTTTTGGAATATTTAAGAATTTTAGGAAGAAAGTAGTTCGAAAGGGACACGAGGCTGCCACAAGAGTGGAGGGTGCCCCCCCTGTAGGGCGCGCCCCCTGTCTCGTGGGTACCTCGTGTGCTTCTTGGACTCCGTTTTCTTGTATGTTACATATTTTGGTCGGTAAAAATTCATTATATATACTCCCGAAGGTTTTGACCAATGTATCACGCAAATATCCTCTGTTTTCATTTCGAGCTGTTCCTATTGCAGATTTGGAACAAGATGTCGCCCCAAGATTCGGAGGGGGAGAGCTACATGGCTGATTATATCACAAACCCAAAAGTATATGGGGATGTGGAGCATTATGGTTGGACCACGGAGGAAGAAGAAGACTATGATCCAAAGGGGAAGGAGGAGACAAGCTCCGATGAAGAGGACGATTCACTACCTCAACATGGTGATATGCATGTGGAGTTCAAGAAGTCAAGCCTCCCTAAGGTCCAATCTATCCCACCACGTTTTTTGCAGGACAGCAAGGCAACACTATGCAAAAAGATAATGAAACTTGAGATCGAGAATGAGGATCTGAGGGAGGAAAATTTTAGCCTCAGTTGCAAGCTAGAGAAGAAAAATGCAACAATTCCACCGTCATCATCACCACCTCCATCACCTCCGAGGAAATAATCACATGGGTATGGGCACTCCCCTTGGCAACTACCAAGCTTGGGGGAGGTGCCCCGGTATCGTATCACCATCACACTCCTATCTTTACCACTTTATTTAGTTTGATCCTTTTAGTAGTATCTTGATCAAGTAGTTTGAGTTTTGCTTTGTGATCTCTTTATGTAATCGAGTCCGTGAGCTATCTATAATAAAGATTAGTGTTGAGTCAAGGGCTTTGCTATGTGCTATGATCTTGAGAAAGTAGAAAGAATAAAAGAGTTCATATTGATCTTATGGATGGTGATAACTTCACACATAGAAAGTATGAGGCATAAAAAATTGTTGAGAGTTGAAGAACGTAGCCTTGGTCATCGTTGCAATTAATAGGAAGTGATAAGGAAAGAGGGGTTCACATATAAAGATATTATCTTGGACAACTTTTATGATTGTGAAGCACTCATTAAGTATGACATGCTAAAAGAGTTGATGTTGGACAAGGAAGACAACGTAATGGTTTATGTTTTCCGACATCTCAATTAAAGTATATTGTCATTGACCTTCCAAACATGTTGAGCTTGTCTTTCCCCCTCATGCTAGCCAAATTCCTTGCACCTAGTAGAGATACTACTTGTGCTTCCAAATACCCTTAAACCCAGTTTTGCCATGAGAGTCCACCATACCTACCTATGGATTGAGTAAGATCCTTCAAGTAAGTTGCCATTGGTGCAAGCAATAAAAATTGATCTCTAATTATGTATGACTTATTAGTGTGGAGAAAATAAGCTTTGTACGAACTTGTTGTGGAAGTAATAAAAGCAACGGACTGCATAATAAAGGTCCACATACAAGGGGCAATATAAGGTGACGTTCTTTTGCATTAAGATTTTGTGCGTCAACCCTAAACGCGCATGACAACCTCTGCTTCCCTCTGCGAAGGGCCTATCTTTTACTTTATGTCTTTACTTTATGCTTGAGTCAAGGTGATCCTCACCTTTCCCTTTTTCATTTTATCCTTTGGCAAGCGCCTCGTGTTTGAAAGATCATGATATATATACCCAATTGGATGTAAGTTAGCATGGGGTATTATTGTTGACATCACCTAAAGGTGAATACGTTGGGAGGCAACACAATAAGCCCCTATCTTTCTCAATGTCCGACTGAAACTCTATAACCACAAGTATTGTGTGAGTGTTAGCAATTGTAGAAGACTACGAGATAGTTGAGTATGTGAGCTTGCTGAAAAGATCTTTTATTGACTCTTTCTGATGTTACGATAAATTGCAATTGCTTCAATGACTGAGATTATAGTTTGTTAGTTCCCAATGAAGTTTTTGAACCATATTTGACAGTGTGAATTGCTTGTTACTTGAGCATAGGAAATCATATGACAAAATCTATATATGTTTCTGTTATTAGAATGATCATGATGCCCTCATGTCCGTATTTTATTTTTATCGACACCTCTATCTCTAAACATGTGGACATATTTTTCGATTTCGGCTTCCGCTTGAGGACAAGCAAGGTCTAAGCTTGGGAGAGTTGATACGTCCATTTTGCATCATGCTTTTATATCAATATTTATTGCATTATGGGCTGTTATTACACATTATATCTCAATACTTATGGCTATTCTCTCTTATTTTACAAGGTTTACCATGAAGAGGGGGAATGCCGGCAGCTGGAATTGTGGCTGGAAAAGGAGCAAACATTGGAAACATATTCTGCACAGCTCCAAAAGTCCTAAAACTCCACGAAACAATTTTTGGAATTAATAAGAATTTCTGAGCGAAACAAATAGGCCAGGGGGCCCACACCTTGTCGAGGAGACAAGGGGGCGCCCCCCCCTATAGGGCGCCCCCCTATCTCCCGGGCCCCCTGGTGGGCCTCCGGCATCCATCTTCTACTATATCATCAGTTTTACCGTGGAAAAAATCGTGGGCAAGCTTACGGGACGAAACTCCGCCGCCACGAGGCGGAACCTTGGCGGAATCAATCTAGGGCTCTGGCAGAGCTGTTCTGCTGGGGACACTTCCCTCCAGGAGGGGGAAATCATCACCAATGATCCTCTCAATGGGAGGGTGTCAATCTCCATCAACATCTTCAGCAGCACCATCTCCTCTCAAAACCCTAGTTCATCTCTTGTATCCAATCTTGTATCAAAACCAAAAATTGGTACCTGTGGGTTGCTAGTAGTGTTGATTACTCCTTGTAGTTGATGCTAATTGGTTTACTTGGTGGAAGATCATATGTTAAGATCCTTTATGCATATTATTACTCCTCTGATTATGAACATGAAAATGCTTTGTGAGTAGTTACATTTGTTCCCGAGGACATGGGTGAAGTCTTGCTATTAGTAGTCATGTGAATTTGGTATTCGTTCGATGTTTTGATGAGATGTATGTTGTCTTTTCCTCTAGTGGTGTTATGTGAACGTCGACTACATGACACTTCACCATTATTTGGGCCTAGAGGAAGGCATGGGGAAGTAATAAGTAGATGATGGGTTGCTAGAGTGACAGAAGCTTAAACCCTAGTTTATGTGTTGCTTCGTTAGGGGCTGATATGGATCCATATGTTTAATGTTGTGGTTAGGTTTACCTTAATACTCCTTTTGTAGTTGCGGATGCTTGCAATAGGGGTTAATCATAAGTGGGATGGATGCTTGTCCAAGTTAGGGCAGTGATACGTCTCCAACGTATCTATAATTTTTGATTGCTCCATGCTACTTTATCTACTGTTTTGGACTTTATTGGGCTTTATTTTCCACTTTTATATTATTTTTGGGACTAACCTATTAACCGGAGGCCCAGCGAATTGTTGGTTTTTGCCTATTTCAGTGTTTCAAAGAAACATAATATCAAACAGAGTCCAAACGGAATGAAACCTTCGGGAACGTGATTTTCTCACCGAACGTGATCCAGGAGACTTGGACCCTGCTCCAAGGAACAACCGAGGCGGTCACGAGGATGGGGGGCATGCCCTTCCTCCCTGGGCACGCCCCCTACCTCGTGGGCCCCCTGTTGCTCCACCGGCGTACTCCTTCCTCCTATATATACCTACGTACCCCCGATAGATCAAATACGGAGCCAAAAACCTAATTCCACCACCACAACTTTCTGTATCCACGAGATCCCATCTTGGGGCCTGTTCCGGAGCTCCGCCGGAGGGGGCATCCACCATGGAGGGCTTCTACATCAACACCATAGCCTCTCCGATGAAGTGTGAGTAGTTTACTTCAGACCTTCGGGTCCATAGCTAGTAGCTAGATGGCTTCTTCTCTCTTTTTGGATCTCAATACAATGTTCTCCCCCTCTCTCATGGAGATCTATTCGATGTAATCTTATTTTTTGTGGTGTGTTTGTTGAGACCGATGAATTGTGGGTTTGTGATCCAGCTTATCTATGAATAATATTTGAATCTTCTCTGAATTCTTTTATGTATGATTGAGTTATCTTTGCAAGACTCTTCGAATTATCCGTTTGGTTTGCCCAACTAGATTGGTAGTTCTTGCAATGGGAGAAGTGTTTAGCTTTGGGTTCAATCTTGCGGTGTCCTTTCCCAGTGACAATAGGGTCAGCAAGGCATGTATTGTATTGTTGCCATCTAGGATAACAAGATGGTTTTTTTATCATATTGCATGAATTTATCCCTCTACATCATGTCATCTTGCTTAAGGCGTTACTCTGTTTTTAACTTAATACTCTAGATGCATGATGGATAGCGGTCGATGAGTGGAGTAATAGTAGTAGATGTAGAATCGTTTCGATCTACTTGTCTCGGACGTGATGCCTATATACATGATCATACCTAGATAACGTCATAATTATTCGCTTTTCTATGAATTGCTCAATAGTAATTTGTTCACCCACCGTAGAATACTTATGCTCTTGAGAGAAACCACTAGTGAAACCTATGGCCCCCGGGTCTATTCTCATCATATCAATCTCCATTACTTTATTACTTGCTTTGTTTTTACTTTGCCTTTTACTTTTCACTTTGCATCTTTATAACAAAAATACCAAAAATTCTCTATCAGATCTCACTCTCGTAAGTGACCGTGAAGGGATTGACAACCCCTAATCGTGTTGGTTGCGAGGAGCTATCGTTTTGTGTAGGTACGAGGGACTTGTGCGTGGTCTCCTACTGGATTGATACCTTGGTTCTCAGAAACTGAGGGAAATACTTACGCTACTTTGCTGCATCATCCTCTCCTCTTCGGGGAAATCCAACGCAGTGCTCAAGAGGTAGCAAGAAGAATTTCTGGCACCGTTGCCGTGGAGGCTCACGCAAGCAAGTCAACCATACCAAGTACCCATCACAATCCCTATCTCTCTCATTACATTATTTGCCATTTTCATCTCGTTTTCCTCTCCCCCACTTCACCCTTGCCGTTTTATTCGCCCTCTGTCGGTGTCAAAACCGGCGGATCTCGGGTAGGGGGTCCCGAACTGTGCGTCTAGGCGGATGGTAACAGGAGACGAGGGACACGATGTTTTTACCCAGGTTCGGGCCCTCTTGATGGAGGTAAAACCCTACGTCCTGCTTAATTAATATTGATGATGTGGGTTACAAGAGTAGATCTACCACGAGATCAAGGAGGCTAAACCCTAGAAGCTAGCCTATGGTATGATTGTTGTTCGTCCTATGGACTAAAGCCATCCGGTTTATATAGACACCAGAGAGGACTAAAGCCATCCGGTTTATATAGACACCGGAGAGGGCTAGGGTTTATATAGACACTAAAGTCAATAAAAGATCTTTTCAGCAAGCTCACATACTCAACTATCTCGTAGTCTTCTACAATTGCTAACACTCACACAATACTTGTGGTTATAGAGTTTCAGCCGGACACTGAGAAAGATAGGGGCTTATTGTGTTGCCTCCCAACGTATTCACCTTTAGGTGATGTCAACAATAATACCCCATGCTAACTTACATCCAATTGGGTATATATATCATGATCTTTCAAACGCGAGGCGCTTGCCAAAGGATAAAATGAAAAAGGGAAAGGTGAGGATCACCTTGACTCAAGCATAAAGTAAAGACATAAAGTAAAAGATAGGCCCTTCGCAGAGGGAAGCAGAGGTTGTCATGCGCGTTTAGGGTTGACGCATAAAATCTTAATGCGAAAGAACGTCACTTTATATTGCCCCTTGTATGTGGACCTTTATTATGCAGTCCGTTGCTTTTATTACTTCCACAACAAGTTCGTACAAAGCTTATTTTCTCCACACTAATAAGTCATACATAATTAGAGATCAATTTTTATTGCTTCTACCGATGGCAACTTACTTGAAGGATCTTACTCAATCCATAGGTAGGTATGGTGGACTCTCATGGGAAAACTGGGTTTAAGGGTATTTGGAAGCACAAGTAGTATCTCTACTAGGTGCAAGGAATTTGGCTAGCATGAGGGGGAAAGACAAGCTCAACATGTTTGGAAGGTCAATGACAATATACTTTAATTGAGATGTCGGAAAACATAAACCATTACGTTGTCTTCCTTGTCCAACATCAACTCTTTTAGCCTGTCATACTTAATGAGTGCTTCACAATCATAAAAGTTGTCCAAGATAATATCTTTATATGTGAACCCCTCTTTCCTTATCACTTCCTATTAGTTGCAACGATGACCAAGGCTACGTTCATCAACTCTCAACAATTTTTTATGCCTCATACTTTCTATGTGTGAAGTTATCACTATCCATAAGATCAATATGAACTCTTTTATTCTTTCTACTTTCTCAAGATCATAGCACATAGCAAAGCCCTTGACTCAACACTAATCTTTATTATAGATAGCTCACGGACTCGATTACATAAAGAGATCACAAAGCAAAACTCAAACTACTTGATCAAGATACTACTAAAAGGATCAAACTAAATAAAGTGGTAAAGATAGGAGTGTGATGGTGATACGATACCGGGGCACCTCCCCCAAGCTTGGCAGTTGCCAAGGGGAGTGCCCATACCCATGTGATTATTTCCTCGGAGGTGATGGAGGTGGTGATGATGACGGTGGAATTGTTGCATTTTTCTTCTCTAGCTTGCAACTGAGGCTAAAATTTTCCTCCCTCAGATCCTCATTCTCGATCTCAAGTTTCATTATCTTTTTGCATAGTGTTGCCTTGCTGTCCTGCAAAAAACATGGTGGGATAGATTGGACCTTAGGGAGGCTTGACTTCTTGAACTCCACATATATATCACCATGTTGAGGTAGTGAATCGTCCTCTTCATCGGAGCTTGTCTCCTCCTTCCCCTTTGGATCATAGTCTTCTTCTTCCTCCGTGGTCCAACCATAATGCTCCACATCCCCATATACTTTTGGGTTTGCGATATAATTAGCCATGTAGCTCTCCCCCTCCGAATCTTGGGACGACATCTTGTTCCAAATCTGCAATAGGAACAGCTCGAAATGAAAACAGAGGATATTTGCGTGATACGTTGGTCAAAACCTTCGGGAGTATATATAATGAATGTTTACCGACCAAAATATGTAACATACAAGAAAATGGAGTCCAAGAAGCAGACGAGGTACCCACGAGACTGGGGGCGCGCCCTACAGGGGGGGGGCACCCTCCACTCTCGTGGGAGCCTCGTGTCCCTTTCAAACTACTTTCTTCCTAAAATTCTTAAATATTCCAAAACTGATAAAAATTGCCATTGGAGTTGTTTTGGAGTCGTTTTACTTACCGTACCACATACCTATACCTTTTTGGAGTCTGGAACGTTCTGGAAAGTGTCCCTTATGTATTCCTCAGGGGTTACGGTTTCAATAATATTAGTTTCAACATTGATAGGATTACCTGAAATATAGTGTTTAATTCTTTGACCGTTTACCACCCTCGGATTGTTCCTTCGAAGTTGTTGATTTTTATGGCACCAGAACGATAGACCTCCTCGATAACCTAGGGACCTTCCCATTTTGAGAGAAGTTTTCCTGCAAAAAAATCTTAAATGAGAGTTGAATAATAACACATAATCCCCTACGTTAAACTCACGCTTTTCTATCCTCTTATCATGCCAGCGTTTGACTTTTTCTTTGAAAAGCTTGGCATTCTCATGGGCTTGGGTTCTCCATTCATCAAGTGAGCTAATATCAAATAATCTCTTCTCACCGGCAAGTTTCAAGTCATAATTAAGCTCTTTAATAGCCCAATATGCTTTATGTTCAAGTTCAAGAGGTAAATGACATGCTTTTCCATAAACCATCTTATAAGGAGACATACCCATAGGATTTTTGTATGCAGTTCTATAGGCCCATAATGCATCATCAAGTTTTTTGGACCAATTCTTTCTAGATCTATTCATAGTCTTTTGCAAAATTAATTTGAGCTCTCTATTGCTCAACTCTACTTGACCACTAGACTGCGGATGATAAGGAGATGTTATTCTATGATTGACATCATACTTAGCAAGCATCTTACGGAAAGCACCATGAATAAAATGTGAACCACCATCAGTCATAAGATATCTAGGGACTCCAAACCTCGGAAAAATAACTTCTTTAAGCATTTTCATAGAAGTGTTATGATCAGCACTACTAGTTGGAATAGCTTCTACCCACTTAGTAACGTAATCAATAGCAACTAAAATATGCGTATAACCATTAGAGGCAGGAAAAGGTCCCATATAATCAAAGCCCCAAACATCAAACAGTTCAATAACAAGAGAATAATTCATAGGCATTTCTTGATGTCTACTAATGTTACCTATTCTTTGACATTCATCACAAGATAAGACAAACTTACGAGCATCTTTGAAGAGAGTAGGCCAATAAAAACCAAATTTTAGTACCTTGTGTGCAGTTCTATCTCCGGTGTTTTGTCCTCCATAAGATTCAGAGTGACACTTACGTAGAATATGTTCCTGTTCATGCTCAAGCACACAACGTCTAATAACACCATCTACTCCTTCTTTATAAAGGTGTGGATCATCCCAGAAGTAATGTCTTAAATCATAAAAGAACTTCTTCTTTTGCTGGTATGTGAAACTAGGCGGTAAATATTTAGCAACAATGTAATTAGCATAATCAGCATACCAAGGAGCAGTACGAGAAGCATTGACAACCGCTAATTGTTCATCAGGAAAGCTATCATTAATAGGCAGTGGGTCATCAAGAACATTCTCTAACCTAGACAAGTTATCTGCAACGGGGTTCTCAGCTCCCTTTCTATCAATAATATGCAAGTCAAATTCTTGGAGCAAGAGAACCCATCTAATGAGTCTAGGCTTAGCATCTTTCTTTTCATAAGATATTTAATAGTAGCATGGTCAGTATGAATAGTAACTTTGGAATCAACAATATAAGGTCTGAACTTATCACATGCAAACACAACTGCTAAGAACTCTTTTTCAGTAGTAGCATAATTTCTCTGGGCAGTATCAAGAGTCTTACTAGCATACTGGATAACATTCAATTTCTTATTCTTTGCCCTAAAAAAACACCTACAGCATAATCACTAGCATCGCACATAATTTCAAAAGGTAAATTCCAATCAGGTGCCTGAACAATAGGTGCAGTGATCAAAGCTTTCTTAAGTACTTCAAATGCTTCTACACAATCATCATCAAAGACAAAAGGAATATCTTTTTGCAATAAATTAGTCAGAGGCTTATAGATTTTAGAGAAGTCCTTAATAAACATCCTATAAAAACTGGCATGACCAAGGAAACTTCTTATACCTTTTATGTCCTTTGGACATGGCATCTTTTCAATAGCATCAACTTTGGCTTTATCAACTGCAATACCTCTCTCGGAGATCTTGTGCCCCAAGGCAATGCCTTCATTAACCATAAAGTGACACTTTTCCCAATTTAGGACGAGACTAGTGTCTTCGCATCTCTGCAGAACTCGATCAAGGTTGCTCAAACAATCATCAAAAGAGGATCCATAGAAGGAGAAGTTATCCATGAATACCTCACAAACCTTTTCACAAAAATCAGAGAATATAGCTGTCGGTGTCAAAACCGGCGGATCTCGGGTAGGGGGTCCCGAACTGTGCGTCTAGGCGGAGGGTAACAAGAGACAAGGGACACGATGTTTTTACCTAGGTTCGGGCCCTCTCGATGGAGGTAAAACCCTACTCCTGCTTGATTAATATTGATGATATGGGTAGTACAAGAGTTGATCTACCACGAGATCAGAGAGGCTAAACCCTAGAAGCTAGCCTATGGTATGATTATTGTTCGTCCTATGGACTAAAACTCTCCGGTTTATATAGACACCGGAGAGGGCTAGGGTTACACAGAGTCGGTTACAATGGGAGGAGATCTTCATATCGAATCGCCAAGCTTGCCTTCCACGCCAAGGAAAGTCCCATCCGGACATGGGACGAAGTCTTCAATCTTGTATCTTCATAGTCTTGGAGTCCGGCCGATGATGATAGTTCGGCTATCCGGACACCCCCTAGTCCGGTACTCCCTCAGTAGCCCCTGAACTAGGCTTCAATGACGACGAGTCCGGCGCGCATGTTGTCTTCGGCATTGTAAGGCGGGTTCCTCCTCCGAATAATTTATAGAAGATTGTGAACACTAGGATAGTGTCCGGCTCTGCAAAATAAATTCCACATACAACCGTAGAGAGAATAATATTACACAAGTTCAATCTGCTGACGTATTTTGTGGCGTAACGCCACACCACTACCAAGCCCTAAAATTGTTTTTATTGTTCCATCTCAGCGCGTTTAGCGAGGCGGTTTCCTTGGCACGTCTTGTCGAAGCAGAGATCGTGTTCCCCTTATTTCGGGATTCCCATCAATACGGACGTGGGTAACCCAACCGCGCCATTGATTGCGGCGCTTGGGAGATAAGCGAGTTTTATCAGGCCGGTGGGGACGCATGTTTCCGTCCGCCCATATAAGGGGATAAAGATCCAACCTTTTTACCTGCGCCTTCTTCCTCCTTGGCTTATCCATCTCTGCGAACTCGAGCTCTAGTGCCCAAGCCCGCACATCTCACCTCAACCTTCTCCAAATATGTCCGGAGCGGGAGGCAAGTGGATGGCCTCCTCCGTCATGGAGGGGCATATCCAGAAGCTGCGCAGCGCCGGATACTTGTCCAGCGACATCGCGCATCGGCTCCCCGACGAGGGAGAGCTCATCCCCACCCCCAGGCCCCATGAGAGGGTAGTATTCCTTCCCCATTTCCTCCGCGGACTGGGCTTCCCACTTCATCCCTTTGTCCCGGGGCTCATGTTCTACTACGGCCTAGATTTCCATGATCTGGCCCCGAATTTTATCCTCAACATCTCGGCATTTATCATCGTGTGCGAGGCCTTCCTCTGCATCCAGCCCCACTTCGACTTGTGGCTCAAGACCTTCAGTGTCAAGCCGAAGGTTGTGAAGGGCAGCCAAGAGGAGTGCGGAGGCGCCATGGTGGGCAGGATGTCCCACGTTACGTGGCTGGAGGGTACTTCCGTGGAAACCATTAAGGGGTGGCAATCGGGGTGGTTCTACATCACCGAGCCGCGTGGCCCTGATTGGGCAGCAGCCTCCGAATTCAGATCCGGTATCCCTACACGGCTCACCTCCTAGAAAGAGAGTGGCCGGATCTGGGGGGATTCGGAGGAGCTGACCGGACTCCAAGCCTGTATCCAGAAGCTGGTGGACAAGAATCTCAAGCTTGTCAACGTAGTCCAGGTCATGCTCATCCACCGGATTCTCCCGTGCCAACGACGGGGCTTCAACATGTGGGAGTTCGATCCGGCGCAGCACTAGACTTTGAATGGGCTCTTCGACACTACGTACAAAGAGGTCTGGAAGGTGCTGTTCAAGGGCGCCGAGGCTCCCGCATCCGCTACCGAAGATCGCGGATTCAGCTCGCAGCGTCCAGCTGACGAGGTAAGTGATATTGTCCTTTACGGGACGCTTGTTATTCATAGTTTGACTCTATGCGGGATCTAAACTACCTTTCCTTTAACAGGACTGGCTGAAGAAGGCCGCACAGGCTATCTATCCGGCCCCATTGCCAGAGGACCCAGCTGACGCCCGCCTAACGAGGCTGCTGGCTCCGGCACCCCACGTGGTGCCGGAGAAGAAGGCCAAGAAGAAGGCCACGGGGACTCGGAGGAGTTCCCGTTTTCAGGTGCTATCGGACAATGAATCCGAGGCCGACTCCTCCCACCAAGGCGAGGAGGAGAAGAAGAAAGCCTCTCCCCCAGCGAGGGGAGGGAAGAAAAGGAAGGCCTCCCCAACAAGGGAGGCCGAAGGGTCCAAGAGGGGAAAAACTCTTCCCCCGGACTGTTCCGCCAACGCCAGTGACGACGACGAGGACTGGCCTCCAAGGGCCAAGCCTCTGGCAAGATCGTAAGTATCCGGACTCCCGAATAACTTCAAGGTTTTCGTTTTCCGCCACATTATGTCTTTCTAATGCCGCATACAACCCTGCAGTCCGCCTAAGGATGATCTCCCCACTTTGTCGAACGGGTCCTTAGGGGCGTCGGATATAGACTCTCTTCCGACTGCCTCCACCCCCCGTGATGCGGACGATGCCGAGGTGGGATCCTAGGAAGGGACCCACCAGGAGGAGAGGGCCCCGGAGGGCAGGACAACCTCCCGGACTTTGCACCGGACTCAGCCCCGGAACCCATAGTGGTTACGGAGTCCGGCAGGCGACCCCTTCGTAAGAAGGGCAAGACCGCGACGCCGGCTGCCTCCGTCCAACCGGAGGTGCCGGATAATTTGCTAGAGGCGCTGAATAGCGCCTCTATTGAAGAGGAACATCACACTGTTATGAGTGCGGTGATTCAGAAAGTTTAGCTCGCCAGGAACGGGCTGACCGAAGCCTGCAGCAGCCTTCTAACAGGCTTTGAGGTAAGAATTTCAATATATGTAAAATTGTACCACATAGACAGTAGCCCCTGATGCTCGGTTCGGTGTTTGGAAAGAAAATCTGGACTGAGGATCTTTAGAAAGATAAACGCAGGAGTCATGAAAATATGTCAATATGGGATTGCAGGCTGTGCTGCTGACCTCTGCCGCACTGACTGCGGAGGTCAAAACTTTGAAGGAAAACCTCGAGCGGTCCAAGAACAAGCTCGGCCATGCCAAGAAGCAGCTCGAGGAAAAAGAAGGTGAGTAATACCTTATGAAAATTGTACCTTACAGAAAAGGATTTGGTTGCAAGAAAAATGACAAGGATAACTGGGGTATTGCAGGGGCCATGAACGAGGTGGCGACCCTGAAAGAGGCGGTGGCCGCGGCCGAATGCAATGCGGCTGCGGAGCGCACCGAGCGAGAGAAACAGGAGGCGCGGGTGGCGGAGGTACAGCAAGAGCTCCAGGATCTCGTGAAGAAACACGAGAGCCTGGAGCATGACTCGAAGACTCGAGAGTCTGAGCTTGCAACGGCTCTTGAGAGTGCCGAAGCCGCTAAGGCCGAAGCCTACAAGGCCCTCCAGGAGATCGAGGTGGTAAAGAAAATAGCAGCGGGTAAGGCATTTTTCATGCAAAGTAAGCATCTGAGTGTTAATTACCTGTCGCTTACCCGAATTCGGAGCTCTCCAGGAGCGTTCGCAGATCTTCCTTGCAGCGTGTCCAATGCTGCCGCATTCTACTGGCCCGAGGAGGGGAGCTCGACGGAGAAGGTCTTCTGGTCTCAGTATGCTGAGGCCGGACATCCGGTGCCCCTTAGCGACCAGCTGAAGCAGCTGGTCGAGCTCCACAAGGCAGCCGAACAAGCCATGAAGGGCCTCATAGTTCGGCTGTGGCCTAAGGAGGATATGCCTAGGAGCTACTTCGGCCTGGTGCGGCGGCTGGTGGACGCGTGCCCGTGGGTTGAAGTTATCAAGCACTCCGCCTGTATCGAGGGTGCGCGTCAGGCCCTTGCCCGCGCAAAGGTGCACTGGGGCAAGATGGATGCCCAGAAGCTTGTGACGGACCCCCCACCAGAGGGCAAGGAGCATCGCACGCCCGAGATGTATTATAGGAGTGTGCTGAAGGGCGCCCGCACTATTGCGGGTGAGTGCTCCAAAGATGTAATATTTGAGTAGACTCGCATTTTGTTATCCTATGCGCTGAAAACTTGATTCATATGCGCTAAGCAACGCTTGTTAATTTAAAATATTACCTTCTGTGCGGCTGTTTATCAAATCTGAGAGATGGCAAGTCGTCGGCTTCAGCCCCCATGCCACGAGTGCTGGGGTGTTCGGGATAAACTCGAGCGCTCTTGTTCCCATTTTTGGGTCCATCTAGGGAGGCGCTCAACACAACGAACAAGGCAACCAGACTTATAATGCTTGAACACTCTCACTTAGCCATAGAATTCTATAATTTTAAATTTCGGCGAAGCCCCTAGTTTTCGGAAGGCCGAATTTGGGGCGCTATCCATGCCTTGGCCAGACAGAATCCGGCTCCTCGCTCGAAGCGGCATAATTCTTTAGGGACTCACAAAGAACCTCTCGAACAGCGACCAGCTCTCGCCTCATCATGACGGTCAGTTTTAGCTTTCTCCACTGAGGTGTTAACCCAGCTCAACTGGGGCGCAATCGCAGTGGTTCTCCCAGTGCTACCTTAGCCGATAAAACGGAACGTAAAGTACCAAAACATGGGAGCCGGGCAAACCCAACTATTGACCCAAGAATATGATTTGGAGCCGATGCATATAATGCTATAAGTTCGGGGTGCCGCACTTGTGAAAGTGTTTGGACTTATCACACCATAACGCGGGAAACATAAGCCCCTGGTGTATTTAGCCGTACCAAAACGTACGGATGCAACATGTCATAGATGAACATATGTGTAAGAAAGAAATGCAATTAGAAGCAAAAATGTGTTGCATTGCTTTATTCAAATAAAAACTGATGTAAGTGCAGGACGATACAAGTGGTGCGGTAAGCAAGGGATGGGACTGTTTAACATGTCCCCCTCCAGGGGTAGGCTACGGAATAATGCATAAAACAGATTTAGTGCTCATAATGGAGACCACCTGGATTTTCATTGTAGCCTTTCTCCTTCCCTGCCTGTTGTATCGTGGGTTCGGCATGTCTGCTGCCGGACAGGGCCTCTGACGAACGGAGTCCTGTAGGTAAAAAATAAAAGGAAAAGAAAAAGAAACGACACACTTAAGAGCCCATGGTGCGGTTGAGCCGCAGTTTGGGCTTATCATGGTCGAGCCCCTTGCCCCATGCCCATGGTATCTTCAGAGCGTAATGGAGTACGCGAAGGGTCTGTCTTAATGTTTTACAGGGGCTGGGGTTGGGGTTGCACTGCTACGCGTGCTCGGAACATGCCAGGTGGTCATGTTGTAGGTTACTCCGGGCACGCTTAGCTGTGTCCGGCCGCTTGGCAGCCGGACTCGAGAATTGCCTTAAAAGGCTGCTTTGTACTTCTGCCGCGAGAGCCGCTGTATGTTCCTCCGTTCGGAGGGAGCGTTTAGTGTTTCCGTTGACCGTGATGACTCCTCTAGGGCCTGGCATCTTGAGCTTGAGGTATGCGTAGTGCGGCACCGCATTGAACTTTGCGAACGCGGTACGTCTGAGCAAGGCATGATAGCCGCTGCGGAACGAGACTATGTTGAAGATTAACTCCTTGCTTCAGAAGTTATCCGGGGATCCGAAGACCACTTCCAGTGTAACTGAGCCTGTACAATTGGCTTCTACACCTGGTATGACTCCTTTAAAGGTCGTCTTGGTAGGTTTAATCCTTGAGGGGTCTATGCCCATTTTGCGCACCGTGTCCTGATAAAGCAGGTTTAGGCTGCTGCCGCCATCCATCAGGACTCTGGTGAGATGAAATCCATCGACGATTGGGTCTAGAACCAATGCGGCGAACTCGCCATGGCGAATGCTGGTGGGGTGGTCCCTTCGGTCAAAGGTGATCGGGCAAGAGGACCATGGATTGAACTTCGGGGCAACTGGCTCCATCACGTATACATCCCTGAGTGCACGCTTCCGCTCCCTTTTGGGTATGTGCGTGGCATATATCATGTTCACCGTCCGCACCTGTGGGGGGAAACCCTTCTGTCCTCTATTGTTCGGCGGTCGGGTCTCTTCCTCGTCGTTGCTATGTAGCCCCTTGTCGCTGTTTTCGGCAATTAACTTGCCTGCCTGCTTGAACACCCAACAGTCCCTATTGGTGTGGTTAGCTGGCTTTTCAGGGGTGCCATGTATCTGGCACAAGCGGTCGAGAATTCGGTCCAAATTGGACGGACCCTGAGTTGTTCTTTTGAATGGCTTTTTCCGTTGACCGGGTTTAGAGCCTCTGAATCCGGCATTGACTGCCGTATCCTCACTGTTATCGCCGTTAATGCGGCGTTTATTTTTGTTGCGACACGACCTGCCACTACGGTCCTTGATATCCGGACTGCCAGAATTTTTGTTGAGGTTGTTGCTGCGTGCTAGCAAGCTATCCTCACCCGCACAGAAGCGGGTCATGAGTGATGTAAGGGCTGCCATGGATTTCGGCTTTTCCTGTCCCAGGTGCCGGGCGAGCCACTCGTCGCGGATGTTATGCTTGAAGGCTGCGAGGGCCTCGGCATCCGGACAGTGGACGATTTGGTTTTTCTTGGTTAAGAACCATGTCCAGAATTGTCTGGCCGATTCGTCTGGCTGCTGAATTATGTGGCTTAGGTCATCTGCATCTGGTGGTCGCACTTACGTGCCTTGGAAGTTATCGAGGAATGCGGCTTCCAGGTCCTCCCGACTCCCGATTGACTCTGCTGGCAAGCTGTTAAGCCAGTGTCGGGCTGGTCCTTTAAGTTTGAGTGGGAGATATTTGATGGCGTGGAGATCGTCTCCGCGGGCCATGTGGATGTGGAGGAGATAGTCCTCGATCCAGACCGCAGGGTCTGTTGTGCCATCATAAGATTCAATATTGACGGGTTTAAACCCTTCTGGGATTTGATGATCCATTACCTCATCTGTGAAGCACACTGGGTGTGCGGCGCCTCTGTACTGGGCGATATCGCGACGGAGCTCAAAAGAGCTTTGTCTGTTTTGTTCGGCCCGACCGGACTTACTGTGTCCGGGGTGACGGTGATCGTCACGTATCGTGGGGCGCCCACGTGATCCATAGATCGATCTTGATTGTCTTGCCTTATCCTCCAATATGTCGCGCAGGTCCGGAGTGTTCCCCTGTGGCCTTGTGCTTTTCGAGCGACGCCGGGGTACGGGTCTAGTGAAGGGCCTTGAGGCCTCTCTGTCGTGACCACGGGGTGGTCGATCAGCCGTATTGTCTCCTGGTGAAGCGGGATCATATGCCTCCACCTCTAATCGGGGGAGAAGCTTACGTTTGGGGTAGCTTTTGGAGGAGTGTTCGAGTTCATGCTCTTCGGCCACGAGGACTTCGGTCCATCTGTCGGCTAGCAGATCTTGATCAGCTCTAAGCTGCTGCTGCTTTTTCTTGAGGCTGTTTGCCGTGGCCATAAGCCTGCGTTTGAAATGCTCCTGTTTGACGGGATCCTCAGGCACGACCAATTCATCGTTGTCGAGGCTTGCCTCGTCTCCGGAGGGAGGCATATAGTCCTCTACCTCTTCTTCAGCCGCTCTCTCATGAGGGCTGGCGTCCCCCTCCTCCTATGCTGGATCTTGCTGGAGTGGGTTGTCTTCGGCGCTATCCGGTGTATTATTGTCTCCGGTGCCGGAATCCTCATTCTTGCTATGGCAGGATTTAGAGCGGCGCCGCTGACGCCGGCGCTTGGGCTGTTTCTTGGAGGGGTCATCCTCCGCTATTCCTTTGCCGTTCCCATCCTTTGGGATATCCACCATGTATATGTCGTATGAAGAGGTGGATTTCCAGTGCCCGGTGGGCGCTGGTTCTTGGTCGTCTCCGGCATCGTCGTCCATACCGTCGATGTCCTCAGAGTCGTAATCTAGCATGTCGGTTAGATCGTCGACAGTGGCTACCAAGTGGGTGGTGGGTGGGCTCTGAATTTCTTCGTCGTCCACATCCCAACCGTCGTGGCCGCAGTCCGGCCAGGCCTCTCTTGATAACGAGAGGTAATTTAGCGAACTCAAGATGTCGCCAAAAGGTGAGTGTTGAAAGATGTCCGCCGCGGTGAACTCCATGATCGGCGCCCAATCGGATTCGACTGGAGGGGGCGCGGGAGGTCCGGAGTCCGGCAAGGAGTCCGGCACCTCGGAGTCACGAGCTTCATGGGGGACAAGATCAGTGTTCGGCTCTATCGCCGTAGAGGTTGCAGCCCCCGAGGTGGTGTCTAGCCATCCATCCTTGGTCTGCGCAGCCGGCTCCGAGTCGAAGATCAGAGCGGGTTCGAGTGCGGCCTCCAGGGTACTGTCCGGCTGCAGAGCTAAATCATGCCCATCGTGAGAGTACGGCACGCTCGGCTGTGGCTCGAATCCGTCGAGGATCAAGTCCCCGCGGATGTCAGCCATGAAGTTCAAACTTCCAAATCTGACCTGACGGCCAGGGGCGTAGCCTTCGATCTGCTCCAGCTGGCCAAGCGAATTGGCCCGCAGTGCGAAGCCGCCGAATACGAAGATCTGTCCGGGAAGGAAGGTCTCACCCTAGACTGCATCGTCGTTGATGATCGAAGAAGCCATCGAGCGTATCAGTGACGACACAGAGGAACTCTCAATGAAAGCACCAATGTCGGTGTCAAAACTGGCGGATCTCGGGTAGGGGGTCCCGAACTGTGCGTCTAGGCGGATGGTAACAGGAGACGAGGGACACGATGTTTTTACCCAGGTTCGGGCCCTCTTGATGGAGGTAAAACCCTACGTCCTGCTTGATTAATATTGATGATGTGGGTTACAAGAGTAGATCTACCACGAGATCAAGGAGGCTAAACCCTAGAAGCTAGCCTATGGTATGATTGTTGTTCGTCCTATAGACTAAAGCCATCCGGTTTATATAGACACCAGAGAGTGCTAGGGTTACACAGAGTCAGTTACAATGGTAGGAGATCTACATATCCGTATCGCCAAGCTTGCCTTCCACGCCAAGGAAAGTCCCATCCATACATGGTACGAAGTCTTCAATCTTGTATCTTCATAGTCTTGGAGTCCGGCCGATGATGATAGTTCGGCTATCCGGACACCCCCTAGTCCAGGACTCCCTCACCCTCTCTTTCCCAATCTCCTCCTCTCTTTCATGTTTGCCTTTTTGTTTGCTCGCTTACTTGTCGCGATGGCTCTACCTAAATTGGGTAATCTTCACCTTAAAAGTCTAGAGGAGATCGAAAGTAATGTCAGAAAGTTTATGGTTTTGCAATTTGAGC
Organism: Triticum aestivum; assembly: GCF_018294505.1. NCBI lineage: Eukaryota > Viridiplantae > Streptophyta > Magnoliopsida > Poales > Poaceae > Triticum > Triticum aestivum. The sequence continues at coordinate 630,404,235 of NC_057801.1, forward strand.
ATAATAATTTCTTTAGAAACGAGCTTAAGGAACAAAAAGGTTTTATGAGTTATATGAATAAAGAACTCGATGATATGTCTAAAGAATTTGATGGTATAAGAGCCCAAATTGCTCGTCTTGAAAAGATGACTGCTGAAATTTCAGATATGCAAGCTACCTTAGTCAATAAGATGGCCGCTAAACCGAATTCCTATGAAAATCAAGATGAAGATCGAAAAGTTATTGATGTGTCCCCCATTAAATCTTTGTTTTGCAATATGAATCTTGATGAAACTGAATATGAAAGAAATAAAAACCTAGATGTTTCTAAACCCACTATTTTGGATCTCAAGGAATTTAATTATGAAAATTGCTCTCTAATTGATTGTATTTCCTTGTTGCAATCCGTGCTAAATTCTCCTCATGCTTATAGTCAAAATAAGGCCTTTACCGAACACATTGTTGATGCCTTGATGCAATCTTATGAAGAAAAACTTGAGTTGAAAGTTTCTATCCCTAGAAAACTCTATGATTAGTGGGAACCTACTATTAAAATTAAAATTAAAGATTATGAGTTTCATGCTTTGTGTGATTTGGGTGCTAGTGTCTCCACTATTCCCAAAACTTTGTGTGATTTGCTAGATTTCCGTGACTTTGAAGATTGCTCTCTAAACTTGCATCTTGCGGATTCCACTATTAAAAAGCCTGTGGGAAGAATTAATGATGTTCTTATTGTTGAAAATAGGAATTATGTGCCCGTAGATTTTATCGTTCTTGATATAGATTGCAATCCTTCATGTCCTATTATTCTTGGTAGACCTTTTCTTAGAACGATTGGTGCAATTATTGATATGAAGGAAGGGAATATTAGATTCCAATTTCCCTTAAAGAAGGGCATGGAACACTTCCCTAGAAAGAAAATAAAATTACCTTATGAATCTATCATGAGAGCCACTTATGGATTACCTACCAAAGATGGCAAAACATAGATCTTTCCTTGTTTTTATGCCTAGCTAGGGGCGTTAAACGATAGCGCTTGTTGGGAGGCAACCCAAATTTATTTTATTTTGTTTTTTGTTTTGCTTCTGTTTAGTAAAAAATAATCCATCTAGCCTCTGCTTGGATGTGGTTTTATGTTTTAATTAGTGTTTGTGCCAAGTAGAACCTATAGGATAAGCTATGATGATAGTTGATTTGATTCTGCTGAAAAACAGAAACTTTGCACTCACGAGAAAAATTCAAAAAATCACAGAAACGTGATTTTGCATTGATTCTTCTTTCTTCTGATCAATAAACAAATTCTACAGTATTTCCTATTTTGGTTGAATTTTTAGAGTTCCAGAAGTTTGTGTTAGTTACAGATTGCTACAGACTGTTCTGTTTTTGACAGATTCTGTTTTTCGTGTGTTGTTTGCTTATTTCAATGCATCTATGGCTAATAAATTAGTTTATAAACCATAAGGACGTTGGAATAAAGTAGGTTTAACACCAATATAAATAAAGAATGAGTTCATTACAGTACCTTAAAGTAGTCTTTTGTTTTCTTTCACTAACGGAGCTCATGAGATTTCTATTGAGTTTTGTGTTGTGAAGTTTTCAAGCTTTGGGTGAATTCTTTTGATGGATTATGGAACAAGGAGTGGCAAGAGACTAAGCTTGGGTGTGCCCATGGCACCCCCAAGATAATCCAAGGACACCAAAAAGTCAAAGCTTGGGGATGCCCCGGAAGGCATCCCCTCTTTCGTCTACTTCCATCGGTAATTTACTTGGAGCTATATTTTTATTCACCACATGATATGTGTTTTGCTTGGAGTGTCTTGTATTATTTGCGTCTTTGCTTGTTAGTTTACCACAATCATCCTTGCTGTACACACCTTTTGAGAGAGCCATACACCAATTGGAATTTGCTAGAATACTCTATGTGCTTCACTTATATCTTTTGAGCTTGATAGTCTTGCTCATAGTGCTTCACTTATATCTTTTGAGTGTGATAATTTTTGCTCTAGTACTTCACTTATATCTTTTAGAGCACGGTGGTGGATTTGTTTTAAAGAAACTATTGATATCTCATGCTTCACTTAGATTATTTTGAGAGTCGTTAATAGCATGGTAATTTGCTTAATGTTAATATACTTGGTATTCAAGATATGTGAAACTTTCCTTTGAGTACGTTGAATACTAAGATAAGTATGATGCTTGATAATTGTTTTGAGATATGGAGGTGATAATATCAAAGTCGTGCTAGTTCAGTAATTATGAATTTAAAGAATGCTTGTGTTGAAGTTTGCAAGTCCCGTAGCATGCACGTATGGTTAAAGTTGTGTAACAAATTTGAAACATGAAGTGTACCTGGCTTGTGCATCATTATGAGTGGCGGTCGGGGACGAGCGATGGTCTTTTCCTACCAATCTATCCCCCTAGGAGCATGCGCGTAGTAATTGATTTTTGATGACTTCTAAATTTTTGCAATAAGTATATGAGTTCTTTTGACTAATGTTGAGTCCATAGATTATATGCACTCTCACCTTTCCGCCTTTGCTAGCCTCTTCGGTACCGTGCATTGCCCTTTCTCACCTTGAGAGTTGGTGCAAACTTCGCCAGTGCATCCAAACCCCGTGATACGATACACTCTATCACACATAAACCTCCTTATATCTTCCTCAAAACAGCCACCATATCTACCTATTATGGCATCTCCATAGCCATTCCGAGATATATTGCCATGCAACTTCCATCATCATATTCATGACATACATTACTTTTGTCATATTGCCATTGCATGATCATGTAGTTGACATCGTATTTGTGGAAAAGCCACCATGCATTATTTTTCATACATGTCACTCTTGATTCATTGCACCATCCCGGTACACCGCCGGAGGCATTCATATAGAGTCATATCTTGTTCTAAGTTTAGAGTTGTAATCCTTATGTTGTAATCAATAGAAGTGTGATGATCATCATTATTAGAGCATTGCCCAAAAAAGAGAAAGGCCAAAAAAAAGAAAGGCACAAAAAAAGAAAATAAATAAAAAGGGCAATGCTACTATCTCTTTTTCCACAGTTGTGCTTCAAAGTAGCACCTTGTTCTTCATATAGTGAGTCTCATAAGTTGTGCTTCAAAGTAGCACCTTATTCTTCATGTAGTGAGTCTCATAAGTTGTCTTTTTTATACTAGTGGGAATTTTTCATTATAGAATTTGGCTTGTATATTCCAACGATGGGCTTCCTCAAATGCCCTAGGTCTTCATGAGCAAGCAAGTTGGATGCACACCCACTAGTTTTCTTCTTGTTGAGAATTCATAGCTCTAGTGCATCCGTTGCATGGCAATCCCTACTCCTCATGTTGACATCAATCAATGGGCATCTCCATAGCCCGTTGATTATCCTCGTCAATGTGAGACTTTCTCCTTTTTTGTCTTCTCCACACAATCCCCATCATCATATTCTATTCCACCCATAGTGCTATATCCATGGCTCACGCTCATATATTGCGTGAAGGTTGAAAAAGTTTGAGGTTATTTAAGTATTAAACAATTTCTTGGCTTGTCATCGGGGGTATAGAAGTTGGGAACATCTTTGTGTGACAAAAATGAAGCATAGCCTAACTATATGATTTTGTAGGGATGAACTTTCTTTTGCCATGCTATTTTGAGAAAACATGATTGCCTTGATTAGTATGCTTGAAGTATTATTATTTTTATGTCAATATGAACTTTTGTCTTGAATCTTTCGGATCTGAATATTCATTCTACAATTAAGGAGATTTACATTGAAATTATGCCAAAGTATCACTCCGCATCAAAAATTCTTTTTTATCATCTACCTACACGAGGACGAGCAGGAATTAAGCTTGGGGATGCTTGATACGTCTCCAACGTATCTATAACTTTTGATTGCTCCATGCTACTTTATCTACTGTTTTGGACTTTATTGGGTTTTATTTTCCACTTCTATATTATTTTTGGGACTAACCTATTAACCGAGACCCAACCCAGAATTACTGTTTTTTGCCTATTTCAGTGTTTCGAAGAAACAGAATATCAAACAAAGTCCAAACGAGAATGAAACCTTCGGGAACGTGATTTTCTCACCGAACGTGATCCAGGAGACTTGGACCCTGCTCCAAGGAACAACCGAGGCGGTCACGAGGGTGGGGGGCGCGCCCTCCCCCCTGGGCGCGCCCCCGTACCTTGTGGGCCCCCTGTTGCTCCACCGACGTACTCCTTCCTCCTATATATACCTACGTACCCCCGACAAATCAAATACGGAGCCAAAAACCTAATTCCACCGCCGCAACTTTCTGTATCCACGAGATCCCATCTTGGGGCCTGTTCCGGAGCTCCACCGGAGGGGGCATCCACCACGGAGGGCTTCTACATCAACACCATAGCCTCTCCGATGAAGTGTGAGTAGTTTACTTCAGACCTTCGGGTCCATAGCTAGTAGCTAGATGGCTTCTTCTCTCTTTTTGGATCTCAATACAATGTTCTCCCCCTCTCTCGTGGAGATCTATTCGATGTAATCTTCTTTTTTGCGGTGTGTTTGTTGAGACCGGTGAATTGTGGGTTTATGATCCAGCTTATCTATGAATAATATTTGAATCTTCTCTGAATTCTTTTATGTATGATTGAGTTATCTTTGCAAGTCTCTTCGAATTATCCATTTGGTTTAGCCAACTAGATTGGTAGTTCTTTCAATGGGAGAAGTGTTTAGCTTTGGGTTCAATCTTGGGGTGTCCTTTCCCAGTGACAGTAGGGGCAGCAAGGCACGTATTGTATTGTTGCCATCGAGGATAACAGGATGGGGTTTTTATCATATTGCATGAATTTATCCCTCTACATCATGTCATCTTGCTTAAGGCGTTACTCTGTTTTTAACTTAAACTCTAGATGCATGCTGGATAGCGGTCGATGAGTGGAGTAATAGTAGTAGATGCAGAATCGTTTCGATCTACTTGTCTCGGACATGATGCCTATATACATGATCATACCTAGATAATGTCATAATTATTCGCTTTTCTATCAATTGCTCAATAGTAATTTGTTCACCCACCGTAGAATACTTATGCTCTTGAGAGAAGCCACTAGTGAAACCTATGGCCCCCGGGTCTATTCTCATCATATCAATCTCCATTACTTTATTACTTGCTTTGTTTTTACTTTGACTTTTACTTTTCACTTTGCATCTTTATATCAAAAATACCAAAAATATTATTTATCATCTTTATCAGATCTAACTCTCATAAGTGACCGTGAAGGGATTGAAAACCCCTAATCACGTTGGTTGCGAGGAGCTATCGTTTTGTGTAGGTACGAGGGACTTGTGCGTGGTCTCCTACTGGATTGATACCTTGGTTCTCAAAAACTGAGGGAAATACTTACGCTACTTTGCTGCATCATCCTCTCCTCTTCGGGGAAATCCAACGCAGTGCTCAAGAGGTAGCGGGCAGTACCCAAGTACCGGTCCACCCACATATCAAATTATCAAAGTACCGAACGCGAATCATATGAACGTGATGAAAACTAGCTTGACGATAATTCCCAATGTGTCCTCGGGAGCTCTTTTATTATTATTAGAAATTGTCCAGGCTTATCCTTTTCTACATAAAGGATTGGGCCACCTTGCTGCACTTTATTTACTTTATTTACTTGTTGCTCGTTCCTATTTATCTTATCACAAACTATCTATTACCTACAATTTCACAGCTTGCAAAGAAAACCTTACTGAAAACCGCTTATCATTTCCTTCTGCTCCTCGTTGGGTTCGACACTCTTACTTATCGAAAGGACTACGATATATCCCCTACACTTGTGGGTCATCATAGATCATTTGGAACAATCCATTGGAGTGAGTTGCACTTTTAATACCTACACGGGTTAGTCCCACAAGGAACAAACAAGGATATCCATAGACATAGAGTGATGCACACACAAGATGATGTCCATGAAAGCATTAGGCTACCTTGTCCCTTGTCTTACCAACAAGAGGGTTTGTGACTCCTTGAACTAGTGCAAGATGTGGAAGTTGATTGCACTTGTTCTTGTCAAAATGATAAGAGTGAAGTATGTTGGCGGAGTCACCCTCAAGAACTCTCTAGTTCTTCTTCTTCGGGATCTGCACCATCTTGATGGGAATCCTTGGATTTGTAGTCGTACTTGATGAAGTAGAACTTGATGTAGTCTTGGAACCCACATGACCAAGGCCTTGGGAGCTTCTTCAAATGCATCAATTTCCTCTTGAAGCTTATCCTTGCCTTTTTGCTTGTGGTCTTGTGGTGGAAGATCATCTTGAGCTTGTGTCCCTTTCAAGGAAGTAGGATCATAATTCTCTTGTTGAGGAACAAACTTCGTCTTGGGGTATTGATCTTCTTCCCACTCAACTCCGTTGGCATTGAACTTTCGTTCAAAACCATCACCTTGGTTCTTCCGGTGCCTTCCCGGCAAGGCTCTTGTAAACACCTTTATCTATAATTCCCTTCAATAAGCTATTTTCTTGCTCAAGTGTAACTTGGCTAAGAGAATCATTAGTGGAATCAAGAGAACTACTAGAAGCAACAACATTGGATTTAGCATGATTATTGTTACTACTAGAGGAAGAATCCTTCTTGTTCTTGTTACTAGACTTGACTTGACGCATGTAAGTAGATAAGAGTAATTGGCAATGTAAGAAGAACTTTTCTTGCGAAGATCATCATTGATTGCTTTAAGAACTCATGCTCTTGCTCAAGGTTGAGCTTTTCAAAGCGTAACTTCTCATGAGTCCTTAAAAGTTCTCGATGATCTCCTAAGATAGTTTCATGAGCTAACTTAAGAGTGTTTAGTTCTTTAGTTATAAGCCCAATCTTCTCCTTATCATTGTCATTCGTTTTATCTTGATTAACATGATTAATTGACGTTTCATCATAGTATTCATCACTAGAGTTGTCAACAAGTAAATCATCATCACCTAACAAGTCATCTTCATCACTATTGAAATCAACATACTCAGAGTGTGATACCTTTGGGCCTTTAGCCATGAAGCATCTTCCAAGTCCTTCATTGGGTGAATCAAATATGTCGTAGGAGTTGGTTGACACAAGTGCTAGACCGGCAACACCTTCATCTTGAGTATGTTCGGAGTCGGAGTGATAACTTCTCTCGGAGTGATTGTCGGAGTCGGAGCCAGATACCCATTCACCAACATGAGCTTGATGTCTTCGTTTTGTGTAGCTCCTTGATGACTTGTCCTTCCTTTCCGAATCCTTGCTTCTTTGGGATGTTCTTCGTTCATAACGATCATCTCTACTCCTCCTCTCTATTGGTGGTGATTCTTCTCTTCTACTTCTTCTCTTAGGTGATTCTTCTCTTCTCCTGTAGGGAGCCATACACTCATTGTAATAGTGTCCGGGTCTTCCACAATTGTAGCAATTACGCTCTCGACTAGAAGATCTTTTGTCATTATAGGACCTTGACTTGGAGCTTCGTTCCTTGCTTCTACTCTTGTAGAACTTGTTGAAGTTCTTAACCATTAGGCTCAATTCTTCATTGAAGGTTTGTTTCTCACTTGATGATGTGGGAGCTTCACATGAGGCTTTGTAAGCACCACTTGACTTGTTGTGGAGCTCCTCCTTATCCTTGAGTGACATCTCATGAGCAACAATTCTTCCAATGACCTCTGTTGGCTTGAGATTCTTGTAATTGGGCATCATTTGGAACAATGTGCACACTATATCATATTTTCCATCCAAGGCTCTTAAGATCTTCTTGATGATGAATTTGTCGGTCATCTCCTCACTTCCTAAGCCGGCGATCTCATTTGTAAGGAGAGCAAGCCTAGAGCACATTTCAGCGATGCCTTCACCATCCTTCATCTTGAACTTGTCAAGTTGACTTTGAAGCACATCCAACTTGGATTCCTTGACAGAGTCGGTACCTTCGTGCATATTAATCAAAGTGTCCCAAATTTCATTTGCATTCTCAAGACGGCTGATTTTATTGAATTCTTCGGGGCACAATCCGTTGAAGAGGATATCACAAGCTTGAGCGTTGTATTGCAACATCTTCAACTCTTCCGCGCTAGCTTCACGGTTTGGTTCTCTCCCATTAAAGAATTCACCTTGCAAGCCAATACACACAGTAGCCCAAAAGGCGGGGTTATGTCCAAGAATATGCATTTTCATCTTATGCTTCCAACTAGCAAAATTAGTACCATCAAAGTAAGTACCTCTTCGGTGATAGTTTCCCTCGCTAGACGCCATACTCTCCTAGGTTGTGAAACCAAGACTATGACCACCAAAAGCTATGGAGATCAAAGCAAATGGAGACCAAAGCTCTGATACCACTTGTAGGATCGAAAGTATGTCTAGAGGGGGGTTGATTAGACTACTTGACCAAATAAAAACTTATCCTTTTCCCAATTTTAGTTCTTGGCAGATTTTAGCAAACTTAGCACAAGTCAAGCAATCTTAACACAATTCAAGCAAGCATGCAAAGAGTATATGAGCAGCGAAAAGTAAAGCATGCAACTTGCAAGAATGTAAAGGGAAGGGTTTGGAGTGTGCAACCGCAATTGGAGACATGGATGTTTTTGTCGGGGTTCCGATAGGTGGTGCTATCATACATCCACGTTGATGGAGACTTCAACCCAGGAAGGGTAACGGTTGCGCGAGTCCACAGAGGGCTCCACCCAAGAAGGGTCCACGAAGAAGCAACCTTGTCTATCCCACCATGGCCGTCGCCCACGAAGGACTTGCCTCACTAGGGGTAGATCTTCACGAAGTAGGCAATCTCCTTGCCCTTACAAACTCCTTGGTTCAACTCCACAATCTTGTTGGACCCTCCCAAGTGACACCTAGCCAATCTAGGAAACACCACTCTCCAAGAAGTAACAAATGGTGTGTTGATGATGAACTCCTTGCTCTTGTGCTTCAAATGATAGTCTCCCCAACACTCAAATCTCTCTCACAGGATTTGGATTTGGTGGAAAGAAGATTTGAGTGGAAAGCAACTTGGGGAAGGCTAGAGATCAAGATCCATATGGTAGGAATGGAATATCTTGGTCTCAACACATGAGTAGGTGGTTCTCTCTCAGAAAATGTAAATTGGAAGTGTAGGTTCGTTATGATGGCTCTCTCCACGAATGAAGAGGAGGTGGAGGGGTATATATAGACTCCACACAAAATCTAACCGTTACACACAACTTGCCAATCTCGGTGGGACCAAATTGAGAAACTGGGTCGGACCGACTCAACAAATCTAGTGACCGTTAGGATTTTCGGTGGGACCGACATGCAACTCGGTAGGACCGATATGATTAGGGTTAGGGAATAACGTAATCTCGGTGAGACTGATTACACAAACTCGGTGAGACCGATTTTTGCAATAAGCTAACCAGAGAGTTTGTCAAGTAAACTTGGTGGGACCGATTCGCTCATCTCGATGGGACCAAAATGTCACGAAAGGGAGATAGAGAGTTTACATTGCAATCTCGGTGGGATCGATCGCTCATCTCGGTGGTACCGAACGTTACGAAGGGAAACATAGAGATTACAATCCCATCTCGGTGAGACCGATTTTCCTAGGGTTTGTGGCAGTGGCTATGACATCTGAACTCGGTGGCGCCGGATAGGAAGAATCGATGGGGCCGAGTTTGAGTTTTGGTTTAGGTCATATGAGGATGTGATAAAGTAGTTGAGGGTTTTGGAGCATATCACTAAGCATTTTGAGCAAGAACCTCATTAAGAAACACCTCATCCCTCCTTGATAGTATTGGCTTTTCCTATAGACTCAGTGTGATCTTGGATCACTAAAATATAAAATGTAGAGTCTTGAGCTTTGAACTTGAGCCAATCCTTTTGTCCTTAGCATTTTGAGGGGTCCACTTTTCTCATCCATGCCATGCCAAACATTGAGCTTTCCTGAGATATTTATCTTGAAATAGCATTAGATCAATGAGCTATATGTTGTTAGGAATTACCAAAACCACCTAGGGATAGTTGCACTTTCAGATGAGGATATCTAAGGCAATGGTCATGCATATAGGTATCACGTCTGTGTCAAGTAGACCGAAACAATTCTGCATCTACTACTATTACTCCACACATCGACCGACTCATGCCTGCATCTAGAGTATTAAGTTCATGAAGAAGAGAGTAACACATTAAGTAGGATGACATGATGTAGAGGAATTAACTCAAGCAATATGATGAAAACCCCATCTTTTTATCCTCGATGGCAAAAATACAATACGTGCCTTGCTGCCCCTACTGTCACTGGGAAAGGACACCGCAAGATTGAACCCAAAGCTAAGCACTTCTCCCATTGCAAGAAAAACCAATCTAGTTGGCCAAACCAAACCGAAAGTTCGAAGAGAATTACAAAGATATCAAATCATGCATAAAAGAATTCAGAGAAGATTCAAATAATATTCATAGATAAGCTGATCATAAATCCACAATTCATCGGATCTCGGCAAACACACCGCAAAAGAATCTTACATCGGATGATCTCCAAGAATATCGAGGAGAACATGGTATTGAGAATCAAAGAGAGAGAAGAAGCCATCTAGCTACTAGCTATGGACCCGTAGGTCTGTGATGACCCACAAGTGTAGGGGATCTATTGTAGTCCTTTCGATAAGTAAGAGTGTCAAACCCAATGAGGAGCAGAAGGAAATGACAAGCGGTTTTCAGTAAGGTATTCTCTGCAAGCATTGAAATTATTGGTAACAGATAGTTTTGTGATAAGGTAATTTGTAACGGGTAACAAGTAATAAAAGTATATAAGGTGCAGCAAGATAGCCCAATCCTTTTGTATCAAAGGACAGGCCTGGACAAATTCTTATATGAAGTAAAATGCTCCCGAGGACACATGGGAATTATCCTCAAGCTAGTTTTCATCACGCTCATATGATTCGCGTTCGTTACTTTGATAATTTGATATGTGGGTTGACCGGTGCTTGGGTACTACCCTTTCTTGGACAAGCATCCCACTTATGATTAACCCCTATTGCAAGCATCCACAACTACAAAAGAAGTATTAATGCAAACCTAACCATAGAATGAAACATATGGATCCAAATCAGCCCCTTACGAAGCAACTCATAAACTAGGGTTTAAGCTTCTGTCACTCTAGCAACCCATCATCTACTTATTACTTCCCAATGCCTTCCTCTAGGCCCAAACAATGGTGAAGTGCCATGTAGTCAACGTTCACATAACACTACTAGAGGAAAGACAACATACATCTCATCAAAATGTCGAACGAATACCAAATTCACATGACTACTTATAGCAAGACTTCTCCCATGTCCTCAGGAACAAACGTAACTAATCACAAATCATATTCATGTTCATAATCATAGGGGTATTAATATGCATATAGGATCTGAACATATGATCTTCCACCGAATAAACCAACTAGCATCAACTACAAGGAGTAATCAACACTACTAGCAACCCACAGGTACCAATCTGAGGTTTTGGGACAAAGATTGGATACAAGAGATGAACTAGGGTTTGAGAGGAGATGGTGCTGGTGAAGATGTTGATGGAGATTGACCCCCTCATGATGAGAGGATCGATCGTGATGACGATGGTGATGATTCCCCCTCCCGAAGGGATGTTTCCCCGGCGGAACAGCTCCGCCGGAGCCCTAGATTGGTTCTCCAAGGTTCCGCCTCGTGGCGGCGGTGTCTCGTCCCGAAAGCTTGCTTATGATTTTTTCCGGGGTAAAAGACTTCATGTAGCAGAAGATGGGCACCAGAGGCCTGCCAGGTGGCCCACGAGGCAGGGGGCGTGCCCAGGGGGGTAGGGCGCACCCCCCACCCTCGTGGACAGTGGGTGGCCCCCTTTGGTATTTTCTTCGGTTAGTATTTTTTATTAATTCCAAAAATAACTTCCGTGTAGTATCAGGACTTTTGGAGTTGTGCAAAATAGGTCTCTAATATTTGCTCCTTTTCCAGCCCAGAATTCCAGCTGCCGGCATTCTCCCTCTTCATGTAAACCTTGTAAAATAAGAGAGAATAGGCATAAGTATTGTGACATAACGTATAATAACAACCTAATGCAATAAATATCAATATAAAAGCATGATGCAAAATGGATGTATCAACTCCCCCAAGATTAGACCTCGCTTGTCCTCAAGCGGAAGCTGATAACGAAAAATATGTCCACATGTTAAGAGACAGAGGTGTCGATAAAATAAAATACGGACATGAGGGCATCATGATCATTCTTATAACAACAACATATATATATATATATATATATTGTCATATGTTTTCTTATGCTAAAGTAACAATCTATTCACAATGTCAGGTATGAATCAGAAACTTCATTAAAACTAACAAACTATAATCTCGGTCATTGAAGCAATTGCAATTTATCATAACATAGGAAAGAGTCAATATAAGAGCTTTTCAGCAAGTCCACATACTCAACTATCATTTAGTCTTTCACAATTGCTAACACTCACGCAATACTTATGGGTATGGAGTTTTAATCAGACACAGATAAAGATAGGGGCTTATAGTGTTGCCTCCCAACCTTTTACCTCAAGGGTAATGTCAACAATAATAGTTCATGCTAACTTACATCCAGTTGGATATATATATCATGATCTTTCCAACACAAGGTGCTTGCCAAAGGATAAAATGTAAAAAGGAAAGGTGAAGATCACCATGACTCTAGTAAAAGGTATAGGACAAAAGATAGGCCCTTCACAGAGGGAAGCAGAGGTTGTCATATGCTTTTATGGTTGGATGCACGAAATCTTAATGCAAAAGAACGTCACTTTATATTGCCACTTGCGATATGGACCTTTATTATGCAGTCCGTCACTATTATTGCTTCCATATCACAAGATCGTATAAAGCTTATTTTCTCCACACTAATGAGTCATACATATTTAGAGAGCAATTGTTATTGCATGCAACATGACAACTTACTTGAAGGATCTTACTCAATCCATAGGTAGATATAGTGGTCTCTCATGGCAAAACTGGGTTTAAGGATATTTGGAAGCACAAGTAGTATCTCTACTTGGTGCAAAGAATTTGGCTGGCATGAGGGGGAAAGGCAAGCTCAACATGTTGGATGGTCCATGACAGTATACTTTATTTCGGATATAAGAAAACATAACCCATTACGTTGTCTTCCTTGTCCAACGTCAACTCTTTAGCATGTCATATTTTAATGAGTGCTCACAATCATAAAAGATGTCCAAGATAGTATAATTATATGTGAGAACCTCTCTTTCTTTATTACTTCCTATTAATTGCAACGATGACCAAAACTATGTTTGTCAACTCTCAACAACTTTTATTCATCATACTCTTAATATGTGAAGTCATTACTCTCCATAAGATCCATATGATCTCTTTATTTCTTTTTATTCTTTCTTTTTCTTTTATTCCCTCAAGATCATAGCAAGATATCAAAGCCCTTGTCTCAAGACTAATCTTTATTATATATAGCTCACGGACCCAATTACATAGAGGAATCATAAAGCAAAACTCAAAACTAAATCATACCAAAACTTTATTCTGCTAGATCGAGATATTACCAAAAGGATCAAACTAAGAAAAACTATAAAGGTAGGAGTGTGATGGTGATAAGATACCGGGGCTCCTCCCCCAAGCTTGCCAGTTGCCAAGGGGAGTGCCCATACCCATGTGTTTATGTCTCCTTCTTCGGAGGTGGTGATGATGGAGTTGTTGCTGATGTAGGCTTGTCGTCCATCTTCCAAGGCATAGGCTCACCATCATAGAAGGATGATCGAGTCTCCAGGATCCTCAAATCTGCAGCCAAACTCATCCTCTTGAATCTATATTCATACTCGCAGTTTTGGTTTTGCAGGTCATAGATCTGGGCTTGGAGATGCTCGATTTTCACATGGAGCTTGAAGATGGTTTCCCCAATATTCTTGGCATCCAGCTTATGGCTGTTGGTGAACTCCGCGATCATCATGTGGTTGGCGTTGAGTCCACGTTCCACCATCCGTTGGCACTTGAAAACTTGTTGTTCCATTGCGTCGAGTCTTGTCTCCACGCTTCCGGTCCTCCTTGGTCCCTCAACATCGTGGATGTGCAGCACCCCGTCACGCATCTCAATGGTTTGAGGGTGTTGTAGCACCTCCGCGAGGTAGGGGTTGATGACCTTCTCCAAAAACTTGTCCTTGGGGGCACTTGAAGACGTCATGGTGATCTAGATCTATCAGAAAAACAGCTCGAAACAAAAGCAGAGGATTTTGTCGTGGTACGGTGGTCAAAAACTTCGGGAGATTATATAATGATTTTTTACCGACTAAAAGAAGTATCGTGCAAGAAAATGGAGTCTGGAGAGCACACGAGGTGCCCATGAGGCAGGGGGCGCGCCCTGGGGGGTAGGGCGCGCCCTCCACCCTCGTGGATGCCTCATGTCCTACCCGGACTACTTCTTATTTTCCTATTTTCTTAAATATTCCAGAACAGAGAAAAATTGCTATTAGAACTGTTTTGGAGTCGGTTTACTTACCGTACCACATACCTATTCCTTTTCGAAGTCTGAAACGTTCTGGAAAGTGTCCCTTATGTATTCCTCCGGGGTTAAGGTTGCAATAACATTAGTTTCAACATTTATAGGGTTACCTGAGATATAGTGTTTGATTCTTTGACCGTTCACCACCTTCGGATTTGTGCCTTCAAAGTTGTTGATTTTTATGGCACCGGAACGATAGACCTCCTCGATAACGTAAGGCCCTTCCTATTTAGAGAGGAGTTTTCCTGCAAAAAATCTTAAACGAGAGTTGAAAAGCAACACATAATCACCTACATTAAACTCACGCTTTTGTATCCTTTTGTCATGCCATCTTTTAACTTTTTCTTTAAATAGTTTGGCATTCTCATAGGCTTGGGTTCTCCATTCATCAAGTGAGATAATGTCAAATAACCTCTTCTCACCGGCAAGTTTGAAATCATAATTGAACTCTTTAATCGCCCAATATGCCTTATGTTCTAGTTCGAGAGGTAAGTGGCATGCTTTTCCATAAACCATTTTATATGGAGGCATACCCATAGGATTTTTATATGCAGTTCTATAAGCCCATAATGCATCATCAAGTTTCTTGGACCAATTCTTTCTAGATCTATTAATAGTCTTTTGCAAAATCAATTTAAGATCTCTGTTACTCAGTTCTACTTGGCCACTAGACTGTGGGTGATATGGAGATGCAATTCTATGATTAACATCATACTTAGCAAGCATTTTATGAAAGGCACCATGAATAAAATGTGAACCACCACCAGTCATTAAATATCTAGGGACTCCAAACCTTGGAGAAATAACTTCTTTAAGCATCTTAATAGAGTTGTTATGATCAGCACTACTAGTTGGAATAGCTTCTACCCACTTAGTAACGTAATCAATAGCAACTAAAATATGTTTATACCCATTAGAGGAAGGAAACGGTCCCATATAATCAAAGACCCAAACATCAAATGGTTCAATAACAAGAGAATAATTCATAGGCATTTCTTGACGTCTACTAATATTACCAATTCTTTGACATTCATCGCAAGACAAGACAAACTTACGGGCATCCTTGAAGAGAGTAGGCCAATAAAAACCGGATTGCAATACCTTATGCGCAGTTCTATCTCCAGCGTGGTGTCATCCATAAGCCTCGGAGTGACAGTTGCGTAGGATTTGTTCCTGTTCATGCTCAGGTACACAAAGTCTAATAACACCATCTACTCCTTTATAAAGGTGTGGGTTATCCCAGAAGTAATGTATTAAATCATAGAAAAAGTTTTTGTTTTGCTGGTATGTGAAACTAGGTGGTATAAATTTAGAAACAATGTAGTTAGCATAATCAGCATACCATGGAGTAGTACGAGAAGCATTTATGACAGCTAATTGTTCGTCAGGAAAGCTATCATCAATAGGTAGTGGGTCTTCAAGAACATTCTCTAACCTAGACAAGTTGTCTGCAACGGGGTTCTCAGCTCCCTTCCAATCAATAATATGCAAATCAAATTCTTGTAGCAAGAGAACCCATCTAATAAGTCTAGGTTTAGCATCTTTCTTTTCCATAAGATATTTAATAGCAGCATGATCAGTGTGAACAGTTACTTTAGAGTCAACATTATAAGGTCTGAACTTATCACATGCAAATACAACTGCTAAAAATTCTTTTTCAGTAGTAGCATAATTTTTTTGGGCATTGTCTAGAGTTTTATTAGCATATTGGATAACATTTAATTTCTTATCAACTCTTTGTCCTAGAACAGCACCTACAACATAAGCACTACCATCGCACATAATTTCAAACGATAAATTCCAATCATGTGACTGAACAATAGGTGCAGAAATCAAAGCTTTCTTTAGTATTTCAAATGCTTCTACACAATCATCATTGAAGACAAAAGGAATATCTTTTTTTAAGAGATTAGTCAGAGGCCTAGAATTTTTAGAGAACTCTTTAATAAACCTTCTATAAAAACCAGCATGACCAAGGAAACTTCTTATACCTTTAATGTCCTTGGGACATGGCATATTTTCAATAGCATCAACTTTAGCTTTATCAACTTCAATACCTCTTTCAGAAATTTTATGCCGCAAGACAATGCCTTCATTAACCATAAAGTGGCATTTTTTCCAATTCAAGACAAGATTAGGTTCTTCACATCTCTACAAAACTCGATCAAGGTTGCTCAAGTAATCATCAAAAGAAGATCCACAAACGGAGAAATCATCCATGAAAACCTCAACAGTCTTTTCACAAAAGTCAGAAAATATAGCCATCATGCATCTTTGAAAGGTAGCAGGTGCATTACATAAACCAAAAGGCATGTGTCTATAATAAAAAGTACCAAAAGGGCAAGTAAAAATGGTCTTTACTTGATCCTCTTTTGACATAGGTATTTGAGAGAAACCAGAGTAACCATCTAGAAAGAAAAAATGTGTATGTTTGGATAATCTTTCTAGCATTTGATCAATAAAAGGCAAAGGGTAATGATCCTTTTTAGTAGCTTTATCTAATTTGTGGAAATCAATTACCATCCTATAACCTGTAACAATTCTTTGCGGGATCAATTCATCTTTATCATTAGGAATGACAGTAATACCTCCCTTCTTAGGGACACAATGGAAAGAACTTACCCACTGACTATCAGCAATGGGATAAATTATACCTACCTCCAGGAGCTTTAGTATTTCTTTTATTACCACTTCTTTCATCTTAGGATTTAACCATCGTTGGTGATCAACAACTGGTTTGGCGTCTTTCTCCAATTTTATTTTGTGTTGGCATAGGGTGGGACTAATGCCCTTAAGATCATCAAGAGTATATCCAATAGCAGCACGGTGCTTCTTCAAAGTTTTCAATAATTTCTCCTCTTCCTGCTCTGAAAGGTTAGCACTAATAATAACAGGATATATCTTCTTTTCATCAAGATAAGCATATTTAAGAGTATCAGGTAGTGGCTTAAGCTCAAACACGGGATCACCCTTGGGTGGTGGAGGATCCCCTAGAATTTCAACAAGCAAGTTGTGTTTCAAAATAGGTCCCTGTTTAAAGAATACTTCATCTATCTCCCTTCTTTCATTCATAAACATAGCATTTTCATGGTCTAGCAAATATTGTTCTAAAGGATCATTAGGAGGCACGACAATAGAAGCAAGACCAATAATTTCATCCTTACTAGGCAATTCTTTATCATGGGGTTGTCTACGAAATTTAGCAAAATTAAAGTCATGAGACATATCCCCTAAATCAATTGTAACAATATCCTTTTCGCAATCTATCCTAGCATTAACAGTATTCAAGAAGGGTCTACCAAATATGATAGGACAAAAGCTATCTTGTGGGGAACCAAGAACAAGAAAATCGATAGGATATTTAACTTTCCCGCACAAGACCTCAACATCTCTAACTATCCCAACTGGTGAAATAGTATCTCTATTGGCAAGCTTAATTGTAACATCAATTTCTTCTATCTCAGCAGGTGCAATATCATGCATAATTTCTTTGTATAAGGAATGAGGTATTTCACTTGCACTAGCACCCATATCACATAAGCCATGATAACAATGATCTCCTATTTTAACAGAAATAACTGGCATGCCTACAACGGGTCTATTTTTATTTTTAGTATCGGGTCTAGCAATTCTAGCAGCTTCATCACAGAAGTAAATAACATGCCCATCAATATTATCAGCCAAGAGATCTTTAACCATAGCAATAATAGGTTCAACTTTAATTTGCTCAGGTGGTGTAGGTGTTCTAGTATTACACTTACGAACCACAATTGAAGCTTTAGCATGATCCTTTATCCTAAGAGGGAAAGGTGGTTTCTCAATATAGGTAGTAGGAACAATAGGATCATTATAAGTGATAGTCTTTTCTTCAATTTTAATAGGTTCAACTACTTTTACTTCAATGGGAGGATTATATTTAAACCACTTCTCCTTAGGGAGGTCAACATGAGTAGCAAATGATTCACAGAAACAAGCTACTATCTCAGAGTCAAGTCCATATTTAGTGCTAAATTCATGAAAAGCATCGGTATCCATAAAAGATTTAACACAATCAAACTTAGGTATCATACATGTCTCCTTACCTTCGTCGAGATCCCAATATTCAGAGTTGTGTTTAATTCTTTCCAATAAATCCCATCTGAATTCAATAGTCTTCATCATAAAAGAACCAGTACAAGAAGTATCGAGCATGGAGCGATTGTTGAGAGAAAGCCGCGCATAAATTTTTTGAATAATAATTTCTCTTGAGAGCTCATGATTGGGCATGAATATAACATTGACTTAAGCCTCCCCAAGCTTGAGCGATGCTTTCTCCTTCGCAAGGCCAAAAATTATATATATAATTACGGTCACGATGAACAAGATGCATAGGATAAAACTTCTGATGAAATTCCAATTTCAATAAGTTGTAGTTCCATGATCCCATATCATCACATAGACTAAACCATGTCAATGCCTTTCCCTTCAAAGATAAAGGGAAGACCTTCTTCTTGATAACATCCTCGGGCATACCTACAAGCTTAAATAATCCACAAACTTCATCCACATAGATTAGGTGCAAATTGGGATGCAATGTTCCATCTCCTATAAAAGGATTAGCTAGCAGTTTCTCTACCATACCCGAAGGAATTTCAAAGTAAACATTTTCAGTAGGTTCAGTAGGTTGAGGAGCAACTCTTTGCTCTACTGGTCGGGGCGAAGATACCCCGAACAAGCCCCTCAAAGGATTATGTTCCATAGTAACAAGTGATAGTAAATTTCAGCACACTAGCTATATAAATTTTTCCTTATGAAGTTCCACTTACCAAAGGCGCTTCACTCCCCGACAACGGTGCCAGAAAAGAGTCTTGATGACCCACAAGTGTAGGGGATCTATCATAGTCCTTTCGATAAGTAAGAGTGTCGAACTCAACGAGGAGCAGAAGGAAATGACAAGCGGTTTTCAGTAAGGTATTCTCTGCAAGCACTGAAATTATCGGTAACAGATAGTTTTGTGATAAGGTAATTTGTAACGGGTAACAAGTAATGAAAGTAAATAAGGTGCAGAAAGATGGCCCAATCCTTTTTGTAGCAAAGGACAAGCCTGGACAAATTCTCATATGAAGGAAAGCGCTCCCGAGGACACATGGGAATTATCATGAAGCTTGTTTTCATCACACTCATATGATTCGCGTTCATTACTTTGATAATTTGATATGTGGGTGGACCGGTGCTTGGGTACTGCCCTTTCTCGGACAAGCATCCCACTTATGATTAACCCCTATTGCAAGCATCCGCAACTACAAAAGTAGTATTAAGGTAAACCTGACCATAGCATGAAACATATGGATCCAAATCAGCCCCTTACGAAGCAACTCATAAACTAGGGTTTAAGCTTCTGTCACTCTAGCAACCCATCATCTACTTACTACTTCCCAATGCCTTCCTCTAGGCCCAAACAATGGTGAAGTGTCATGTAGTCGACGTTCACATAACACCACTAGAGGAAAGACAACATACATCTCATCAAAATATCGAACGAATACCAAATTCACATGACTACTTATAGCAAGACTTCTCCCATGTCCCCAGGAACAAACATAACTACTGACAAATCATATTCATGTTCATAATCAGAGGGGTATTAATATGCATATAGGATCTGAACATATGATCTTCCACCAAATAAACCAACTTGCATCAACTACAAGGAGTAATCAACACTACTAGCAACCCACAGGTACCAATCTGAGGTTTTGGGACAAAGATTGGATATGAGAGATGAACTAGGGTTTGAGAGGAGATGGTGCTGGTGACGATGTTGATGGAGATTGACCCCCTCATGATGAGAGGATCGATGGTGATGACGATGGTGATGATTTCCCCCTCCCGGAGGGATGTTTCCCCGGCAGAACAGCTCCGCCGGAGCCCTAGATTGGTTCTCCAAGGTTACGCCTCATGGCGGCGGTTTCTCGTCCCGAAAGCTTGCTTATGATTTTTTTTCAGGGTAAAAGACTTCATATAGTAGAAGATGGGCACCGGAGGCCTACCAGGTGGCCCACGAGGCAGGGGGCGCGCCCAGGGGGGTAGGGCGCGCCCCCACGCTCATGGACGATGGGTGGCCCCCCTATGGTATTTTCTTCGCTCAGTATTTTTTATTAATTCCAAAAATAACTTCCATGGAGTCTCAGGACTTTTGGAGTTGTGCAGAATAGGTGTCTAATATTTGCTCCTTTTCCAGCCCAGAATTCCAGCTGCCGGGATTCTCCCTCTTCATGTAAACCTTGTAGAATAAGAGAGAATAGGCATAAGTATTGTGACATAATGTGTAATAATAGCCCATAATGCAATAAATATCGATATAAAAGCATGATGCAAAATGGATGTATCAGTCTATGGTAAAATACTCACGCTTCATCCGAAGGGCAATAGAGTTGATGTAGAAGCCCTCCGTGATCGAATCCCCCTCTGGCAGGGTGCGGGAAAAGGTCCCTAGATGGGATCTCACGGATACATAAGGTTCCAGCGGTGGAAAAGTGTTTTTGTGGATGCCTCTGGTGGTTTGGGAATATATGTGAATATATAGGTGAAAGAATTAGGTCAGGAGGGTCATGGGGGCCCACAAGACAAGGGGGGCGGACCCTACCCCCCTCGGCGCGCCCTCCACCCTTGTGGCCGCCTCGTGGCTCCTCCGACTTCATCTCCAAGTCTCTTGGGTGTCTTCAGGTACAAGAAAAATCATCACAAAGGTTTTATTATGTTTGGACTCCATTTGGTATTCCTTTTCTATGAAACTCAAAAACAAGGAAAAAATAGGAACTGGCATTGGGCCCTAGGTTAATGGATTAGTCCCAAAAATAATATAAAATAGCATATTAATGCATATAAAACATCCAAAACAGATAATATAATAGCATGGAACAATCAAAAATTATAGATACGTTGGAGATGTATCAGAACACCACAGCGTAATGGTGTGCCCGAACGTTGTAATCGTACTTTATTAGATATGGCGCGATCTATGATGTCTCTTACCGATTTACCACTATCATTTTGGGGTTATGCATTCGAGACAGATGCATTCACATTAAATAGGGCACCGTCTAAATCCGTTGAGACGACACCGTATGAACTATTGTTTGGCAAGAAACCTAAGTTGTCGTTTCTTAAAGTTTGGGGTTGCGACACTTATGTCAAAAGGCTTCAGCCTGATAAGCTCAAACCCAAATCGGAGAAGTGTGACTTCATAAGATACCCTAAGTAAACAATTGGGTACACCTTCTATCATAGATCCGAAGGCAAGATCTTTGTTGCCAAGAATGGAACATTTCTAGAGAAGGAGTTTCTCCCGAAATAAGTGAGTGGGAGGAAAGTTGAACTTGATGAGGTAATTGTACCTTCTCTCAATTTGGAAAGTAGCACATCGGAGAAATCTGTTCCCGTGATGCCTACACCAACTAGAGAGGAAGCAAATGATGATGATCATGAAACTTCGGATCAAGTTACTACTGGACCTCATAGGTCAAACAGAGAACGATCCGCACCAGAGTGATACGGTAATCTGTTCTGGAAGTCATGTTACTAGACCATGACAAACCTACGAACAATGAAGAAGCAATGATGAGCCCAAATTCTAACAGATGGCTTGAGGCCATGAAATCTAAGATAGGATCCATGTATGAGAACAAAGTATGGACTTTGGTGGACTCGCACGATGATCGGCAAGCCATAGAGAATAAATGGATCTTCAAGAAGAAGACTGACACTGATGGTAATGTTACTATCTACAAAGCTTGACTTGTCGCAAAAGGTTTTCGACAAGTTCAAGGGGTTGACTATGATGAGACATTCTCACCCATGGAGATGCTTAAGTCGGTCCGAATCATGTTAGCAATTGCCGCATTTCATGATTATGAAATTTGGCAAATGGACGTCAAAACTGCATTCCTTAGTGGATTTCTTAAAGAAGAGTTGTATATGATGCAACCAGAAGGTTTTTTCGATCCTAAAGGTGCTAACAAAGTGTGCAAGCTCCAGCGATCCATCTATGGACTGGTACAAGCATCTTGGAGTTGGAATATATGTTTTGATGAGGTGATCAAAGCATATGGTTTTATGCAGACTTTCGGTGAAGCCTGTATTTACAAGAAAATTAGTGGGAGCTCTGTAGAATTTCTGATATTATATGTAGATGACATATTGTTGATTGGAAGTGATATAGAATTTCTGGATAGCATAAAAGGATACTTGAATAAGAGTTTTTCAATGAAAGACCTCGGTGAAGCTGCTTATATATTGGGCATCAAGACGCTTAATAGGACTTTCACAAAGCTCATACCTTGACAAAGTTTTGAAGAAGTTCAAAATGGATTAGTCGAAGAAAGGGTTCTTGCCTGTGTTACAAGGTGTGAAGTTGAGTCAGACTCAAAGCCTGACCATTGTAGAAGATAAAGAGAAAATGGAAGTCATTCCCTATGGTTCTATCATGTATGCTATGATGTGTACCAGACCTGATGTGTGCCTTGCCATAAGTTTGGCAGGGAGGTGATGTAGGGTAGAATCCTATAGGCCGATCTTTCACGATTATCAAACATGATGTGACCTAAAGAATTGTCATAAGAAATCCTATGTAACATGGCATCACAACTAATAGACTCCACATGAGAATCATCATACTCATCATAAATGGGCAAATCATCGCATGTGGAAATCATACTAGCATGAAGCAAGGTACTAGGTGGATCAACATCATGCAAGCAATCAATGTCAAGAATGTCCACTAGTGGGACTAGAGCGTCACCTTCACCTATGTTACCTTTTTCATTCCACTCAAGTGGTGTAGGTGAGGTGGGAAAGACCAAATGGTGGTCATATTCATCTTGATGGAACCATGTGGGGGGGTGCATCATATTCCACCATGGCCATCGTCTTGTCCAAAGGGAGGACGAAGTCGTCGAGGATCGGCGCGTCATCATAAATGGGACCTAGCACCAAATGAGAAGACACAATAGAGGTAGAGGTCAAGTTGTTAGAAATGCAAATGGCCTCACGAGACCTATCAACTATCACACTCTCTCTATGTGGTGGTTCACTCACTCCCTCAAAATAGGTGCACTCAAAGTCACATATGGTGGAGTCACTCATCTTACTCAAGTGGTAGGGGTTGTGGCTCTCCTCACATGGGAATTGGGGCAACTCGTCATATATGGGGCTAGTGGTGAAGTCACTCTCACTCTCAATATGGTGGCAAAAGTCACTCAAGTCATCATACGTCGCCGTGGTCGAAGGGAAAATCCCATGCTCAACCATCTCGTTATCGTCGCTGTGGATGAAGGCCGAAGATGGCACATCATCACTCTCCTCCATGACCGAAGGGAAAATCCCATGCTCGATCATCTCGTCATCGTCGCCGTGGATGAAGGCCGAAGATGGCACATCATCACTCTCCTCCATGACCGAAGGGAAAATCCCATGCTCCATCATCTCGTCATTGTTGCCGTGGATGAAGGTCGAAGATGGCACATCATCACTCTTGCCTCCAAAGATGGAAGCATCATCCTTGCTCGCCACCTTGTCGCTCGCCTCCAAAGCTTGGTCCTTGAAGGTCTCCATAGTCGTACTCGGCGCCGCACCGTCTTGAAAAAGAGTCGAAGTAGACTCGGCATCATCAATGCCACAAAGAGGGATGGCGGTGAAGTCGCACTTGGGAGGATTGTCTTGGCGCTCGTTGGGCTTGGACATCGTGGTGGTACTAGCCTCATGCTTGTCGTAGAGCTTGGTCACCTTGAAGTGTGCTTGGGGTGGATAAGCCTTGGCCTTCATGAGTTCTTGTTCCGCCTTGAGAGCACCAATGTAGTTGTCATCGAGGGACTTGTAGTTCTCGAGGAAGATAGTCTTGGAGATGTCGTTGTGCAATCCCATCATGAAGTGGAACTTCATCGAAATGGGGTCGTCCACGCCGGCTCGTCGCAAGGCATTCTTCATCTCCTTGAAGTACGCGTCGATGGACTTGGATCCTTGGATGGTGTTCTCCAATTGGCGTAGAAGTTGTTCTGTGTAGGTTGGAGGCACGAACTCTCGCCGCATAGATCTCTTCGTCTTGGGCCAACTCATATAGTAGTACTCCGAAAGTGTGTGAAGCCACCAAGTGGACGTGTAGTCGTGGAAGTTCCTTGTGGTGCACTTCACTTGATCTTTGGGGCGAAGTTGGTGTAGCTTGAGCTAGTCGTCTGCTATGTCTTGAGCTTGCGTTGGTTTTCAGGAAAGTGTGATGCAGCAAAGTAGCGTAAGTATTTCCCTCAGTTTTTGAAAACCAAGGTATCAATCCAGTAGGAGGCTCCTCAAAAGTCCCACGCACCTACACAAACAACCAAGAACCTCGCAACCAACGCAATAAAGGGGTTATCAATCCCTTCACGACCACTTGCGAAAGTGAGATCTGATAGAGATAATAAGATAAGATAAATATTTTTGGTATTTTTATGATATAGATTAGAAAAGTAAAGATGCAAATAAAAGTAGATGGTAAACTTATATGATAAAAGATAGACCCGAGGGCCATAGGTTTCACTAGTGGCTTCTCTCAAGATAGCATAAGTATTACGGTGGGTGAACAAATTACTGTCGAGCAATTGATAGAAAAGCTCATAGTTATGAGATTATCTAGGCATGATCATGTATATAGGCATCACGGCCGTGACAAGTAAACCGACTCCTGCCTGCATCTACTACTATTACTCCACACATTGACCGCTATCCAGCATGCATCTAGAGTATTAAGTTCATAAAGAACAGAGTAACGCATTAAGAAAGATGACATGATGTAGAGGGATAAACTCATGCAATATGATATAAACCCCATCTTTTTGTCCTCGATGGCAACAATACAATACATGCCTTGCTGCCCGTGCTGTCACTGGGAAAGGACACCGCAAGATTGAACCCAAAGTTAAGCACTTCTCCCATTGCAAGAAAGATCAATCTAGTAGGCCAAAACAAACTAATAATTCGAAGAGACTTGCAAAGATAAATTAATCACACATAAAATAATTCAGAGGAGATTCAAATATTTCTCATAGATAAACTTGATCATAAACCCACAATTTATCGTATCTCGACAAACACACCGCAAAGAGAGTTACATCGAATAGATCTCCAAGAAGATCGAGGAGAACTTTGTATTGAGATTCAAAGAGAGAGAAGAAGCCATCTAGCTAATAACTATGGACCCGAAGGTCTGTGGTAAACTACTCAAAACTCGTCGGAAGGGCCTTGGATATGATGTAGAGGCCCTCCGTGGTCGATTCCCCCTCCGGCGGAGCGCCGGCGAAGGCTCCAAGATGGGATCTCGTGGATACATAAGGTTGCGGCGGTGGAAATAGTTTTTCGTGGTGCTCCTCGATCATTTCAGGGTACGTGGGTATATATAGGAGGAATAAGTAGGCCAGTGGACGCTCAAGGGGCCCACGAGGGCGGGGGCACGCCCAGCCCTAGGGGGCGCGCCGGGCACCCTCGTGGCCGCCTCCTCTGTTGCTTGACGTCCACTCCAAGTCCCTTGGATCATGTTTGTTCCAAAAAGATCGCTCCCAAAAGGTTTCATTCTGTTTGGACTCCGTTTGATATTCCTTTTCTTTGAAACACTGAAATAGGCAAAAAAACAACAATTCGGGGGCCTCTGGTTAGAAGGTTAGTCCCAAAAATGATATAAAAGTGTAAAGTAAAGCCCATAAACATTCAAAACGGGTAATATAATAGCATGGAACAATCAAAAATTATAGATACGTTGGAGACGTATCAAGCATCCCTAAGCTTAATTCCTGCTCGTCCTCGAGTAGGTAAATGATAAAACAGAATTTTTGATGTGGAATGCTACCTAGAATAATTCTCAATGTAATTTTCTTTATTGTGGCATGAATGTTCAGATCCAAATGATTCAAAATAAAAGTTCATACTGACATAAGAAATAGTAATACTTCAAGCATACTAGCTAAGCAATCATGTCTTCTCAAAATAACATGGCATTAGAAGTTTCATCCCTACAAAATCATATAGTTAGTCTATGTTTCATTTTCATCACACAAAATACTCCCATCAAGAACAACCCCGGTTTCAGCCAAGCAATTGGTTCATACTTTTTAACGCACTTCAGCCTTTTTCAACTCTCACGCAATACATGAGCGTGAGCCATGGATGTAGCACTATGGGTGGAATAGAATATGATGATGGAGGTTGTGTGGAGAAGACAACAAAGGAGAAAGTCTCATATTGACGAGGCTAATCAACGGATTATGGAGATGCCCATCAATTGATGTCAACATGAGAAGTAGGGATTGCCATGCAACGGATGCACTAGAGCTATAAATGTATGAAAGCTCAACAAAAGAAACTAAGTGGGTGTGCATCCAACTTGCTTGCTCACGAAGACCTAGGGCATTTTAAGGAAGCCCATCGTAGGAATATACAAGCCAAATTCTATAATCAAAAATTCCCACTAGTATATGAAAGTGACAACATAAAAGACTTTCTATATGAAGAACATGGTGCTACTTTCAAGCACAAGTGTGGAAAAGGATAGTAACATTGCCCCCCCCCCCCTTTATTTTCTTTTTGGGCCTTCCTTTTTTTTTGTTTGGCCTTTTTTTTTCTTTGGCCTTTCTTTTTTTATTGGCCTTTTTTTTATTTGGGGACAATGCTCTAGTAATGATGATCATCACACTTTTATTTATTTACAGCTCATGAATTATAACTCAAAACTAGAACAAGATATGACTCTATATGAATGCCTCCGGCGGTGTACCGGAATGGGCAATGAATCAAGAGTGACATGTATGAAAATTTATGCATGGTGGCCTTGCCACAAATACGATGTCAACTACATGATCATGCAAGGCAATATGACAATAATGATGCGTGTCATAATAAACGGAACGATGGAAAGTTGCATGGCAATATATCTTGGAATGGCTATGGAAATGCCATAATAGGTAGCTATGGTGGCTGTTTTGAGGAAGATATAAGGAGGTTTATGTGTGATAGAATGTATCGTATTACGAGGTTTGGATGCACCGGCAAAGTTTGCACCAACTCTCAAGGTGAGAAAAGGCAATGCACGGTACCGAAGAGGCTAGCAATGATGGAAAGGTAAAAGTGTGTATAATCCATGGACTCAACATTAGTCATAAAGAACTCATATACTTATTGCAAAAGTTTTATTAGCCCTCAAAGCAAAGTACTACTACGCATGATCCTAGGGGGGAGGTTGGTAGGAGTTAACCATCGCGTGCCCCGACCTCCACTCAAGGGAAGGCAATCAAAAGAGTACCCCATGCAATAAACTTGTTACACAACTTTTACCATACGCGCACGTGCATGCTACGGGACTTGCCAACTTCAACACAAGTATTTTTTAAATTCATAATCACCCAACTAGCATGACTCTAATATCACCACCTCCATATCTCAAAACAATTATCAAGTATCAAATTGATCATAGCATCAAATTCACTTCCTATGATAATTTTTATTATACCCAACTTGGATGCTCATCATTCTAGGACCAATTTTATAACCATAGCAAATGCCATGCTGTTCTAAGATACTCTCAAAATAATATAAGTGAAGTATGAGAGATTAACAATTTCTACAAAATCAAGCCACCGCCGTGCTCTAAAAGATTTAAGTGAAGCACTAGAGCAAAACTATCTAGCTCAAAAGATATAAGTGAAGCACATAGAGTATTCTAATAAATTACAATCAAGTGGGTTTCTCCCAAAAGGTGTGTATAGAAAGGATGATTGTGGTAGACAAAAAAGCAAAGACTAATATCATACAAGACGCTCCAAGCAAAACACATATCATGTGGCGAATAAAAATATAGCTCCAAGTAAAGTTACCGATGAACGAAGGCAAAAGAGGGGATGCCTTCCGGGGCATCCCCGGTTATCCTTGAATATCTTGGGGTGGCATGGGAATCCCCAAGGTTAGGCTCTTGCCAATAGTCCATCAAATCTTTACCCAAAACTTGAAAACTTCACAACACAAAACTCAACAGGAAATCTCATAAGCTCCGTTAGTGCAAGAAAGAAAAACCACCACATAATGTACTTTAATAAACTCATTTTATTTATATTGGTGTTAAACCTACTGTATTCCAACTTCTCTATGGTTCATACCCATGGGTACTAGCCATAGATGCATCAAAATAAGCAAACAACACACGAAAAATAAAATCTGTCAAAAACAGAGCAGTCTATAGCAATCTGTAACTCTTGAATACTTCTGGAA
Source organism: Triticum aestivum (assembly GCF_018294505.1). Lineage (NCBI taxonomy): Eukaryota > Viridiplantae > Streptophyta > Magnoliopsida > Poales > Poaceae > Triticum > Triticum aestivum. Next base: position 630,432,973 of record NC_057801.1, read on the forward strand.
CTCTAAAACTCCTACCAAAATAGTAAGTCCTGGGCAATTTGTCTATTGAACTACGTCAAAAAGAATCAACGCAAAATCGCGTTTCTGTGAATTACTAAAATTATTTTTGTACGTGCAAAGTTTCTGTTTTTCAGCAGAATCAAATTAACTATCACCATACGGTTATTTTACGGGTTGAGGCACTATATGGGGTCTGCTAGAGATGCTCTTAGAACACAAGCCGATTTCTTTTTGTTTTTTCGGATGCTTGGATCTGAACTGTAATACTTGACCACGTCTGACGGCCAACGAGGCGACCGATTAGGGGCCCCGGTCTACGCCGACTACTGGCCATTGCGTTACCATTGTGTGTTCATATAAAATCATATGTTCTTCGCGAAAAAGAAAAAGTGTGACGGAACTTAGCCGGCAACAATTGATTAGAGAAAATGTAACATGACAAGTAAACTGAAACAACCATTTAGGGGAATAGCCTTGTTGCACACTGTTTTAGCGCACATCGCACATTATATCTGGGGACAACATGTAAACCGACTTAATTAGGCTGGAAAAGGAGCAGGCAAAGGAGGAAGAGTTGCCATCGCCACCGGCACATCTTTTGAAGACGACGAAGGCTTTCCACAGTGTGCCCTGCACAGATCCATAGAATAATAGCATGCGGTGCTTACTAAACAGCACCAACAATAATCATCTTTGCACCTATGATCAACAGCGCACATCCCATTTGGTAGATGGACCTTCTCGTTATCCAGGTCGTTGATGATTCGGCCTATGGAATTAGGAACGAACCATTGTTATGCAATTATTTTGAATTGATAAACAAACAAGCAACCGATGAGAGAAGAAAATAAAAAGAAAGGCATTCACTAGCAATAATACATGCACGCGGAATAATCAGTGAAACGAAAGACAAGTATCGTAAACATAAATCAGGTAGAGAAGTAACCCTGCGCTTACATTGTGCAATTGTAGCAGAGCATACGAGATGCAGCAACAGTAGGGCTAGCGCGAAGATGCGAATCGTGTGTTTGTCCATCCCCTGACGCAGCACCAGGGTATTCACTTGATGGTTGTTGATGAGAAATATTTGTTCTGCTACAAGATTGCTTGGTATCGACGCAGGGCGCCTATGTGTATATATAGTGCGGTTGGGAGAACGAGATCTGGTGATATACGGCTCCCATGCAGAAAATACTATATCACTGGTAGAAAAAGAGGCTTCCGTCCAGCCCCATTAGTCGCGAAACTGTAGAAACCGCGACTAATGAAGTCTTTAGTCGCGGTTCGGCAGACGAACCGCGACCTAAGGCCTGGGCCCAGGGCGCTCGGTGGCCAGCTGGTGCACGTGAGGGGCTTTAGTCGCGGTTGGCCAGGCCAACCGCGACTAAAGGTGCCCAAAGGCCTTTAGTCGCGGTTGGCCAGGCCAACCGCGACTAAAGCTCCTCCCCTATACATACCAGTTCAGCACACTCACTTAGCCATTTGGTGCCACTTCTCTTCACAAGCTTCACAAGGGGGTGTAGGTTTGCTTTTGGTTCCTCTTATGCACACAAGGTGTTTGATGAAATGCCCCAAGAGTGTGAAACAAACATGATATGAAGTGTTGGAGCCACACTTGAGGTTCCTCATTTATTTTTTCCTCCTCGACCGCGGTTAGCAACTTGAACCTTTCATGCATGTGTGTCATTGATAAAATATGCATGTGTGTTGTTCATTGTTTAATTTCTATTGTTTATAGCTAGTTAGTTTAACAAATGCATGATGGTTAATTATATATTTTATATTATAATAATGCAGATGAATCGGCAATGGATGTACGGTAACCGACTCTCCCGCGAGTTCACTACGGGTTTGAAAGATTTCCTCGTAGTGGCTAATGCGAACAAGCAGAAGGGTTTTGTTATCTGTCCATGTGTTGACTGTAAGAATCAGAAGGGTTACTCTTCCTCAAGAGAAGTTCACCTGCACCTACTTCGGCACGGTTTCATGCCAAGCTATAATTGTCGGACCAAGCATGGAGAAAGAGGGGTTATAATGGAAGAAGATGAAGAAGGGGATGATTTCATCGATGAAAGCTATCTTGCTCATTTCGGTGATACTTTCATGGAGGATGCTGAAGGTGAAGGGGAAGGTGAAGGGGAAGGTGAAGGTGAAGAAGAGGCACGTGATGAGACCGTTGATGATCTTGGTCGGACCATTGCTGATGCACGGAGACGCTGCGAAACTGAAAAGGAGAGGGAGAATTTGGATCGCATGTTAGAGGATCACAGAAAGTCGTTGTACCCCGGATGCGATGATGGTCTGAAAAAGCTGGGCTGCACACTGGATTTGCTGAAATGGAAGGCACAGGCAGGTGTAGCTGACTCGGCATTTGAAAACTTGCTGAAAATGTTGAAGAATATGTTTCCAAAGAATAACGAGTTGCCCGCCAGTACGTACGAAGCAAAGAAGGTTGTCTGCCCTCTAGGTTTAGAGGTTCTGAAGATACATGCATGCATCAACGACTGCATCCTCTACCGCGGTGAATACGAGAATTTGAATGAATGCCCGGTATGCACTGCATTGTGTTATAAGATCAGAGGCGATGACCCTGGTGACGATGTTGAGGGCGAGAAACCCAGGAAGAGGGTTCCCGCCAAGGTGATGTGGTATGCTCCTATAATACCACGGTTGAAACGTCTGTTCAGGAACAAAGAGCATGCCAAGTTGTTGCGATGGCACAAAGAGGACCGTAAGTCGGACGGGGAGTTGAGACACACCGCAGATGGAACGCAATGGAGAAAGATCGACAGAGAGTTCAAAAATTTTGCAGCTGACGCAAGGAAGACAAATGATACAAAGGAAGCACGGCAGGACCAGCAACGTTTGAAAGACCCTGATGACCGGCATCCGGAATGGTTTCAAGGTCGTGCCAGCTACGCTCTGACCAAAGAAGAGAAGGTCATCTTTTTTGAATGCCTGAGCAGTATGAAGGTCCCGTCTGGATTCTCGTCCAATATAAAGGGAATAATAAACATGGCGGAGAAAAAGTTCCAAAACCTGAAGTCTCACGACTGCCACGTGATTATGACGCAATTGCTTCCGATTGCTTTGAGGGGGCTCCTGGCGGAAAATGTTCGAGTAGCCATTGTGAAGCTATGTGCATTCCTCAATGCAATCTCTCAGAAGGTAATCAATCCAGAAGTTCTACCATGGTTACAGAACGATGTGATCCAATGTCTTGTCAGTTTCGAGTTGGTGTTCCCGCCATCCTTCTTCAATATTATGACGCACCTCTTGGTTCACCTAGTCGAAGAGATTTTCATTCTCGGTCCTGTATTTCTATACAATATGTTCCCCTTCGAGAGGTTCATGGGAGTATTAAAGAAATATGTTCGTAACCGTGCTAGGCCAGAAGGAAGCATCGCCAAGGGCTATGGAAATGAGGAGGTAATTGAGTTTTGTGTTGACTTTGTTCCTGACCTTAAGCCGATTGGTCTTCCTCGATCGCGGCACGAGGGGAGACTAAGTGGAAAAGGCACGATCGGAAGGAAATCAATGATATGTATGGACGGCCATTCTCTGACTGAAGCACACCACACTGTACTGACCAATTCCAGCTTGGTGGCTCCGTACTTTGAGAAACAGAAGAATATTTTACGCTCGGACAACCTGGGGAAGCCTGAATCCTGGATTAGGAAGGCCCACATGGAGACTTTCGGCAGTTGGTTGAGAAAACATTTAATGAATGACAATGATGTTGTAGATCAGCTGTACATGTTGGCCAAGCCACCATCTTCGACTATAACGACTTTCCAAGGGTACGAGATAAATGGGAATACATTTTACACGATCGCCCAAGATAAAAAGAGCACCAACCAAAACAGTGGTGTCCGCTTTGATGCAGCAACCGAGAATGGGCAAAAGGTCACATATTATGGTTACATAGAGGAGATATGGGAACTTGACTATGGACCCTCCTTTAAGGTCCCTTTGTTCCGGTGCAAATGGTTCAAGCTAACAGGAGGTGGGGTAAAGGTGGACCAGCAATACGGAATGACAATGGTGGATTTCAACAATCTTGGTTACCTTGACGAACCATTCGTCCTAGCGAAAGATGTCGCTCAGGTTTTCTATGTGAAGGACATGAGTAGCAAACCGAGGAAACGGAAAGATAAGAAAACGATCAGTACATCATGCGATGATCCAAAGCGCCACATTGTTCTTTCAGGGAAAAGAAACATCGTGGGAGTGGAGGACAAGACAAACATGTCAGAAGATTATAATATGTTTGCTGAAATTCTGCCCTTCAAAGTGAACACCGACCCAAGCATTAAGTTAAATGATGAGGATGCTCCATGGATACGGCACAATCGTAAGCAAGCAGGGACACAAAGGAAGAAATGATGTGTAATAATTTATTGTACCAAACTTTGTTGAATGGATCATGTGAATTATATTACCCGTGATGTGTTTGGTGTCCATTTTCGAATAATTCGAGATACCACTGATGATACATGAAATTTGGAGTGATTTAGTCATACTCCTGCCTAGGCGTATAATATGCATACTCGTAGTCTTCATAGCCGCCGCCGTTGTACTGGTAGTCGTCGCCTTCTAAGTTGCCGCCGTCGTCGTCGCTGCTGTCGTCGCTGTCGTACTCCTGCCTAGGCGTATAAAATTTTGAATTGAATTAGTTTTATTTTTCTGAATTTTTTGATATATTATTTGTATTTTTAACATTTTGAATTGAATTAGTTTTATTTTTCTTAATTTTTTGATATATTATTTGTATTTTTAGAATTTTGAATTGAATTAGTTTTATTTTTCTGAATTTTTTGATGTAATATTTGTGTTTTTAACATATTGAATTGAATTAGTTTTATTTTTCTGAATTTTTTGATATATTATTTGTATTTTTAAGATTTTGAAAAAGAAAAAGTATTTTGAAAAATACCTTTAGTCGCGGTTGTCCTGGCCAACTGCGACTAAAGGTCGTTGCGCGCGGGAACGCAAAAACCCGCCAGAAAACCCTTTAGTCGCGGTTGGTCTGGCCAACCGCGACTAAAGGTTACCCTTTAGTCGCGGGTCGCCTCCCCAACCGCGACTAAAGGGGGGGCTATAAATACAAGGGCCCGAACCGTCGCCTCCATTTCTCGTCTTCTCCGATTCTCTGCCGCGCCGAAGGCCTGCCGCCGCCTCCCTCGCCCACCGCGCGCGCGCCGCCTCGCTCGCCCGCCCTCAACGCCGCCGGCCGGCCTCGGTACTGCCGCGCGCGCACACGCGCGCCTCTCTCAGACAGAGAGCGAGATCGTGGAGAGAGAGAGGGGCGCCGCGGGCCACCGGAATTTTTTCTTTTTTTTCTTTTTTTTGTTCTTTTTAATTTTAACTAGTTAATTAGTTTAACAAAAACGGTAAAATAACTTAAAACTTGATAATTAACAAAAAAAACCGTAAAATTTGATAATTAACAAAAAAACGTATATAAAACTTTGGGGCATGACGTACTGTGCATGTATCGTGTCCGCAGGTTCCACTGGATTCTGCTAGTAATTAAAGTTGACACCTCAGAATGTCTCGTCCACGACTCTCTGAATATGGATCCAAAGCTTTGGGGCGGCATGAGAAGAATGCTGCAGAAGTAATTATTTTCATTCATTTGCGCTCTATATCGATCGGCCTATTTCGTTCATTTCCTAATATCAAGTAACTAATAACTCTCTTGTTCATTTAATTTTCTTTGCCTCGTAGGGTTTGGAGACGGTTCGTAGATACAAAGGTCGGTGAATTCAAAAAAGAGCTACAATTCAAAAGGTCAAAGGCTAAGAATGGTGGGGATATTCAGCCAGCGGGGACCAATCTATGTGGATACTATGTCTGTGAGATAATCCGGAGATACACCTCTGAGCGGGTTCCGAGTGATACCAATGCTCAGAGGAATAACCTCCGGATGATGCTTAGTCCAGAAGCTCGCTTCCGACCACTTCAAGAGGAACTAGCTGGATGGTTCAGGAGGGAAGTCCTCCATCCTAAAGGAGAACACCATTACGAGGATGTAGAACTTTATATGCATTAAATTATGTATGGAAACTTGTTCAAAATTGTATATGGTCATCCGATGATATTGAATATATATTGTATATTCCTCTTGAATTCTTTTTGGTTCTAATTTCAAATTTGTTTGAAATTGTACATTCATATGCATGTATGTAGTACCGTAGAATATGTGAAACTCCTTCAAAATTAAAATAAAGCACAAAAGAAATAAAACAATACAAATTAAATAGAAAACAGGTTTAGGGGGGGGGGGCTAAAACCCTAAACCTGCGGCGGCCTTTAGTCGCGGTTGGCCAGAAGAACCGCGACTAAAAGTCCTCCGCCCCGACGGCCGCCTGGCGCCCACGTGGACGGGCCTTTAGTCGCGGTTCTTAAGCAACCGCGACTAAAGGGGGGGGCCTTTAGTCGCGCCTATTTGGTCGCGGTTGCGCAACCGCGACTAATGGCAGTTGCGAACCGCGACCAAAGGCCCTTTTTCCACCAGTGTATCTATCAAGAAATCAATTAGGCGTGATTCGGTATCTTTTACCCCATTGCAAGTTTTCTTTCTCCCTTTCTACACAAGTTTCCAAAATTTGGTACTCGCAAATACAAATGCAGGTTAGGAGGCTATTGTTTGTCAGATTTATCTCATATTTTTACATATGTACACGTTTCCGAAGTGAAGTAGAAAATTAATTTGCCCACGTAAGAATGTTTGCACCGTAAATTTAGACATGGAGAAAGATTTAGGTTACTACTAGTACAAATGCCCGTGCGTTGCACCGGGCGAAAAATTAAATATAACCTGCTCGATGTGCCATTATGGAACACTTTTTTAATTCGATTATTGGAAACATTAGAAATAAGGTTACATTGAACATTTCTTTTTGCACTATGAAATTTGGGCGTACCCTAATAATGTTTGTCATGACCTATTTCGGCTCACCATTTTCATTTCAACCTATGATAAAGTACTTGTGTATGAAATATTCTTTCAGTCAATTCTATTTTTTGTTGTTTAGAAAAACACGATTATTATTTTTACTTTGAGAAGGTTTTTTTTTTAGAATTTTGAGAATGTTTTAAAAAATGGAATCATTTTTATGGTGCCGTTGATTTTTTTGAAATATTGTATTTTATGTCTTATTTATTTTGCACTGTTTTTGGGTTTGGTCCATTGAGAGTGTAGGGGGTTTAGGTCATGTGTTGCCCGCTTGCTCGCACGCCCTTCTCCCAGCGACCAAAACGGGCTTCAGGGCAACTCCAACACGCAGACCCAAACGAACCATTTGGGTCGGCGAAGCGGACATGTTTGTTCGCTTTTTCATTTCGGTCAACCGCATTGCCCAACGGTGTTGCCCCATTTGTGGGTCTGTCCGCCTTGAGCATTTCGTCAAACACCTCGCAGGCTAGCACCGCCGACGAGATCCTGGACGCCCGCCAAGGAGGAGGCCGCGACTTTCGCCTGGGCCAAGGCCCTCGGAGGACACCGTCACGGGAACTCGCGCGCGCTAGAGAGAGACTGTCGCGGGACCTGCGACGAGCTGTTGCAGCTGCGTGGAGGGAGGCCGCGAGCTTGGTAGGGCAGCGTGCCAAGACGAGCGCGAGCAGGGCGACCGTGGCGGCGCGATGGTGGAGAAGATGCTACTCCGGCCCATTCGGCGGTGCGGCGGCAGTGACCAGGGGCGGCAAGGTTCAATGCCCATATGTTGTAACGGGCGGGAAAAAATTTAAAATCTACATTGTGTGCCTTTACACAACACTTCTTATATCCAATTTTGGCAAACGTTTCTTAAATAAGATTACACTGAACTATCGCTTTTTGGGCCATGTAACTTGAACGTGAATAAGCCATCCTAATCGTTTGTGTGGACCAACTTCAGCTCGACACTTTCATCTCATGAAAGAGTTGGGGTGCATGGAATACATGGTAGATTAGCATGATTTTTTTTATTTTTTTGAAAAGGTGATTTTTTTTCTTTAAATTTGGACAATAGTTTTTGGATTTTTTTAATGCAATAATTTTTTGGAGACGAACATTATCTGGTTAATAGTTTTTGGATTTTTTTTAAAATGGAATGATTTTTTGGAGACAAACATTATCTGGTTGGGAAATTGCACAGTGCTTTTCTATTCTTATATTGGTTTGCGGATCAATCGATTTTTAAAATATGAAATTATGGATGATGCTACGCACGAGTAAAAGCAGCAGGCTGCTGGCCTAATTGTCCTGACATTAGAGAGTCGAGCTCTAGATCAAAGTTACATCGTCATATTTTCCTCTAGCCGAAGGTAGATCAAGGATACTGGCTGCTACCACACGCCAACATAGAGCAGCAGTGCATCACTTCGCTTAAAGAGGCGAGATGAGCAGTGCAACACTTCAGCTAGACAGGTGAGTTGGGACGTTACAAGTACAGAATTAACATATTATTTTACACAATTCATGTCAGCGATAGATCTAGCACCAGCATTGGTGGATCTATAATCATTCTTGTAAAATATGTCTTCACTTGTATCAATTATATAAACTCACTATGCAATGTCGACAGTAAAACCAATATTAACCAATGCTGGTAAATTCAATGCACATTTAGTACCAGCCTCATCCACAAGAGTACATATCTACTCCCTTCATCCCATAATACAAGAACGTTTTTCAAGCAAAAATGTTCTTATATTATGGGACGGAGGGAGTAGATTTTATTAAAGCTAAATACTCATGTCATTTACAGCCACCAATATCTAATTGGCCATCCAATGAATTATGAGGCACGCTTTCCTTAGCTTCATATCTAAAACCACCATCACGGGCTGCCAGCCAGTAGTAGAGAAGCTCATTTTTCATAAATAGCACATGTCCTGTTGAGAGAAAATGGAACTTAGCACCAAGTTTCCAGAGTAGCTTACATAATCAATCTGCACAAATATCTGGAGATCTTACATAGCAGTTTTAATTTTGGTTTTGTTGATACAACTGAGGAATTCTAGTACATCGGCAGGTATGTTGTCTTCATATTCGTTCGCGTTGAATGCTAGCAGTTGTCCCAAATTTTGTTTTCGGAGTTCGCATCCATCTTGTACAACCATATTTTTGCAAACGAATAAGACTTGCGTCACATGTGTAAAATATAATATTCGGATATTTGTACAGCAAGAAGCACTATGGCAGGTAACACTCTTTTCCAGGATAATAATTGGCGTCAATTCCTTTGGATATATAGAACCATATAATTGTTTCAAAAGGTCACCATTTTTCTGTTCACATATATTGCTGGAAGATATTCTGGATGGAACATTAGAAGTTTACCTTGCCGCCATAATGGTTACTACTTGCTTGCATCAATTCAGATTTCTACTTGCTGCAGATAGTTTGATAAAGGAAACAAGATGGCAAATCGTACAGATCGAAGAGGTGCTTTGCTTGAGCCTATGGCAATAGACCAATTGCGTTAAATACTTTCTCAAATCAATTTTTCTAGTTTAAACATCAGTAAACCCTGGCTGTAAATCACTGTAAACATAGCTCCATCATAATTTACACAAAGAAAAAGAGATACCTTCAGCGAAGTCGGTCTAGGCGATGGCTGATGGTCTTCCAGCAAAGTCGGCGGAGGCGACATTTTGTGTAACGACAACAAAAATTGAAGTTAAAACTCCAACAATTACCTTGTTCAAACAATATTTCAGATTTTCCAAAGATGCAATCAGCACGGAGTTCAATCAAATAGGGAGCAGTTATAACAATACAGTAAATAGTGGAGTGACAGATAATCTTGAAAAGCTACTGGATGGGCCCATAGTGGAGTGATCTAGATGCTTCTTTCAAGATTATTTTGTCGGCAAGAGCAGATCAAGGCTTTAATTACTTGCTAGTGGCTAGCTGCACAAACTAAAGATTCAAGCATACAGATCGAAGATGTGCTAGTTTACCCAGTCGGCAAGAGCATATCAAGGCTTCAAGTAAATGCTAGCATTAAGTTAAGCTGGTGCTTGCTGCAGCTAGCTGCACCAACTACTGATTCAGCCTATGACAACACAAAAAGATTCAGACAAATACAGATAGTAAAGGTGCTTGCTTCAGCCTATGCCAACACACAAATTTTACAATCAAAGCCTTGCTTACTTGATTGCATCAATTCAAACTTCTACTTGTTGCAGCTACTTTCACAAACAAAATAAGATAGCAAAATAATATAAAGTTTCCATCCTATAATTATAACTGAACTTTGGATGTAAATCAAAGATAGCTAATATAGGACCTGATCCACGCTTTCAACATCAGTGTTATGTACCACAATCACAACCAGTAGTAAAATAAGACCAAAGACACATCTGAAGCAATGAACGTTAGGTTGCAGAAAACAAAAGACCATAATTTCAATACCCCTTGTCTACATACCTCAAGTGAAGAACCAGCCGACAAAGTTGCGGCGAACTGTGCAACACCGTCGGACGGCGGATTGTCTTCCAGCATTGGGCGGTGTTCCGACAAAGTGGGCATGCACATTTAAATATATATTTACAAGGGGTAGGGGCGGATGGAACATATTTCTTTCATAATATTATCAGTCCTAACTTTTTGTGCATTTATAACTGAAGTGTAGCATCTATGAATCTTTCAGACTTGAATCAAACAGGAAGCAAACAAGAACTTGTTCATAAACTTATTTGTTCATGGATTCACATCAAATAGGGAATCAACCAGGAACTGGCAAACATTGGACTAATATAAAGTACAGGCAACACCCAGCTTACAGAGATTGGACGCCCAAATTAAACAGAAAAATGTTCACGCAACGTTCGTACACGTCCAGATTACAGACTGTTTTTGATTTCTTATAAAAAGGGCAAATCTCCAAGCAATATCCAACAATGTTGGACTAATATGAGTACAGGTTAGTATCGTCTTACACAATTTTGTTCCTTATCCCCTTACATCATTTAACTACACCAACTCTATGATACCCAGATTAAAAAAATGCTATGAGTAACAGCTCAAGTAAAAAATCAAGAAAATTGAACCTGATATTCAATGAAGGGCAGTGGACATGATGAACTTGTGCTACTTGTGCCGCATCACAACCTCCAACATCATTTAATTACCTGAATACAAACAAATCAAATCTGACCCTAAATCTGTCTCTGTAGCTAATAGAGAGTAAATCTGTCTCTGTAGCCAATAGAGAGAAGCAGAGTCTCTCACCTCGCCCGGATCTGCTGAAAACCAGTACTTGGGGGACAAAGAAGTTGGTAGCCGTGACGACGATTGAGGTGCAGGGGAGGCAGTACTTGAGGTCCTCCACGCATCGCCCAACTCGTCCACCAACGCCGCCCGCGCACGCTCGATCCTCGTGGGCCTGTGGGGAGTAGGGGTGAGAGGAGGTGGGGACTGGACAGGGATGGAGGAGGGAGAAGGGGAGGATAGAAGATGGAGAAGAGGGGAGGACGGAGCGCCGGCGGGCATGTCGTCCACCACGGTTGGTCCTGGGAGGAGTAGGGGTTGGGGGAGAAGATGAAGAAGAGGGGTGCACGGAGCACTAGCGGGCACGTCGGAGAGGCGGCGGCTCCACCCTAGCTCGCTTGGGGGGAAGGAGGAGATGGATCCGAGGAGTGTAAAAAACAAATCGTTTTTTTTTCACTCAAAAAAAGGAGCGCGGGTTGAATAACAAAAACTACAGGGGCTTTTTCGCAAATTGCCGCGACGGTGAACCCGGAGACCCAATCCGTGCTTTATTATTAAGGAGAGATTAATCAGTGCATGATTCGTGGTTCATCCATGACACGTGTAAAGAGAGAGAAACGCAAACCCAACTTAGTTCGCCAATATTTATTGCCTTCTTTGACGTGGAGGAGTTACCAAAATTAAGAAAACATATGGTACTTTTTTTTAAAACCGAAAGACGTGGTACTTAGGCTAGGAGCAATCTCTACTCCTAATGGACGAGTTAGTGAATCGTCTCCGCGGTTTATTTTCGCTGGGTTTTTTTTCGTCTCTCCTCCCACCACCCCCTCCCACCCTGGTTCACGGTTTATTTTCGTTGGTTTTTTTTCGTCCTCTCCCCCACTTCACCGGTTTTATCTCTTTTCAAATTTGTATTGTTATATCTGCCCCCACGGAGTTTTATCCAAGGAAGTCAATCAATCAATCAATTAATGGAAAATCACGGTGTAGATGGTAATCAGTCATTCGATCAATTAATGGAAAATCACGGTGTCCTAAATTTTTGTCACTTTCCATCCCAAGGCCCCGAATTCGTCCTCCACGCGCCGATCTATTCCTCTCCCGATGCCTCTGCTCCCCACCTCCATCGTCATCGCAACCACTAAGGCCATCGCTATCTGTCCCCTCTCGCGTTTGTTCTTCCTCCGATCGATGCATCCGCTCGTGGGGGCGTTGCTGGTGGGGGCCAGGGAGCGTTGGTGGTGGCCGTGCTAGGGCCTGACGGCGCGTCATGCGGCTGCGTGGGCGGGCGCGCTGGAACTGGCCGTGTCGGTAGCGTCGTTCGCGCCGGAGACCATGTTCATGTGGGTGCTGGGCAGCGGCGGGTGCGCGGCCGGGTCGGTGCGCGTGCCGCTCGACGGCGGCGGGGACGATACCAATCTACTCCGCCTCCAGACATCACTCCCTCCGCTCCTACAGTTCGTGCCTCTTCCTCTAGCAAGATCTGCGGTGGCTACACCTCCCGAGTATGTCCTTGCGCTCTTCCTGTCCCATATCGCTATTGCTTGCTCCCGCCTCTATAACCACCATACGAAGCGCCGGCGGAGCTTACACCTCCTCCAGCCGCCTCATCCCCAGGTGAGCCCCCTCAAAGATCCATGGCAGCACGGGCGGTGACACAGAAACACATAGGAAGAGGCGGCCAGTTTCTTCAATGTATTGTAGACCCGTTATTGATAGGAAATAATAACAAAAGGGAAGTATATGTCACTAGACTTACTAATCATTTGCCACTCTTTTCTTCCGCTTTCCAAATTCTTTTCCCTAGGGACGAGATGTTATGAGGTTCCATGACTGTATTTCTGGTAAAAGAATCAATTTAGCCCAATTATGTTTTCTTGTTAGCACTTGGTAAATCTTGCAGTTAGGCAAATTATATGTACTCCAACTGTTTAGGATAGGTGGAGCAGCCTAGCTCCATATCTCACAATAAACTCATGTTATGTCTTGTGCTACCACGTTTGTGTTTTGTAAGTTGAGAAGCTATAACTGGCTATTGGCTATGGTAGTTTCTTGGCGGACTTTATTTTTTTTGCTGGTTCTGCTCAACAATTGTAGCTTGTGAATTGCAGGTCATATCTGAAGATTTACCTACTATTATTTCTGATGTTTCATTCCCCAAGTCTATGATGCCTAAAACTTTAAATGTACGTGCTTCTAATTTTGTCCTGTACAAAATACCTAAAACATTTCTCAACAAAGGTGATAGGATGTCATTGCCATTGTCATTGCCATTGCTAATGCTAATGCTACAATTCTTATTGATATGGGTCATCACGTTTGTTTTTCAAAAGAAATATAGTAACTTAGTATAACACATGCTCTGGCACTGATCGTACAACTTTGCATGAATACTCCAGTAGGTCGACCCCTCTAATTTATGCCATGAATGTAAATAAGTTATACTATTAAACTGTCTGGCCTTAGTCTTTTATGCATTAATTATTAACTAGGAATGAGATTTTATGAGGTACCGGACATAAACAATTGTAAATATAGTAAAATCTTTTTTTCTCTATTGAGGGATTTCACTCATTGTTGTGTGACAGACTGAGAGTTGTGCTTGCTATCTCCAATGTTCAGGTGGAAACTACATAATCATATTTGCTAATTGTGTGGGAAAGCTGGGATTTTTGTTGGTATGCATGTCAGATACAAGACTAACCAATGTGCATGTATTGCTCAAATATTTCAGTGGTCCTATTACATTACTGTATTTAGTAAAAACATGCTCCGACTCTGATCGTACAACTTTGCACTAATACTCCGGTAGGCCGGCCCTTCTAATTTATTCCTGAATGTAAATAAATTCTATTAAATTGTCTGGCCTTATTTTTTGCGCATTAATTATTAACTTTTTATTTTTCCAGACAAATGTGGCCCTGCTTGATCTTAGGTTAATAATTTTATATTGTTGGCGGATTAATTCATATAGCTCTTTAACTTTTGGAAGAGATAACTCAGATGACTTATGAGAAGATGCTCTGATAGATGTGCAATGTACCAAAAAAGAGTTCTTTTGGCAACATAATTTCATGTAATTTGTGCGGAGCTACCTTGAAAGAGCAATAAAACTCTAGAAGGAGCAAGGACCACCACATGGTGAACACTTGCACCTGTGCATGAAGAGCGCCAGCCGTTGAATGGCGTGGCACATCAAGTCAGGGAAACATTACTTTCTTCACTGGTCTCCAATGTGTGCTTTTGCTTTCTCCCTCTTCCTTATTTATTAGAGCTTTTATCAATATATGTTAAAAAAGGCTCTATGCCTTTTCAATCAGCTATTTTGTCAAAGTGGAATTTTGTGAGTTTATGGATGAGAATTAACAAAGTAGTTCTTCCATATTTGTTACGTATACATGCATATAACATGTATCATATTTGTCGAAGGTGCCATGGGAGCTAGCTTATATTTCAAAAATACCAGTACATCATGTTCGTCCCTGAATATATTGTTCGGTTTCCTTACTGTTGTCCAATAAATGGTTCAGTTTCCTTGCTGCATGGTTTTTCCAGATGTGGCCTATTTTTTCAGATGGCTTACCATCTTTATACGGCTTCAACGCTGTGAAAAAACTTGCATGAGATTACAGTTGCAATCTATTATTTGTCTGATGTTTACACAGGCGAAGTCACACGAGGCCATTGCGGATGTGTCCCATGTTATGTATATTACCACCGTTCCTAAGCGTAAGTCTTTTTAGAGATTTCAATGTGGACTACATACGGAGTAAAATGAGTGAATCTATATTTTAAAATATGTTTATATACATCCATATATAGTCCTCATTAAAATTTCTAAAAACACTTGTATATCGGAATGGAGGGAGTAAAATCTAAAAGAACCTGATACAACAAAAATCCACCTTTTCGAAAAAAAAATGAAAAAAATCCAACATGCGTATTCTAATCTACTGGTTCTAACAAAGATGTGTTTGTAAAAGTGATCAGATATATTAGGCTATTGTACTGTAGTATTCTTGTATCATCAAGAAAGAAGTAAATGTACATTCTAGGTTTGGATGGAACAATTATCATGAAAACTAGATTATGTTATTTTTAAAAGGCGCAGATACTTCTCCCAGGTTATCATTGAAACAACAATAATGCTAGAGCCTTGAGAATTGTGATGGAGGGGGTGGGGGAGCAGGGAGAATGATGACGTGTTGTCTTTCGTGCAAGAGGAGAGGGTGATTAAGGAGAGACACACACTACCTTTCTTGCAAGATGAGAAGGTGAATAATGAGAGACACGGGGAATGAAGCGGTAGAGGGAATCAGTATTTGTCGCTATGAATGGAAACCACGTGCATCCCTGCTGGACACATAATTTTTGAATCCGAAAAATTGTTTGATCATTCTGTCTATTTTTTTAATCTCACTAAGATAGGTAGGCGGTTGCCGCTCTTGTACCTCGTTGCTGGCCTAACACGGGCTCACCTAGAACACGAGTTGATTTTTTTTTGACAGCCACGAGTTGATTTTGTGATAAGAGTGATGGTTGAGAGTGAGCGGGATGGGGGTTGTGGTTGGTCCGTTCAATTATGGTTGTCTGAGCGTAATAATTTTTCTACTTTTAAATTTAGAAAAGTACATTTTCATTCGAGATGTCTTTGCATCAAATCGCATGAGCGAGCGGTTCATATATTTGTTTCATCAAGTCGTACAATTTTTTGGTTAGGATAGAAAGGTAAATGCATTGCTCGGTTGCTTTAAGAGACACGGTAGCATATCAGTTACATGCCTAACAACAGACATCCTTGTTTTGTCGTGGTAATGCATGACATTCCACTGTATGTTACAACGTGGCAATGGCTCGGAGACCTCG